>NC_132842.1:8015387-8340663 GCF_048164855.1 Canis lupus baileyi
AAAATACGTATATTGGGGAAAGCATGTTCAAAATTTTTCATTGCTGAATAAGTCAAAACACTTGGCGGCCACTGCAGAAATGTATATGAAGCAGCAGACACCTGCTACTGCTGGGACAGCCACGGGAGTGATGCTGCATCCTGACAATGCTCCTTTTTTGCCATGAAGTCCAGAGCTAGGGCTCCTGCCTGTCCTTCCTCTCTCTATGTACTTCCTCACATAAAATACCCACTAGCGAGGCACTCCAAGTATGTCCCTGGAAAAATCCTCAACCAACAGGTAGAGGCCAGTTTTGATCTATGCTGTCACAAGGACAACAGCCTTATATGTCAAGAGATGGTGAAAGGAAAGATCAGAGCCACAGCCTGGGGGGGGGGGTAACTCAAACGATCCCAGAGAGAGTCAGACACTCTCAGACACTATCAGCAAGAGGAGGAATTTGGAATTGAGACTAACATCCTAAAAATTGCATCTTTTCTGTGATTCACTCTCCTTTGGATGTATGCCTCTAATGTGGTTAACTTGAGTATCTTAAATTGAACTTCTAGGTAGCTATGCAGTGGAGTTCCCTAGGGATCATTTAACATTAAACATTTACAAACATAAAGAAACTTCAAGGAAAGGTCTCTGATAGTAATCAAACTTTCATAGATTTTCATTAAATTCCCAACTACGCTATAGGTCTAGTAGCTGGAAATTCTTTCCAAGAGAGAAAAACCACAGAAAAAGCTGTAATAAAGAAATGATGAGAGATCCACTAAGAAACAAAAATAGAAGAAATTTCCAAACCAAAATACTGAAAGGATTTTAATGATTGTATTCAACATCATTAAGCAAAAATGAAGCAATTGTAAACATAAAGTAATATGGTCTTTTATATCTTTTATGCTCTAAATTCTAATCACCCATTGACCTAATCTACACATGTGAAAACTCAGCTATGTTTCCTCATAAATAATTTTTTTTGCAAAAGGAGAAAATACAGCAGTAGTGTTTGGTTTATAGTTGCATCTCTTTTTGTTGATTCCATTTGTCCCAACTAAAAATGTCTTAACATGTTAAAGTACTGTAAGTTGTTATTGTTATACAACTCATGACACCAAAAGACCCATCCAACCTTCAAAACTTTGGTCAGCTTGCTTCCGAACACCTCTAAGCTCTGGTTGAGTGCCCATTTCTATTCAGGCAAGACTGTGGACAAACACAAAGCAAAATTAATCATGGTCTCTGCACTGGAAGAGCTTGCACTCTAGCAGGGGAAACAACACATGCTCATAAATAATTATAATACAAAATCAAATATGCTATACACTCCAAAAAATGCCTAAATGGAATGTGGGGGAATATCAGAAAGGGAATGCTCACATCCAAGGGGGGGAGGGGTGTTGCAGATTGAGAGGTCTACACAGAAAGGTGACTGGCATTAAGGAGGGCACGTGATGGAATGAGCACTGGGTGTTATACACAACTGATGAATCACTGACCTCTACCTCTGAAATGAATAATACACTATATGATAATTAATTGAATTTAAATAAAATTCAATTATAAAAAAGAAAGAAAGAAACCAAAAGAAGGTGAGGAGGAGGAAGAAGCAGAGGAGGGGTGGGGGGAAGGTAAGGATGAAGTGTATAGAGCAAGGAAGGGCGGCAGGAGGGTGGGCAGAGAGGAATCCAAAAAAATCGAACTTTCTAAGACAAAGAATGGGAAAAGCTGGAATCCAGTGAAAAAACAAGTGATAGGACAGAGTTTTAACTTCAAAGTAGTTAGAGATAAGTAAAGGAGCAGATCATAAAGAAGGATAGTTGGTTGGCTAAAAGGCTATAGGTCAGTTAAAAGAGTTTCCTCTAACTTTTGCCTATTTTCTTCTTCCAGCCCTATTTGTCCTCACCCTATTAGAGCTCCCATAAACTACTGATTTTGTTTATTTGTTTACTTCTCTGATACCCTTTCTGGACCAAGACTCCCTGAGGGTAAGGCTGGTGTCCCTTCCCTCCGTGTAGCCACACAGCCCAACGTGGAGCTCGGCACATAGGTGCCTGTGGGATGCATGAATGCCAAGCTGTAGGAAGCATCTCTGTGGAGTTGCCGTCTGCTTATGTCTGAGATTTTGCAGTGAATGACAATGTCTTGTGTTAACAAGGGTGTACCACAGGACAGTAGCTCAGCATGCCTCTGGACAAACCGACCTGAGTCGGACTTCACCTCTGCCATTTTTTCAATCTGAGTGAGGCTCTCCACGAATACTTCCCTGATGACCATGCATTACTCTTACCTATAAAATTATAATAGCACTTAACCTCACAGGGTTGCTGAGAGGATTAATTCAGCTAATGTGTCCTGGACCCTGAGCGCATTGCCTGGGACATAGTATGTTTTTCATTTACGTAAGTTATCTTATTAACATTAAATACAGCTTGCCAATGACAGGTGGAAGGCTGCTCAAGATGTCAGCATGACATTGGCTTTATGTTTCAAAACACAGAGGCTGAATAATAACTGCTTTATTTTGGAGTCTAAAATAATACCAACATGATTCTCTTTTGGGGTGGGCATAATGTTTTTATTTTGACATATGAAACACATACAGAAGAATGCAAAAACATTCAAATACACAGTGTAATATGTAGCAAATATGCTGGTATCCAATGTCCAAGATATAAAATGAAATACTGATTGCTCCTCTGAAGCCTCCACTGTGTCCCTTCCTAATTGAAACCCTCTTTCTCTTTTTAGACGTAACCACTGCCCCAATTCTTACAGCAATTCTGACCTGGCTCTCATGGTTTTTCTTTAAAGTTTCATGCTTATGAAGTATCGTTTTCTCTGTTTTCAATTTTATGTCAGAATATATATCAGAAGAATATACTGTATACATTCTTCGCTGCTCTGCTTCTTTTGATCAATCTTGTGGTTGTAGGGTACTTCCACCAAAACGAGCTCTAACTTTTTTTTATGTTATAAGAATTTCAGTGTGATAATGTACATACCACAATTTATTCATCCACTTAATGGTATGGCCATTTTAAGACTTAAATGGAAAATTTAAGACTATTATCAAAATTTTGCTTAGAACATTCTTATGCATATCTTCTGATATGCAAATGCATGTATTTCTCCAGGGATATACCCAGAAATGGGACTGTTGTATCATGAGTTATGTGTAGCTCCAATTTAATTAGAAAATGCAGGGCAGTTTGGGTGGCTCAGCGGTTTAGCGCTGCCTTCAGCCCAGGGCGTGATCCTGGAGACCCGGGATCGAATCCCACGTCGGGCTCCCTGCATGGAGCCTGCTTCTCCCTCTGCCTGTGTCTCTGCCTCTCTCTCTCTCTCTCTCTCATGAATAAATAAATAAAATCTCTTTTAAAAATGCAAACTATATCCCAAAGTAATTATACTAATTTCTACTCCCACCAACAGTGCATGACAGCTCTCATTCTTCTACATCTCAGCCAACACTTGTTTTTATCAGATTTTTTATTTGCCACTCTGGTGTGTGTGACGTTGGCTTTCTGTTTATGATGATTTAACTTGTACTGCCTGGTAATTGGTGAACTTAAACATCTTTGCTTATTCTTATTAGTTGTTTGGATTTCATTTTGGTGAAGCACTTATTCAAATCTTTTTCTCATTTTTTAATTGGGTTATCTCTTTTTTTTTTCTGATGGGCTTGTGGATGGAGATACAAGTTCTTTGTGGATTATGTGTTGCAAATATCATCTCATTCTGTGGCTGATATTTATTTCCACACTCTTTAAAATGGTGTCTTTTCATGAGCTTAATTACTTTAATGTCATTACAATCTTTTCTTTCTCTATCATATTTTTAAATACTGCCCAATGCCCTGAATATATTTCTAAATATGTAAACATTTAAAATTTTCTTCTTTCACATTTAAGGTTACCACCCACTTGAAGTTGATTTTTGTATGTGGTGTGAGGAAGGGGTCTTTTTTCATTGTTCCCACTTAGATACCTAGTTATCTTAGCATCAGTTAATAAGAAGTCATTTCCTCAATTGCTCTAAAACATTTCCTTTGTCATACACGTGTATATCAATATATACACGAATCTGTCTTAGGTACCCCTATTCTCTTCCCTTGGTCTATTTATCTGTAACAATACTACACAGTCATAATTGCCACAGCCTCACAAGTTTTAGTATTTGGCAAAATAAATCATCTTCCCTTGTTATCCTACTCTAGGAGTGTCTCAAACATTCTTGGGATTTTTAAAATTTCTTCATAAACGTTAATATCACTGGTCAATATGAAGATGAAAATCAGTCTATTGAGATTTTTCTTAGTATTGTATTGAATATAGTTTGAATTGGGAAAAGTTCAAATATTTAGTATATTGACTTCTAATCCCTTTATGTGGCATATCACCTCATTTATTTAGATTTTCCTCAATATGTCCCAATAAAGTTTTATAATTTTTATAGAGTATTTGTGTATTCTTTTCCTAGATTTTTCACTAATATGAAAGTTTTTTTTCCCTTTTACTGTGAATCATCAAGTCAGGTGTAATAGCTTTCATTTATTGGGCCCTACTGTTTTTCAAATATCATATTAGCCACTTTAAATATGCTGTATGTTTTAATCCTCACAATAACCTTATTAGGAACTCTTTTTGTTATACCCATTTCACTTATGAACATACTGATGCTCATAGATACTTCTCCTAAGTTCTTACAGTTAATTATCCAAGAAGAATTTGAATTCAGGCCTATCTGATTCCCAAGTCATGCTGTGCTAACTCAATGGGAGACATGCTTTCAAGGAAGTGAATACATGCAGACATATTTTGGTGGGGATGAGGCTGGAAAGATTGGTGATGTGGGACACTAGCCAGGAAGGGTGTAAGGAAGGGAGGGATCCCAAGTACTCAAGAAATTGAAGCAAGATGTTGAGGTGAATGATGATGGTAGATGACATAAAGTAGGGAGGTGCTGAAAACAAATATCCCTTCAGTGACTATTTTTCTTAAGGCAAAGAGGAGGAGTCCATCAAATAGCCTGGGAGCTGTTAGGTGTCAGGTTTGCTTTAGTGGCATCACCCCTAGACACATAGAGGCCATATTACTAGCTTATGTTATTCACTTGCTATTTCTAAACTGAGTTTTATTGCCTAATTTCCCAGTCTCTTTCAACTAGTACCTTTCATTTGGATTTTAACCTCGGCACATTTCCTCTAATACTTTGGCTGTTTGCGCAAGCCAATTTTCAGGCTTATTTTGGGAAAACACAGGACATGTGAGAACATACCTTGCTCATATAGAAGATTTTATGAACAAAAATTATTTGACATAGTTCCTAACCATCAATCTGTATTACTTTTAAAATACAATCAAGAGTGTAACTGCCCAAGAACTCAAAGAAGCAGGATAAGAGTACAGATGGTCCAAGATTCTTAATGTCTGCCACTAGACCTCAAAATGATCCTATTTAATGGTGTTGATGAGCCTGCCTCTTGAATTCTTCAGAAAATGCATGTTGCATTGCAGTTGATTTTGAAGAGAGATATCTGTGCTAGGTGAGCAGCCATTAAGTGCAGCTTTGGAATAATTGGCCTTCCTCCATTGTTCAGTTTATAATAGCTGCAATAACTCAGACTGCTAAAATAGATCCAATTATGTAGAAAAATATTAAAGAAACAGCAAGCATTTCCTTAGCTACCATACCTTGCCTAGAAGGTAAGCAAGGATTTATTTTCTGTTAGTTTGTGATCATACATAAATTTAAGGTCCAATAAAAATATAGAAGTCCAGAAATAGAAATACAGAAGAAAACCCTACTTAGCACAGATTCAGACAATACTGAAAATAACAAAAGCTAGAGTACAATGAGATATTGCAAGGCTATAAGAAGTAGAGGGCTTGATCTCTATTTTTAACTTGAAAAATTGGACACAATATTTAATGCAGTATAAATCTGTTTCAGAAAAAAAATTGTAGGACACATTTATATATATGCGTCTTGTGAAAATACATAAAATTTTAAATGAAAATAAATTAGTGGGGCACCTGGGTGGGTCAGTTGGTTAAGCATCCGACTCTTGATTTCAGCTCAGGTCATGATCTCAGGGTCATGAGATCAAGCCCTGCATCTGGTTCTGCACGGAGCTTAGAGCCTCCTTAAGATTCTCTTTTTCTCGCCCTCTGCTCCTCCCCCACTAATGTGTGTACTCTTTCAAAAAAAAAAAAAAAGAAGAAGAGAAAGAAACTAGTAAAATAAATTCATATATATGCATTTTATTTTATGATAAATACGTATTATCTGAGATAAAGGCTAGTAAACAACAAAGTAAATTCGAGCATTAATGTATTTTGTAAATTACTTAATTGTTTTAAAGTAAAACAAGCTTCTTGCTCCATTTTGGTCAATTTTAGTATCTTCTTTCATGAGCCATTTCTAATTTCATTTGTTAGTTGTTCCATTCCAATTTGGGGAAAATTGTTAGATTCTTTTGACTATCCATTGCTCTTTAACTTTAAGCTGGTCCCATCTTAAGATTTTTGTTTAAAATGTTTTTAAAAATAATTTTTTAGTAAATGGGAAGATATTGTTTTTTAGAGAAATGTTGTTGTTCACGGTTAAGTCCTCAAGACAGTTCCTTAAAAACCAACCAACTAACAAAATGACCCATTTCTCACAAACTATTGCTAGAGTTTAGTTACAGTAAGCTTTCTTACAGTTATATCATGAGAAATAAATTCTGTTTCAAGCTGAGGTGTCAGAAATGCACTTTATTCCCATGCTGAGGTGGGATGAGACCATCCTCTTCATTTGTCCATTCTCCCATCTGAGGTCAGCCCGTGGTGAGAGCTTCTCCAGCCCAGGACACATGGAAGCTTCTGTAAGTGTGGAGGCTAGGGGAGGCAAGACTAATGGCGAGACAGGCAGGAAATGAGGAAATGAGGCAATGCCTTAGGTCAAAGTTTGGGGGAAGAGATACAGAGTTTCAGGGTCAATTTTCTGGGTCAAGTCTTTCTCTTTACTATTATGACTTTGACCAATGCCTTGTTTCTAATACTGTTCACCAGCAGTAGCCCACCAGAATCTTTCCTCCTTCCCACTACCTGTTGCCTCCACCCAAGATGATGTTTCCTCCCTAACCAAGCATGAACAAAATCAATCTACCAGGTTCTCCCTTTTAGCCCTCAGGTAAGGACACAGCCCCTTGAGGAGTTCTCAGAGCTTCAAACACTGGTGGTGATTGAGACACCTGGGTGGTAAAGTGATTCCCTTTTTTCTCTTTGTCTTCTGCTGCTTCCCCCTAGAACATGGAAAGGGAAATTTGGTCTGCACAGATCTGTTACAATGAGTCTTGCACATAGAATAAGAGTTCTCACATCATATAGGGTCTATAAAAAAGCTTTCTGGGCCTTTTTTTTTTCTTCACTGAAGGAGGTAATAGCTGCCCCTTACAGGAATTCATGGAAGATGAATAAGGTTAATATGGGTAAAAGTACTTAGCACAGTGCTTGGCACACAGTAGTCTTTAATAAATTATCTTTTCCCCTTATGGGAATTTCGAAGTTTGGTCAAATGAGGAAAGCAGTTACTTTCACAAAGCCAACAACCCCTTGGCAGGTTTAATTTGAAAATTAACATACAGTATGTATTTTGCAGATCCCACTAACAGAGGTTGTCAAATAGTGGGTCCACTGAATTAATTACACTTGACATCTTTAACAAGTAAGCACAGATGGCAATTTGTAGTCAATGGTAATCTCAGATCAAACTATTTTAGCATCAAAATTTGACTTATTATGAATTAATCTTCTCAGTTTTGAATTTGCTTCTGTGTAGGAATATTTGCTCATGAATTCTTTGAATACAAATAAATCCCAAAAGCTAACGCATAATTTTTGCAGTTAACAATAGGACAAAAGTAAGCTAATCTTTTTGCCATAAAGGGCATTGTTTTAGGGGGAAAGTTCATAATATGGGAAAAATTATGCGATAAATGATGTTGTCAAGTCATATTTTTCATGCCATTACTCTTTGTTTCACGTTGCAGCAGAAACAAAATGAAACTAACAGTTTCAGGGGAAATTCTCATGGGAGTTAGAAGTTCTGGTTTGTATCACTTCTGAGTACATCAATTTTTGTCACTGCAAAATGGAAAGCCACTGTGAGGGGGTATCTTAAACATGGAGTGGGAATGGGATGGGAGGAACCAAGCAAAAATAGAACAAAGCAAGATATGAATGCCAGGTCATCTTGCGTTTAAATTCCAGCTCACCGCTTACCAGCTCCATGACAGTGGACAACCTAAATTCTGCAAATCATAATTTTTTTCATCTGTAAAAGGGGAATAATATCTGCATCACAGGGCTATCATGAGGATTAGGTAAAGCAATCTGTGTGCCTTAGTGGTTTCTGGCATTTAGGCGCTTAACAATGTTCGTTTGTTTTAAGATTCATTTATTTCAGAGACAGAGAGAGGCTGTGTGAGTGGGGGGAGGGGCAGAGGAAGAGGGAGAAACTCAAGCAGCATCTCTGCTGAGCTGGACATGGGGCTAGATTCCAGCACCCCGAGATCACCACCTGAGTCGAAAAACCAAGAGTCAGATGCTTAACCAACTGCACCAGCCAGGCACCCCAGGCACTTAACAATGTTAAACCTGTCCTCTGACTTCCAAAACCCCACCTTACCCAGATAAAAAAATATGGATAGCATGCCTAGAGTATTTTAATTTACTTTGTAGTAAGAACATATTGCTATAGTGTTTACTATCTACCAGGTACTATCCTAAGCACTTCACAAATAACTCATTTCATTCTAAGAACTTGTTTTGTGAAAAACCTATTATAATTTCTGAACAGTGCCGTTGTTATCTCTCTTTTACAGATGAAGAAACTGAGGCCCAGAGAGGGAACAACCTGCCCAATTGACACCACAGTTGAGTGGAGGGGCCAGGTTCAAAGCCTGGCCCTCCGTTTGCATTTCAGTTCTACGCATGCTGTTTTTCATGATAACAAAAGAAAAAGTTCAACACATTCTTCATTGTCAGAATTTCATTACCGAGGGTGAAATATAATACAAAAGTTATCAAAGGAATGTTCATATACAAAAAATTATTAAAAATAAAATAGTGTTAAATACGCAAAAAAAAAAAAAAAAAAGTGTGCCTTAAAGAGTCTGTGGGGCAATGGGAGAAAGTGAAGTAGAAAAAAAAAAAAAGTGAAGTAGAGGGGAGAAGACAAGGTGTCATGGTGGAGGCGTGTGGTAGCATAGCAGCAGAGAGAGAATACTAAGGCCAAGGCTGGGGTATCATTGACCAAACTCTTCCCAACCTAAATAGTGCTTTCTTACCCCTCAGGTGAGCAGAAGTTGTGGTTGTGGCAGAGCTTGTCCCCAATTTGTAGAAAACAGTACCGTTGACCCTGGGGAGCCACAGCTTCTCCTGAGTCATGAATATTTCTTGAAAATAACAGAGCTCTGATTCCCTAGGGTCATTAACTGAGTTACTGCTGAGTTACGAAAGATAACTGCAGAGTTTTGTAGTGGACACTCCCTCCAGGACCAAGGGCTGGGTGATCTGCTGGCTTCTGCTCTCAGGCCCCTTGGCAATGGCAGCAGCTAACAAGCCACCTCGCCCTTCAGGACAGATCAATCCAATGACTGACCAACATAGTGTGAAGGGACAGTGCCCTGGCTCCAACTGGCTCAACACTGAAGGATCACCCCAATATCAAAGTTTTACAAACCAGCTTCTCCATTGCTGCCGTTACTTCTCTTCCAAGGAGATTGATTCCAAGTGCTCTTAGAAGCATCCTGTAAGCTACTTTCTATGGTCAAATCTATTCCCCAAGACACTTGACTTGCAACAAGTTTCTTCTCATGCCCTATTGTTTATTTATGTATTAATATCTATTTATCTATCATCTATCTATCCATTTATCTCTCTACCCGATAACCTCAACAGTCATCCTAGCTTTAGCAGATTTCCAGTTTCTTCTTTCCACCCAAGCAAGAGACCATTGATGGAACTGATTAATTTGGCCATGTAGAAATGACAGTGGAGGCCCCTTCAGGCTTGGGTCACACTTTGTAATCCTCACTGATAGAGGTGTTCAATGAATATCTCCTAAGACTGACACACATGAAGACACAGATGTGATACCACAGGCCTGACTATCTGTGGGCTGGAGATTTCCCCAAATGCCAAAAAATACCCTTTAAAAAAACATTTTCACTGGAGAAAAAGCTAGTTTTATTCCCAAATAATACTAGAATCATAGGGATGGGCTTAGGAAGTAAAATACTTTTTTATTCTAGTGAATTGGTGTGTATGTGTGTGTGTGCATTTGATTTGTTTGTTGTTGTTGTTTTGCTTTGTCGTAGGTAGTGAAGTGCTGCACAGACTTTATAGGCATGTCTTTGAAACAAGGCTGACCAAATTTCAGGCCTGCACATTTCTGGGTTCAATGATCAAATGGAGCACTGCTATTTTAAGAAGTGATTAAGAGCAGCTTTTTATAGACCCAAAATTTAATCGACATTTTTCTTTCTTTTGTCAATTGTTCTCTGACAAGTGAATTCATTTCCAAGTACATTAGGCTGAATGAGATTCCACAGGTCCATGAATGTCTTTCCAGATTCCACCTCAACAAGGGTGACAGTGTGGTCATCCAGACTAGAAAGCCCTCTTTGGGAAAACCTGCTGGAAAAACTGAAAGCTGACTAAGGTCCTGCCAGGAAGCTGGTCAGAGGCCACAGCCTGAAAATCCAAACAAATGAAGCCCTGATCCAATCTGCTCCCTCTAAGGACAGTCGAAAGACAGGAGATCTCTTTTAAAGTTCAAGTTGTTGATCTATTGACAATAGAGCCATCCTGTGCTTCCCTATACTCTGCCCTGCACCTTTTCCACTTGGTTGCTTGTTAAATGAGCAAAAGCACTAATGAAAACTGACGTAGCTCCTTTTCAGGAGCAGGCCTGACCAGTATAAAAGGGCCATGATCTACCTGGAAAATTCCTAAGAGTGCTATAACAGGGTGTGGCAAAGCATATGAGACATGAAATGCAGTAGTCACCTTCAAAACAAATATAAGGCAATGGATTATGACAGATATGAATTCCTTTCTTGTTCAATAGATCTAAAGAAATCAATGCATAGAAACTGACCTTAAGACTGATCCTAGATCAGGATCCTGATTCTTAAAACACAAAAGTATTATTTTTCCATTAAGAAAACAGTATATATGTCTAGTACTTTGATAAAAAAAAAAACTCTCGTGCACCAAGTTTCTTATAAAAAAATATGTATAGGGGTGGATTATCCAGTTTTCACAGAACTTGTCCTCTCTCTTGCATGTGGTTGGGGGAGGAGAGTGGACACAGGATCCCCTTTCTAGTTGCAGAGAGTGTCATCAAGGAGTGGAGATAGAGTGGGATGGGGAACTGGTCCATTACACACCAGGCTGTTGGAAGGTGGCCCAGAGCTGACCATGGGCATATCAGTACAAATTTGCCCCTGCTGAAGAACCCAAAAATTTCTTTCATAGTCTTGAACCTTCAAGAACCTTGACTGCAGGAATCAGCATTCTCAAAATCTCTCTGGTAGAAGACTCCACATTTGAAAAGCTTAAACTTATCTCTTTCTTTCCATTTTCACTGTCTAGCATATCCCAAAGCATGGTCCAAGGAATGTTAAAAGTAAATGATCCGATAAAATCTTCCATGGTCAAGTGCATTTGAGGAAAAAAATGGGTTTGAGGAAAGCACAGATTTCCTACTGCAAAGGGCCACAAATTACAACATGCTAATATGCATTGTGACTCTCCAAAGAAGAAATAAAGCATGTGCTGTGTCCCAGCTTTATATGACCATTTAACTTCCTGTTTCCAAAGAACAACTTGGGGGGTTAGTTCCCAAAGAATATACTTTGATAAATTTTATAATCGTTTTGGGAAATCTTATTTAAAAATCTTATAGTTCTTTCCCAGGATGCTCATTTTGTATCCATATTTAAGAATTCTTGGTTTAAACATGTCATATATGTATTCTTTTATTTGACAGCATGTTGGTAAATTTTAAAGAAATCTAAGTAATGTATGTGCATTCTTAACAAACCTAGTATTTTAAGAAAAGGACAATTTTGTGTGCTCAAAGGCAATACATTTTTAAGGTTTCTGGAACCTTCAGTAGAAGGTTTCAAATAGATAATAGGCAACATTAGCATAGTTTTAAGGCTTTGAGTCAAAGACACCCATTTATAGACAGCAAATTAGTTAATTCTTACTAACGTCTCATCGCTGTGATGGAAAGGAATACCCAAGTTACTTGATCTCTGGGAGCCAAAGCACACTCTATTTGATGAAGCATCTTTGATCTGCAGCCTCTGATAATGCCTATCAACTGCCAGCAGCCAACTTTGATACCCTGCTAAAGGGAGACATAAGCCGCTTTAACTTGAAAAGGATCAGAAACAATTACAAAATCGAATGAGGTGTTACTGACATGGCAGGAAGATGTGCATGAAGAAGCGAAATACCAGCAGCATGCGTTAATCAACCTGCAATGCCAGCAAGACTCCCCCTGAACTCATGCAACGAAACCAAACAAATATCATCGCAAACAAGAAGACAGCTGGTGTGCAGAAATTACTTAGCTAATCTCGATACCACAGTTCCATAATCCTTAAAATGAGAGATGGTTTGTTATAAAAATTAAGGATAACGTACATAAAGCACCCAGCTCGGTGACTGGCACACAGTTGACAATTAGTATATAGTACTATTTATTATTATTTGGACATAAAAGGGTGAATGAGCGGACTCTGTCAAAATTCTAGTAAGTTGCTAAAACTGCCAACAGTCTCAAGACTACATCAGCATGTTTTGAAACCATAAACACTAGAAACTAGTCAATGAACATGCAGATATCACTCAAAAGAGAGGGATGGAGGAAGTTACAGATGGCATTTCCATCCAAGAATCCATGAGATTACTTTTTTCCGAGGAGGATTCCGTTTTTGCTGTCTTCTGTGTTGTCCTCAAGAGGGCTGACAGTTGTTAGTGAAGTTTCCTGAGACTGGTGATTCATACAGAGATCACCACCAAACAGTAAAACAAAGCAAATGCGTGAAGATGCATCTTTGATTTGCAGATTGTCCATTGCAAACTGCCTGGGAAGAAGTCAGCATGAAAATCTCATCCCACAGCATCGGGTAAAGAATCTTGGTTTCAGACACCCCAAGAGATGCCATAGAAATAGATTCTGAGGAGCTCCTACTGATCACCTCATCTTACATCTTTATATATTCTCCACCCTTAAGTGACCATCGTCACAAATAAAGCATTAGGCTCTGCCCCCACGTAGAGCACATTGAGCTATTTAAGGACAAACCCCTGCTTTAGTTTCTGCTGCCATGGAGACTCTTATGCGTTTTTCACCCTTAAGGCAGATGGGGTATTGAGTTGGGGAAAAAAAAAAAGGATTATTTGCTTCACACTAAATTTCCGTTTTTATCCTCAGGGTTTCTCTTTTGATACAAAAGCGTCTGGGTTTTTGCTGAATTCGGGCGAGGATCATTTTCCCTCGGTGGCACATTTATACTAATCCTTGGCCGTTCATGTATCTCAACATCTACTTGATGGACAACACATTCCTGTAACTGTAAAATATTCTGTCCCCTTGGGACACCAGTTGTCTCCATACCGGAAGACTTGACCTTCATTTCAGCAGGGAACTGGAAGAAATGTCATTTTCTTTTGGTCTGTTAAACAATATGACATCTTGTTTTGTCTCGGCCTCTGGCTTCAGCCCATCCCACACCCCTCAGAATCACCCACTCTTGAAGATATTGCCTTAGACTTTCTTCTTTCCTTTCTAAAAATCAGTGGTGGATAATGATGCTGAATGTTGTCAAATTCCTTCTAGAAATAAAATACTGGTTTTTGACAAGTGAAGGGGGCTCAGTCCTAACCTGAGGATCCCATATGATGAAGGAAGCCTCTCTGCAAAGCTAGCATATCCTTGCAATAAGAACATGCCTCTCTGGAAAGCAGCCACTCTGCTTTAGTCAGGAGTGAGCCTGATAATAGAAGAATATAACTGAAGTTGACACATTCTCATTAGAGTGGCTGAAACAAAAGCACATATGGATCTTTCTGAATCATTGAACACACACTGCTTGATAAATTATATTCTCATTTTCAGAGGCTCCGTCTCAGAATGCCTTAGCAGGTAATAGGCCTCCATAGCTCCAGGTTGCTACTTTTCACCACCCATAAGTGGATTCAGCGGGTGGGTGGAAAGGGATCAGGAAAAGGTAACTATCAGCTACTGACAAGTTTGTCTTTGACAAGGCTTAGTTAAGTGAACTCCAACATCCTACTTCAAGACATGGCTACCTTTTCCAGAACTACCACTCGCTAAGAAAGAAGAAGAATTCAACCAATGTTGAAAGGGTTGGAAAGAGTGCCATTAATCTTCTTTGAAATTATGCCCCTTTGACTCTGTTCCTTGAGAAGTGTTGGCGATTACATCATTCTCCTTTGGGGTACTTAGTTGAGGAAGGTGTCCTGAGAGAAATTTGATGCAGGAAAGAAGGTCAGATGTTAGAAAGGCCGCTCCCACCCTCAAATAAATGCTTCTGTGCTTTGGTTCACTTGACTATCTTGAGGTCCAAATCTCTGAAAGAGCCTGGGTCAATGAGGATTGCTTTCTTAACAATAGAAACCTACTCTGAGTGACGGAAGCAGAAAACCAATGTGTCAGAAGCACATTAAGTAGCTCCCAAAATCGTCTAGCAAGGCCAGAAATCCAGGCCCAGAAATTCATATGGGTCCCTCTTCCCAGCTCTGGACACTGAGCATGGCCAAGGTGCCAGTGCTGTTGGGAACTGGAAATGTCCTGCTTTTTATGTGCCAGTTGCTCTTAATTCAAAGTTCCAATGAGAGTATGTGATTGGTCCTCATTGTCTCAAATTTTGCTGGTGGGAGTGGGGTGGAGACAAGTATCTGGCTTATTTCAGCATCTTTGGTGTGAAGTGAGTAAGTGAGTTCAGGTGTTCAATAGCATTTCTCAAAAAAAGAAAAGAAGAGGAGAAGGAATCTAGACACATGTTTACTCATTTGAGAATCTCTCAACATTTCTGACAAAATGCAGACTAAACCACTTTCTGTAGAAAAAGGACCACTGTCCTCACCTTCAACCCCTCAAATTCTGCATTGCTCTTACTAAGCAAACACAGTATGAAGAAAAAAAAAACCCCACTGGTAATTCAGATATAGGACTTAAGCCTAGTCTCCCAACTCCCCAGGGAATAAGTGCCCTATGCATTTATCCAGATTTCTCTGCCATACTGAAGTTTCACATTGCATTTTTTTCTAAACTGAAGGTTATTTTAAAATAAGACTGTCTGAACTACTTAAAAAAGAAAAAGAGGGAAAATTAAAAGCTATTTGTGATTTTTTGAAGAGCAATAATGAAAGTAACCTCAAATTTGCATTTTTTCTTCTACATGAAAAAAAACCCGCCTCTAAGAATCTTAATTTCTCATTTCTCAGAACAGCTTTTAATTTTGTTTTTCATCTCATTGGCATACTCTAATGGGAGCCCTACAGGAAAAGATAACAAAAACAAAGCTAAAAATATGTTTTAGAATCATGACACAGAAAATGTTACTGTTGTTTTTTTTTTAAGTAGTAGAATGGATACTATTCTGATTATAGAATCTGCAGAAAGAGAAATAATCTTACACAAACAAAACAGAAAATATCTCCATGGTCTTTTTTTAAGTGTATGCCATTGCCAAATCCCCTGAGAAATGGAATCCCTGCTGGTCTTGCTTCCAGATGGCCGATAAACTCCATGACCCCTGAAATTCCTTATAGTGAGCCTCAGACATGAGTTGTTAACTAATGCAACACATGGCCAGGCTCCCTCATGGAAGCAAACAGAAAACTGGGAAAATTCCAGGGGACTCATCCTTAACACTTCCCTTCAGTGGCTGCAAAAAGTAAGCTCATTTGAATTAATTGCTTTCCTTTACTTGTGGAGATCTATTCAGGAAGAATTCCTTTATAACCCCAGGATAAATGTTTAATTTTTGCTTTGCCAGTAGTAGTGTTTTGGATTTGGGGAGGGAGAATATACTCATGTATCACAAGTGTAATTAAACATTGGCTTTTGGGGCACCTGGGTGGCTCAGTGGTTGAGTGTCTGCCTTTGGGTCAGGGTGTGATCATGGGGTCCTGGGATCGAGTCCTACATCGGACTCCCCACAGGGAGCCTGCTTCTCCCTCTGTCCATGTCTCTGCCTCTCTGTGTCTCTCATGAATAAATAAATAAAATCTTAAAAAAAGCATTGGTTTTTAAATGGTAAGAGTTACATAATTTAGATTGTCTTTGCAGTAGTTAAGTAAGGCAGATATGTCTGAATTGCCTGTGTTGTGATGGTTATATTGATTATTGATGATAAGAATAAGCAATCTGATGAGTCTGTGTGTTGCTCTAATGCAAGTGTAACTGTTGGTTCTTTGAAACACTGTTCCAATTTGGGAGCTTTTTTGGAAGTGTGATTATCACTTAATCTACCTCCTACAGCACTCACAAGTTGACTACATCTATGGGTTAAGTCCACCTGATCCAGATACTGTCCTTAATAAAAACTGAAGAGAGTCTTCAAATAAAAATATATAAAAGTTTGGTTTGAAAGTAATTAAACCTAATTATTTTGCCACAAAGATAGGCAGCAAATTACAAATAATTTAAGTAAAAGTCCAGCCTGTTTGTGCGATTAGCTACCCATCTGTTCTCTCTTGGTTAAGACCTTGGCCGAGAACAATGGAGCCAGAATGCTGTCCTCACTGCCCTATTTCGTTGTCTGTTCCCCCTTCTCCATCTTCAACTCACATTCTTTAATCATGTGCTCCTCACTGAGAAGTGCTGGTTTGGTGACTTTCTGGCACTGTCATTAATATGTCATTGCAAAGAGTTTTGTCTCATTATCGGCAGCTACCCAAAGTCTAGCCCTAAGAGTGACATCTCGTGTCTTAAGCATTCTTTTTTTTTTAATAATAAATTTATTTTTATTGGTGTTCAATTTGCCAACATACAGAATAACACCCAGTGCTCATCCCGTCAAGTGCCCCCCTAAGTGCCCGTCACCCAGTCACCCCCACCCCCCACCCTCCTCCCCTTCCACCACCCCTAGTTCGTTTCCCAGAGTTAGGAGTCTCTCATGTTCTGTCTCCCTTTCTGATATTTCCTACCCATTTCTTCTCCCTTCTGTCTTAAGCATTCTTGATATTATTAATGGCTGTCGCACAAATCTGTACACTGCACAAACTGCAGAGGCTATGGCTTTTCTTAGGATTTTTGGACAGGAGAGCAATGCATTGTCATACCTAAAAGATTTTGGTTTCAGATGAATTATGTAATTTCTCAGAGCGTCAGAAATGTGAAGTCTGTTACTGTGATTGGCACCCATGGAATGATAGCTGTAACTGTTATTTTAGCAGAATATCCCTTCATGCAGAAGTGGGAATAAGTTAATGGAAATGTAAGGGTTTAGCTGAAAAATAAATATTGCCCTGATAAATTGCTGCCTATAGAATATTTTCTATTATCCAAAACCATTTTTCTTTTCTTTTCTTTTTTTCTGTTTTCTTTTTTTTTTTTTAAGATTTTATTCATTTATTTGAGAGAGAGAGAGCGCATGGGTGCATGTGTAGGGAGGGAGGTGGAAGGCAGAGGGAGAAGGAGAAGCAGATTCCCCAGCTGAGCAGGGAACCTAATGCAGGGCTCATTTCCAGGATGCTGGGATCATGACCTGAGCCGAAGGCAGACACTTAACTGACTGAGCCACCTAAACACCCCTTTTTTCTTTCTTTCTTTCTTTTTTTTTTTTAAGAGAGAGCGCATGTGAGTGGAGGAGGAGTGGCCGAGGTCTCCCACAGAGAGAGAGAATTCCAAGCTGGATCCGTGCCCTGCATAAAGCCTGATGCAGGGCTCTATCCCACAACCCTGATAACAGGACCTGAGCCCAAATCAAGAGTTGGAGGTTTAACCAACTAAGCTACCCAGGTGCCCCTTTTATGGTTTTTATTATGGAAATTTTCAAATAGTCAAAGATAGAGAGTATAATGTAATAAACCTACACATACCTAACTTCAGCCATAATGAACATTGTGCTATATATGCTTCATTCCCTCCATCCCTGTTATGTTTCTTTTTTAAAAATAGAGAGGGAGGCCTTGTTAGTTAGAAATACATACTATAGTGTTAGATATAAAATAACACAATATCTGGGATTTGTTGTAACATACTGCAGCAAAAAACAAATACCTTGCCATTATCACAGATAATAACTTTAACAATAATTTCCATAATTGCATTTAAACCCGAACGATATTTGAATTTCTCTGATTGTCTCAAAAAATATCTTTTTTTTACAGTTGGATTATTTTTTTTATCACATTCAACACAAGGTCCACACACAGCATTTAATTAATATGTTAAATGTTTCAATCTTACAACCACACCCCTCTCTCCCTCCCTTTATTTGTGCCATTAGTTTGCTAGAGAAGCTGAGTCATACATATATCCTCGGAATGTCACACATTCTAAACGTGGCCAGTTGCTTCCTCATCATGTCAACTGACTGGTTCTTCTCTCCTCCTATTTCCTGTAACAGAATGTCAGGTCTAGAAAATTGATTAGATTCAGGTTGCATTTTTGGAGACAAGATTACTTCACAGAGGATGCAGAGTCCTATTGTATCGTATCACAGGGCATGAGTTACTGTGGTATGAATTTAATGTCTCCATTATGAAGTTTGCCATCAACTTTCCTCCAAATGAGCACCTTTTCATTACATATTTACTTACAAGAGATTTATTGTCAATGAGTAGTATACTTAAGACTTTGTGACTCATGCTCATTTGATGCTTTAAAAAAAAAAAAGGCACTCTCTTTAACAGCATTCTTAATTCTCCATTCCCCCAATATGGTTACACAATCCTTTTTTTAAATTGACAGTTTTCTTTACCACCTGCCCCCCCTTTTGCTACCAAATTCAGATTTGTCAGGGTTTCAGAAACAGATCTCCTAGTAAGGTCCAGGATGCCTTTTAACTTGCTCTCTGCTGCAAGATTGCACAATTACAATGTGACATCATCCTCTTGATAGGCCTGCTGGGTCTTTATCTGGAAGGTTCTGTGGATTCATATAGGCTACTTGGAGAAACTGCAGTGATTTGTCAGTGACCTGGCAACACAGAAGCACCTAGAACCTCCCAGGAGATGAATGCTATTGAATAAATAATTTCTAACTAATTATACATGAACTTTCACATGTTAATTTTTTACATGGTAAACAATAGTAAATAACATATATTCTTATATAACCGATGGAGCCCCAGTCTTGAAAGCAAATGATTTCTTTGCACAGGAAGATATTTAGAGATTCAGAAAAACATTAAGGAAAAGAGTTTAGTGGCACCAGGGTGGCTCAGTCAGTTATGCATTTGATTCTTGATTTCTGCTCAGATCATGATCTCAGGGTTGTGAGAATATGCTCCTGGTTGGGCTCCGTGGGTATGGAGTCTGCTTGGGATTCTCTCTCTCCCTTTGCCTCTCCCCTCTCTCTCTAAACAACAACAACAAATTGTAAAGAATATTCACTTTCCCAATTATCAGTATATTATAAATGTGCTTAAAGCTTTCAAAATTCTGTTCATTTGGGAACCTGAGTGACTCAGTCCATCAAGCGTCTGCCTTCAGCTCAGATCCTGATCTCTGGGTCCTGGGATCAAGCCCTGCATCGGGCTCCCTGCTCAGCATGGACTCTGCTTCTCCCTCTTCTTCTCCCTCTGCCTCTAACCGTGTTCATTCTCTCTCTTTCTCTCTCTCAAATAAGTAAAATATTTTTTCTAAATTCTGTTTATTTACAACATGCTAGGAATCCTATGAAGCATCTTAGTCAGTTTGGGGTTACCACAAAAAAGCTATAAAGTGCGTGGTTTTTAAACAACAAATACTCAGTTCTCAGAGTTCTGCAATGTGGGAAGTCCAAGATCACAGCGCCAGCAGATTTGGTGTTTGGTGAGAACCCACTGCCTGATTCACAGATGACACCTTTTCACTGTAAATTCACATAGTGGAAGGGGCAAGCTAGCTCTCTCTTGGGTCACTTTTATAAGAGATCTCATGACCTAAGCACCGCCCCATAAAGGCCCCACCTCCTAATATCATCACTTTGAGGGTTAGGTTTCAATATATGAATGGGAGGGGAGCAAATATTCAGATCAGAGCAATCTGAAAAGTAAACCTTTCCCCTAATTGTGAGATCCAATAGTCTAACATCAAGATCTGGTAGTTCCTTGGGCATAGCTGATATTCACATAGCTTTTCAGCATCTCATGAAAAGAATACATATAATCAGTCTCCCTTGAAATGTCAAAGTGAACCTTTATAATCTTCTCATGATAAATCTTCTCTTTTGTCCTAGAGACTTTACTAGAAGATGGAGTGGCCCTGGCAAAAATTGACTGGCTTTGCCGATATGCTGATAAATTGGAAGCACTGATTTAATCAAATACCAAATGGGGGGAAAAAAGAAAAGAAAAGAAGAAAGAAAAGAAAAGAAAAGAAAAGAAAAGAAAAGAAAAGAAAAGAAAAGAAAAGAAAAGAAAGAAAAGAAAAGAAAAGAAAAGAAAAGAAAAGAAAAGAAAAGAAAAGAAAAGAAAAGAGCCATACTTTTGAAAAGGAGATATTCCCAACCAGCTCTGTTCCACTATTATCCCTGCTACCAATGAAAGAACAGGCTCAACTGTAGCCTTCAGTTTAATATGTTAAATGTTTAAAAGATTAGGATGTCTAAGGGAAAAGAGTAGTCTCTACCAAAAGATAGAAACACCTGTGTTACCGGAGCAAGGCACACAAAGAGAAGAACGATTGGACCTGTTTCTAAATGACCACTTCACACTCAAGTCCTCTTGAACAGTCAAGTCCAGGATATTAGGGCACATGTCTCTGACAAGGAGCATTACTTTATGAGGTCCTGAAGAGTGTGTCCCAGCTTGACATATACAAACGGAGACTCTCTCAGACAAATACAAAATGGTGTTGACATTTCCAAACAGAGTCAATGGACAAGGAATAAGCATTAAGTGCCCTTGCTGGTTGCTTTCAATACAGATACTGGTGTTGCTGTTAGGAATGACCTATGTAAATGCTTCCAAGGTCATTTTTACTACCCTTGGGTCCTCTATTATCTAACCTTGAGTCTGGTGGAAGAAGCCCTGCCAAAGGGCTCCACTTTAGGCACAGCTAACCACTAAACACTGCATTTCCAGATTGTTATATAATATTAATATGTAATATCAAGACCTTCTGTTAACTGGAAACTTATAGTTGGAAGACCTGAAGTTTCAATACAAAGAAAGGAGACACCACCATCCATAGCCTAAGCCACATCAAGAAATTCAAGTTATCACAGAGTAACTCGATATCACTTGGAATTTCTATCCTAATATTTTATACCTAGTAGGCACACACTGTATTTAAAAAGAATGAATGAGTTTTCACTTTCATAAGTTTTGCTGGCTCTTAATAGCACATCCCATCCTGTTCCTACTTATTATGGTATATGCCAGGCACCCCAGTTTTGGCCTTCAGCTGCCAAACAACCCCATAAAAAGCACTGGGCCATAGTCATCATCTCTTTCGTTATTAAGTACCTCCTGAGTAGTCATTATATTCAAGCACTATCTTAAATTTAGGAAGGTTTGGAGTCAAAGAAGGATAAAGTATATGCTCTGCCACATGACAAATTGTCTGTACCTATTCCTGTAAATCTACAAAGTATCCTATCTTGTCAAATTGTAACACTGCAGGCTTTCCATTTAAAGAATTACCCTACAATGATGCATTTCAAAGCCACGTCTTCATTAAACTGATGTGGACATTCACTGGTGACATCTGTCACTTGGAATTTTTCCCTTAATAAAACTGATTGTGAACAAGTAACAAAGGGTTATTGCTTCAGGACATCTGGCGTATGGAAATGGCTCCTTGCAAAGAACCGAATGTTAGACTGCTTTCATGAAAATGGGACCCTACCTGAGCTATATACGAGGTTGGCTACAGTGAAAGACTTTTTCCTCCATCTAAACAAAGTTGGCTATATACAGCTCATGTGGCACAAATGTTTCATGGGAGAATGAACAAATTATGCCTCTGAAGAGTAGCTGGATATTTATTCTGACACAGTTTCCACAGGACAACCAGCAACCTCATTTGAAGTAAATTCCTTAGTCTGTTCCAATAAGAATAATTGTGTTGGAACTCCGCTGCCTGCTCTAAAGAGGGCAAATCCATTTACTGCTGGAGAAAAGTCTCTGGGATGGATCTAACCTATTCGCTTTGTGGGCTTTGATGCTGCTGAGTAAGCCAATGATATTTAAAGTTGGTGCTGGTATGGACACAGTCGAGAGCACTCCGTGGAGTGTTTCTCCTTCAACAACTCAATCACGACCGCAAAAACATGGTCAGTATCAGAGATATGGAGTAGTAACTCGCCTTGATGGCGGTGAACTAATGAACATACATCATTAGATTGTTCGAACATCTTTCACAATCAAGTATCTGACTTTAAAAGAAATTGTCAGACAGTCTTTAGTGTCCCCATAGCATTCATCTAGAGCAATCTGCAGTGTTTATCTGTAGTTTAAATGCAAAAAGAAAAGAAAAATCACTCTAATGTTTCATGCAAGGCTGCTTCTGGAACAAAATTAATAATGGCTGCAATTTGCAGAATGGTTCTCTCATGTTGTGTAGGCTAAATCCAACTAATTTAATTCCTTTGCAGTAATGGCTTAAAATATTACAGAAGAAATATGCAAAACACTGTAAACATGGAACAACTATAGAGTCCTCTGTTTACCAATATTCTTCAGAGGATGCTCACCAACATTATTCTTGGCTCAATGACTTGTTTGCTTTCTCCCATAAATCTAACACTGTTTTTCCAGATTCATCCATTTTCATTTTTGGTGAATTCTAATTGGTTCCCACTGAGGCTTGGCAGCCACCAAACTGATCATATGCCAGTTTAATTGACTCCAGGGATATTTAACAAATTGTTCACTATTTCATTGTGCACTGAAGGGTAGCTGTCACTAGTCTTTTTTTCTGTCACTATAACTGTTGCGGCCATTATGACAGCCCTGAACATGATTTATTTTGTGGCATAATTTTCTGTACGGGGAAAAATAATAATGCTTCACCACCTCCATCTCTTCTACCACTGAAAATATGATGAGATTAAAGATAGAATCCTGCTTTTATATGAAAAATAATGATTGCTGGCCTGTCAATTTGTAGAGCACATTGTGATTCAATTCCATATAACACTGGACACCTACAAAGATGTATTGAAATGAAATCATTGTGTGATAATTCATCCCATCCTTCCAAAATGAGCATTCAATCAGCTTTAAAAAAATGTAATAGACCTATTCATCAGATGTTTAATGAATGAGTTTTAAATAACACAGGATCATGGCAAACATCTTTGAAATATTTGAATCCAAGCTCTGTTTCTTTAAAAACAAATCCATTAGAGGGGGAAAAAATTGCACTTCATCATATTGTTTATAGACTACAAAGATTTAACTTCCTGGTAATAATTTATAAGGCGAAGAAATGAAAATATGCAAATTTCCAAGAAGCATTCAACAGAGCAGGCTTTTCTTGTTTAGAAAAGTTTAGTTTCTTTGATCCTTTCAGTTTAGTGAGCTAAGGCTGAGCACCACAGACATCCCACATTATGGAGTGGTGAATTATGGCTCTGGGTTTGGGCAAATGCACAAACTGGAAGGACAGATGGGGGAGCAGCATGCAAAGATCAGGATAGGCCCATCTTAAATGAGAATATGCTATAATCCAAAACAGGAAGAGCATTCTTCTGGTGACCTCTGGGAACAAAGTGCATCATGACCATTATACTGTGAATGAGCTCAAAAGCCAAATGGCAGAAGGTGCAGGGAGTTGTTATAAATTTTGCAACCTAATTTGCTTTCCTCACATGAGAGTTTAGAATTCTAAAGCTACATTTTTCATGCAACGAGCACAAAAGAGCACTTCCCCAAACCTCCAGTAACCATCCATTCATTTCTTCACATTTTTTTTCTCTTGCCAGCTCTTTTCTCTTTTCTACTTTGAACCACATGCCACGGTTCCAGTGTTCACTGCTGTGTTGGAGACCTGGTTGGACTGGGCATCTGATGTGTTCCTGGAGCTCATCAATTTTGGAGACAGGTGCTCTAACATTCAGTGACATTAGGGCCAATGGAAGAGCTCCCGGAGCATCTTCAGTGGCTCTATGCTGTCAGCTATAAAAATAACAATTTACTGAGTGCCTTCTCTGTGCCTAGCTCTGCCTTAGGTACTGGTGATGCATTAGGGAGCAAACAGCCAAGGGTCCTGAGGAGTCCCACTTCAAGCCAAAATCCTACATGTGATCTTTCAGGCCTGACCATAGCTAATTATAAGGTTTTAGCCTGGCAGGCTTCCCAGGGAACCTCCTGATGGCCGGGAGGGTACTGGAAGACCTCTTCCTCCACTCTGACTCACACTCAGTACTTTTCCACTCCTTGCTCTTCTCCTTTTCCTGCCTCTAATTCCTCCTTCCATAAATGGTGGGAACCTAGGGCTCAGTGCTCCCTCAAGAGTGTGGATTTATTTGGTGCTCGCCCAGCTCCATTTATGAGTACAATGAACAGTGGGGAAGCCAGCACCTTCTTTATCTTTGTGGTCTTTTGCTGACACTATTACAGTAAGTAAATAAAGGCTTGAGTGTTTGTCTCATTGTCTTCATTGACCACTCTGACACCAGACAGCTTTCTAACTCCTTGCCCTCTTGAAGCTTACATTCTAGATGACTCTGTGATTTAGGTTAAAAACTCAATGACTTTCAAAAGCAAATGTTAGAAGAAAGGTAGCATATTAATTCATTATCAGTAACTAGCAACTTAACTCAAATTTTTATTTTAAGACTGGTCATTAGGGAAGGTACAAAACATAGAGTGCTGTCAAAGGTTACAGGTTTGGGTAAGTATTTCCTGAAAGGTCTCAGTAGCTGTTTTAGTTGCCTTGGGCTGCTGTTACAAAATACCACAGGCCTGGTGACTTAAACAACAGACATTTGTTCCTCGTGGTTCTGAAGGCTGGAGGTCCAAGATCAAAGTGTCAACAGATTCAATTTCTGATAAGGACTGCTTCTTGGATGGTAGACAGCCACCTTCTTTCTAAGACCTTACATGGCAGGGAGATAGAGCTCTGATTTCTTTCTCTCTTCTTATAAGAACATTAATCCTACTATAGGAGTCCCATTCTCATCCCCTCATCTAAACCTAATTGCTCCCAAAAGCCAATCTCAAAATACCACCATACTGAGGGCTAGGGCTTCAATATATGGATTTGGGAGGAATACATTTGTATTCAGTCCATAACTGTAGCCACAGGGCATTGTTATAGGTACTGTATTTTGGGCAGTGATGGGGCACATTAAAAAGGGAGTTAATTGGGCATTTGTTTTTGTTTTTAATTTATTTTGTTTTGCTTCTTCTTTTTTGTTTACCCAGCATTTTTCCTTTCAGAAACTGCCATTCTGCACTGGTAGGTACCATAGGTAGACAAACCCAAGGTTGAGAGCACAATCCTCTAGAGTACTACCAAGTCTCCTCAAAACTTCTGACACCAACTACAATGAGAAGGCCAAACTTTAAAGTCTGAAGGAGCAGTCCACACAAGCCTGTCCTCACTTGAGAGCCAGAAGTTCAGAGTTTCCCAAGGCAAACCTCACTTCAGACCAGCTGACTACAAATTTAGGGGCTCCCATGGCCATCCTCAGTTTACTAGAAGTATGGTTTTATTATAGTAAAATGATACAAATTAGAACCAGAGATGCAGAAGGTGAAGTGTGAGACAGTTCTAAATATGAAACTTCTATCATCCCCGGGGATATATTACACTTCCAGCATCAAAATGTTACAACAGTTAAAGAATATTGCCAACCAGGGAAACTCACTCAAGCTTTGGTCTCCTTTTCAGCGGGATTTCATTACTTAGGCATGACTGATTGACTCATTGTCCACATGGTTAAATTCAATTTCTAACCACCACCCTCCCCCTGATTTTAAGCTGCTATCTCATGGCTTCAAGCCACAACCTTCTCATCAAATGGTTGGTCTTTTTATAGTGTGGCCATCCCTTCACTTTGATCACCTCATTAAAATAAACCATCAGATGTGGTGCAAGGAGCCTACCAAAGATAACAAAGACACTCCCATCACTTCAAAATTCTAAGGGTTTAGAGATCACGTCCCAAGGGCCAAGACAAAAGCCAGATCTCTCTTTGGGCAAAGTTAATTCATTATTACACAGTGGGATAGACAACCATCTTACTCAATATTGGTCAACTGAAACATCCTATCCCCTGACAATGCTCAGTGAGGGGTTTTAGGGCTGAGCACATCTCAGGATGGATTTGGTAGAAATAGTTAACATGTTCATAAGAGGTAGAGATGGGGAGATTGAACAATATCACTTGGTCTCTGAATTCAGCCACATGGGAAATCTTCTAGAATTCCATTAAAGAGCTGATAGATTTTTTTTTTTTTTTGGCTTAAGATACTTCAAGTCAGATTTCTGTCACTTAAAGTATAAAGAGTCTTGTCTAATATCTGAAGAGTTTTTGTGGAATAGGGGCAAGATGGCGGAAGAGTAGGGTCCCCAAGTCACCTGTCCCCACCAAATTACCTAGATAACCTTCAAATCATCCTGAAAATCTACGAATTCGGCCTGAGATTTAAAGAGAGAACAGCTGGAACGCTACAGTGAGAAGAGTTCGCGCTTCTATCAAGGTAGGAAGACGGGGAAAAAAGAAATAAAGAAACAAAAGGCCTCCAAGGGGGAGGGGCCCGCGAGGAGCCGGGCTAAGGCCAGGGCGAGTGTCCCCAGGACAGGAGAGCCCCGTCCCAGAGAAGCAGGAGCTGCACCAACCTTCCCAGGCAGAAAGGCCTCGCAGGGAGTTAGAGCAGGACCCCAGGAGGGCGGGGATGCCCTCGGGCTCCCGGGGACACTAACAGACACCTGCGCCCCGGGAGAGTGCCCCGAGCTCCCTAAGGGCTGCAGCGCACGGCGGGACCCGGAGCAGCTCGGAGGGGCTCGGGCGGAGGCTCCGGGGAGGGGGCTACGGGGCAGGAGCGCGATTCCAACAGTGCAGGCCCAGGAGCACAGGGCGCCGGGACACAGCCCAGGACCCGGCCTCCCCCCGCCCCTCCCCCGGACAGACAGAGGCCGGGAGGGCCCAGGACAGCGAGGACGCCTCCTGCCCCGAGCTGAGCAGATCAGCTGCCCGCCCTGGAGCCTCCAGGCCCCTGCAGACCCAGAGCTCCGGAGTTACTGCGGGAGCTGACTCCAGGGCTCCAGAGCTGGCCCCGCCACTGGGGTTGTTCCTCCTGCGGCCTCACGGGGTAAACTACCCCCACCGAGCCCTGCACCAGGCGGGGGGCTGAGCAGCTCCCCCAAGTGCTAACACCAGAAAATCAGCACAACAGGCCCCTCCCCCAGAAGACCAGCTAGACGGACAGGGGCAAAACAAGTTATTGACCAAGCAGCACTGGAAAGTTCCGGGGTGGGGGGGGATCCCTGGGTGGCGCAGCGGTTTGGCGCCTGCCTTTGGCCCAGGGCGCGATCCTGGAGACTCGGGATCGAATCCCATATCGGGCTCCCGGTGCATGGAGCCTGCTTCTCCCTCTGCCTGTGTCTCTGCCTCTCTCTCTCTCTCTCTCTCTCTCTGTGACTATCATAAAAAAAAAAAAAAAAGGAAGTTCCAGGGGAAGTTGAGGGATTTACAGTATACAGAATCAGAGGATACTCCAGCTTGGTTTTTTTTTTTTGTTTTGTTTTTGTTTTTTTATTTCTGTTTGCTCCCCCCCTTTTTTCTTCTCTTTTCTTTTCTTTTTTTCTTTTTCTTTCCATCTTTCTCTTCTCTCTTTCTCTCCTTTTCCCAATACAACTTGCTTTTGGCCACTCTGCACTGAGCAAAATGACTAGAAGGAAAACCTCACCCCAAAATAAAAAATCAGAAACAGTCCTCTCTCCCACAGAGTTACAAAATTTGGATTACAATTCAATGTTAGAAAGCCAATTGAGAAGCACTATTATAAAGCTACTGGTGGCTCTAGAAAAAAGCATAAAGGACTCAAGAGACTTCATGACTGCAGAATTTAGATCTAATCAGGCAGAAATTAAAAATCAATTAAATGAGATGCAACCCAAACTAGGGGTCCTAACGACGAGGGTTAACGGGGTAGAAGAATAAGTGAGTGACATAGAAGACAAGTTGATGGCAAAGAAGGAAACTGAGGAAAAAAGAGACAAACAATTAAAGGATCATGAGGATAGATTAAGGGAAATAAGTGACAGCCTGAGGAAGAAAAATCTACGTTTAATTGGGGTTCCCGAGGGCGCCGAAAGGGACAGAGGTCAAGAATATGTATTTGACAAATCATAGCTGAAAACCTTCCTAATCTGGGAAGGGAAACAGACATTCAGATCCAGGAAATAGAGAGATCACCCCCTAAAATCAACAAAAACAGTTCAACACCTCGACATTTAATAGTGAAGCTTGCAAATTCCAAAGACAAAGAGAAGATCCTTAAAGCAGCAAGAGACAAGAGATCCCTAACTTATATGGGGAGAAATATCAGATTAACAGCAGACCTCTCCACAGAGACCTGGCAGGCCAGAAGGGGCTGGCAGGACATATTCAGGGTCCTAAATGAGAAGAACATGCAGCCAAGAATACTTTATCCAGCAAGGCTCTCATTCAGAATGGAAGGAGAAATAAAGAGCTTCCAAGACAGGCAGAAACTGAAAGAATATGTGACCTCCAAACCAGCTCTGAAAGAAATTTTAAGGGGGACTCTCAAAACTCCCCTTTAAGAAGAAGTTCAGTGGAACAATCCACAAAAACAAGGATTGAATAGATATCATGATGACACTAAATTCATATCTTTCAATAGTAACTCTGAACGTGAATGGGCTTAATGACCCCATCAAAAGGCTCAGGGTTTCAGACTGGATAAAAAAGCAGGACCCATCTATTTGCTGTCTACAAGAGACTCATTTTAGACAAAAGGACACCTACAGCCTGAAAATAAAAGGTTGGAGAACCATTTACCATTCAAATGGTCCTCAAAAGAGAGCAGGAGTAGCCATCCTTATATCAGATAAACTAAAATTTATCCCGAAGACTGTAGTGAGAGATGAAGAGGGACACTGTTTCATACTTAAAGGATCTATCCAACAGGAGGACTTAACAATCATCAGTATATATGCCCCGAATGTGGGAGCTGCCAAATATATCAATCAATTAATAACCAAAGTTAAGACATACTTAGATAATAATACACTTATACTTGGTGACTTCAATCTAGCGCTTTCTACACTCGGTAGGTCTTCTAAGCACAACATCTCCAAAGAAACAAGAGCTTTAAATGATACACTGGACCAGATGGATTTCACAGATATCTACAGAACTTTACATCCAAACTCAACTGAATACACATTCTTCTCAAGTGCACATGGAACTTTCTCCAGAATAGACCACATATTGAGTCACAAATCAGGTCTGAACTGATACCAAAAGATTGGGATTGTCCCCTGTGTATTCTCAGACCATAATGCCTTGAAATTAGAACTAAATCACAACAAGAAGTTTGGAAGGACTTCAAACATGTGGAGGTTAAGGACCATCTTGCTAAAAGATGAAAGGGTCAACCAGGAAATTAAGGAAGAATTAAAAAGATTCATGGAAACTAATGAGAATGAAGATACAACCATTCAAAATCGTTGGGATACAGCAAAAGCAGTCCTGAGGGGAAAAACACAATACAAGCAGCTATCCAAAAACTGGAAAGAACTCAAATACAAAAGCTAACCTTACACCTAAAGGAGCTAGAGAAAAAACAGCAAATACATCCTACACCCAACAGAAGAAGAGAGTTAATAAAGATTCGAGCAGAACTTAATGAAATCAAGACCACAAGAACTGTGGAACAGATCAACAAAACCAGGAGTTGGTTCTTTGAAAGAATTAATAAGATAGATAAACCATTAGCCAGCCTTATTAAAAAGAAGAGAGAAAAGACTCAAATTAATAAAATCATGAATGAGAAAGGAGAGATCACTACCAACAGCAAGGAAACACAAATGATTTTAAACACATATTATGAACAGCTATACGCCAATAAATTAGGCAATCTAGAAGAAATGGATGCATTCCTGGAAAGCCACAAACTACCAAAACTGGAACAGGAAGAAATAGAAAGCCTGAACAAGCCTATAACTGGGGAGGAAATTGAAGCAGTCATCAAAAACCTCCCAAGACACAAAAGTCTAGGGCCAGATGGCTTCCCAGGGGAATTCTATCAAACGTTTAAAAAAAGAAACCATACCTATTCTACTAAAGCTGTTTGGAAAGATAGAAAGAGATGGAGTACTTCCAAACTCGTTCTATGAGGCCAGCATCACCTTAATTCCAAAACCAGACAAAGACCCCACCAAAAAGGAGAATTACACACCAATATCCCTGATGAACACAGATGCAAAAATTCTCAACAAGATACTAGCCAATAGGATCCAACGGTACATTAAGAAAATTATTAAAAAAAAAAAAAAAAAGAAAATTATTCACCATGACCAAGTGAGATTTATTCCCGGGACACAAGGCTGGTTCAACACTCGTAAAACAATCAATGTGATTCATCATATCAGCAATAGAAAAACCAAGAACCATATGATCCTCTCATTAGATGCAGAGAAAGCATTTGACAAAATACAGCATCCATTCCTGATCAAAACTCTTCAGAGTGTAGGGATAGAGGGAACATTGCTCAACATCTTAAAAGCCATCTACGAAAAGCCCACAGCAAATATCATTCTCAATGGGGAAGCACTGGGAGCCTTTCCCCTAAGATCAGGAACAAGACAGGGATGTCCACTCTCACCACTGCTATTCATCATAGTACTGGAAGTCCTAGCCTCAGCAATCAGACAACAAAAGGACATAAAAGGCATTCAAATTGGCAAAGAAGAAGTCAAACTCTCCCTCTTCGCCGATGACATGATACTCTACATAGAAAACCCAAAACAAAAAACAAAAAAAAAAAGAAAAGAAAACCCAAAACACTCCACCCCAAGATTGCTAGAACTCATACAGCAATTTGGTAGTGTGTCAGGATACAAAATCAATGCCCAGAAGTCAGTAGCATTTCTGTGCACTAACAATGAGACTGAAGAAAGAGAAATTAAGGAGTCAATCCCATTTACAATTGCACCCAAAAGCATAAGATAACTAGGAATAAACCTAACCAAAGAGTTAAAGGATCTATACCCTAAAACCATAGAACACTTCTGAAAGACATTGAGGTAGACACAAAGAGCTGGAAAAATATTCCATGCTCATGGAGTGGCAGAATTAATATTGTGAAAATGTCAATGTTACCCAGGGCAATTTACACGTTTAACACAATCCCTATGAAAATACCATGGGCTTTCTTCAGAGAGTTGGAACAAATTATTTTAAAATTTGTGTGGAATCAGAAAAGACCCCGAATAGCCAGGGGAATTTTAAAAAAGAAAACCATAGCTGGGGGCATCACAATGCCAGATTTCAGGTTGTACTACAAAGCTGTGGTCATCAAGACAGTGTGGTACTGGCACAAAAACAGACACATAGATCAATGGAACAGAATAGAGAACCCAGAAGTGGACCCTCAACTTTATGGTCAACTAATATTCGATAAAGGAGGAAAGACTATCCATTGGAAGAAAGACAGTCTCTTCAATAAATGGTGCTTGGAAAATTGGACATCCACATGCAGAAGAATGAAACTAGACCACTCTCTTGCACCATACACAAAGATAAACTCAAAATGAATGAAAAATCTAAAAGTGAGACAAGATTCCATCAAAATCCTAGAGGAGAACACAGGCAACACCCTTTTAGAACTCCACAACAGTAACTTCTTGCAAGATACATCCACGAAGGCAAAAGAAATGAAAGCAAAAATGAACTATTGGGACTTCATCAAGATAAGAAGCTTTTGCACAGCAAAGGATACAGTCAGCAAAACTAAAAGACAACCTACAGAATGGGAGAAGATATTTGCAAATGACGTATCAGATAAAGGGCTAGTTTCCAAGATCTATAAAGAACTTATTAAACTCAACACCAAAGAAACAAACAATCCAATCATGAAATGGGAAAAAGACATGAAGAGAAATCTCACAGAGGAAGACGCAGACATGGCCAACACGCACATGAGAAAATGCTCTGCATCACTTGCCATCAGGGAAATACAAATCAAAACTACAATGAGATACCACCTCACACCAGTGAGAATGGGGAAAATTAACAAGGCAGGAAACCACAAATGTTGGAGAGGATGTGGAGAAAGGGGAACCCTCTTACACTGTTGGTGGGAATGGGAACTGGTGCAGCCACTCTGGAAAACTGTGTGGAGGTTCCTCAAAGAGTTAAAAATAGACCTGCCCTACGACCCAGCAATTGCACTGCTGTGGATTTACCCCAAAGATACAGATGCAATGAAACGCCGGGACACCTGCACCCTGATGTTTCTAGCAGCAATGTCCACAATAGCCAAACTGTGGTAGGAGCCTCGGTGTCCATCGAAAGATGAATGGATAAAGAAGATGTGGTTTATGTATACAATGGAATGTTCCTCAGCCATTAGAAAAGACAAATACCCACCATTTGCTTCGACGTGGATGGAACTGGAGGGTATTATGCTGAGTGAAGTAAGCCAGTCGGAGAAGGACAAACATTATATGGTCTCATTCATTTGGGAAATATAAAAAATAGTGAAAGGGAATAAAAGGGAAAGGAGAAAAAATAAGTGGGAAATATCAGAAAGGGAGACAGAACATGAGAGACTCCTAACTCTGGGAAACGAAGTAGGGGTGGTGGAAGGGGAGGTGGGTGGGGGGTGGGGGTGACTGGGTGACGGGCACTGAGGGGGGCACTTGATGGGATGAGCACTGGGTGTTATTCTATATGTTGACAAATTGAACACCAATAAAAAATAAATTTATTTTTTAAAAAAGTTTTTGTGAGTGTTGAAATGGAGACAAAGGATGGCTATAGACCACCATTTTCTCCTTTGTGAAGCTGCCTGTGATCATCTCTAGTCTAGTTTTCTAAAAGTACCACATGGCTCGTTTTCACTCAAAGTTAGCCAAGAAATTCAAATTGATCTAAACCCCACAAGAAAGTCATGAAAATTGACTAATTGATAATTCATTGATTTAAAAATAATATAAAGTACTATTTCAAACCACAAAGGAACATTATGATCAAGTTTAATCTCTCCCCTCCCCACTACCAGTCATTATAATCGACAGGAATAATTCTAACATTAACTTTTATTAATAAAACATTTAAGGGGTGCCGAGATGGCTCAGTGGTCGAGCATCTGCCTTTGGCTCAGATGTGAACCCGGGGTACTGGGATTGAGTCCCACATCAGGCTCCCCACAGGGAGACTAGACTGCTTCTTACTCTGCTTATGTCTCTGCCTCTCTCTCTCTGCATCTCTCATGAATAAATAAAATCTTTAAAAAAATAAAATAAAAATATTTAAGAAGCTGAGTGAAATGTTAGTCTCATCCAGAACCAGCTTTTAGAATTATAGTTCTCAATTTTAGTGAAGCACTACCTTGTTTCATCAAACTCACCCTTGTTTCATCGGTGATGTAAATTGTATATGTATATTAAAAACTTTAGTGATAAAGTACCCAAATTTGCAAATTATCATACAAAAAATTTTAGAGTCAATACATAAGAACTATAAGCTTCAGTTGACAGGCTTCTAAAATGTCATGTTTCTTTACCCAACAAAAATAAACTTTTCAAAGTCTTCTGACTCAGTTTTAAAACATTTCCCATTCAGGCATGCCAGGGTGGCTCAGTGGTTGAGCATCTACCTTCAGCTTAGGGTGTGATCCTGGAGTCCCAAGATCAAGTCCCGCATTGGGCTCTCTGCATGGAGCCTGCTTCTCTCTCTCTGCGTGTGTGTGTGTGTGTGTGTGTCATGAATAAATAGAATCATTTTTTAAAAATTCCATTCAGACTTAAAGATACCTTTATGTATAATTTTATTGAACTTTCCCAACAGATAGCTATATTTTATGAGGCACTTCAGATTCCCTCAGATATACTGCCTCACAGCCCATTTTGCTACCAAGTTCTGGTTGCTATGGGCCAACCAACACTCGTTCTACACATGCCAGTCCTGAGCAACAGCTGCTCAAAGTTTTTGGCTTCTTCTCCTAGAAGTTCTACACTTGGATGAAGCCCCATGCTGCAGAGGCCAGATGATGCTACCTAGAATTAATTTCCCACGAGTTCCTATGCTTTCAAGAACTGATCCCAGAAAAAGGTTTCAAGAGAAATAGGTGGCAGTCTGGTCTGAAAGCCATGCCCCAAGATGGACCACAAAGAGATTCTAGGGAGATTCAGTAGGTGGAAGAAAGGTAGGTGCCATTTTGTAGCTGATATGCATTGTTAATTGGGTGACTTCCAGAGTTGGCATGAAACAGCATCCAGGTCTACAATTGTCCTACTTTCTAATTCACCTTCAGTTTTTGTGAATCCTCAGCCATGGGTATGTGTTAAGCTCAATGACAAAGAGAGCCAGCTCCTGCCAGACCACCTTCTTCACAGAGGTCCTGCTCTTTTCCTTCTGTAACACCTGCACACATGACTATCATTGTTTGTTTAGTTATTTCCCCCCACAAGACTGTATAACTTGTTTGTCTTCACTCACTGATATATGCCTAATGCGAAATACAAGCCCTGGCACACAGGAGACACTCTATAAATATTTGATGGATGAATGACCATCATTTTAAGGAGACAACATGGCTCCTGGGCTGGGCTAATTTCACCATGATACGATTAAATGTATTGATATGTCTAAATAAAGAATGTATAAATCATTAAAGGAACTGGTCAGTTAGGAAACATAGAAAAAGGTGAGTCACTAAGGTAAATGGTAGAATGCCTATCCGCGCATATCCAGGGATAAAGGAGAGTTAGCTAATGGACTTCACATATTGTGGTCCCATTAGTAAGAGCATCCTTTTATGAAATGGATACATTCAACTCTTTTAGCAAGATGCCATTAACTCCTCAGTTTCTAATTCCATACTCACGTAGCAATTCTGTAATTATTATTTGATTTCCCATGTCAGTCTGTGCAAGGAGAAGGACTTGTAGATTCTAAGTATTTCAAATCTCTCTGACAGTGATTTCTCATTATGAATTAGTGAATTACTTTCAGGTCATAATATGCAATCATTGTGAACTGATTTAGATGGGGTCCCATCCACTCTTTGCTCTGTGGACATTTCATTTTTAAATTTTTTTTTTTTATGATAGTCACACAGAGAGAGAGAGAGAGGCAGAGACACAGGCAGAGGGAGAAGCAGGCTCCATGCACCGGGAGCCCGACGTGGGATTCGATCCCGGGTCTCCAGGATCGCGGCCTGGGCCAAAGGCAGGCGCTAAACCGCTGCGCCACCCAGGGATCCCTTTAAAAATTTTTTTATTGGAGTTCAATTTGCCAACATTTAGCATAACACCCAGTGCTCATCCCGCCAAGTGCCCCCCTCAATGCCCATCACTCAATCACCCCAACCCCCTGCCCACCTCCCTTTCCACTACCCCTTGTTCATTTCCCAGAGTTAGGTGTCTCTCATGTTTTGTCACCCTCACTGATATTTTTTTTTTCTCACTGATATTTTCACTCATTTTCTCCCCTTTCCCTTTATTCCCTTTCACTAATTTTTATATTCCCCAAATGAATGAGACCATATAATGTTTGTCCTTTTCCAATTGACTTATTTCACTCAGCCTAATACCCTCCAGCTCCATCCACGTCGAAGCAAATGGTGGGTATTTGTCGTTTCTAATGGCTGAGGAATATTCCATTGCATACATAGACCACATCTTCTTTATCCATTCATCTTTCGATGGACACCGAGGCTCCTTCCACAGTTTAGCTATTGGGAACATTGCTGCTATAAACATTGGGCTGCAAGTGTTCTGGTGTTTCACTGCATCTGTATCTTTGGGGTAAATCCCCAGCAGTGCAATTGCTGGGTCATAGGGCAGATCTATTTTTAACTCTTTGAGGAACCCCCTCCGTGGACATTTCAATTGCTCTTACTTCACTTCTTGAGTTCCATGGCCAACACTTGCAAGAACAAGGTGCTGGAGGCCTACAACAGGAGGTGGAAAGAGTTAGGACTAAGGACAGGGGTCATGTGCTATGACTGCCAATTCTTTTCAGCTCTCACTGGACTCCTGGTTAGTTCAAGATTCTTTGTCAAGGAACCACAGCAAACCAACAGGCAGTTTTTGTAAGATTTTGTTCTTTGGCACATGGGAGAGTTATTTTAAGATTTACTCACCAATCTGAGAAATTTCTAAGTCACATTGGCCAAAAGAACACAAAAATGAAAGATTTTTTTAAAGTAATTTTTTTAAAGTGATCATGTGAAGGTAACTCAAAACATAGGTCTTGGATCTGATACCACAGCAATGTATTATGTTCATTTAAAGTCATAGAAAATGAGAGTTCATATCAAAATAAAATAGCTAGTCCTCTCGTTGCTGAAATAAAAAAGAAGCTGAAAATCTCAGAACCCTATTTCCATAATCACTATGCATGATAAAAGATGGTTTGACAAGTAAAATACATTTTATTAGGTTTCCGTATATTTGAGGGAATGCCTAATGGTTGAAATTTCAACTTTTGGATCCCTGGGTGGCGCAGCGGTTTAGCGCCTGCCTTTGGCCCAGGGCGCGATCCTGGAGACCCAGGATTGAATCCCACGTCGGGCTCCCGGTGCATGGAGCCTGCTTCTCCCTCTGCCTGTGTCTCTGCCTCTCTGTGTGTGTGTGTGTGTGACTATCATAAAAATAAAAAATAAAGAAATTTCAACTTTTGTAAAATAAATGAAATTGGCAGCAATTTAGTAAAAGAACTAGTACAAAAACCTCAGGTAAAAATTGTACAATTGACATAGGAACCTTGTAGAAATATATGCATTACACCTCACGTACACTCTACAGCAGCATGTAAAAATGTCAGCAATTAATGCTCTGTTTCATCCAGGAAGGTACAACTCCTCATCTAGATCTTTGTCCTTTAAAACCAAAAAGGACATGAGATAATTGGAAACAGTCTTGGAACCATGCTACTTATGAATTTTTCTGTGAGTAGGTGTTGTCTATGGCCTTCTTTCTGTTCTTATAGTGGAGAAGGGGGTTTGGTTAAATTCATGCATAGTACAAGCATGTTTAGCATTAGACTCTACTTTTCATTTCTTTGATGGCTTAAGCAAAGCATGAGTTTCCTTTATTTAATTAAAGTGTGCATGGGGAATGCTAATGAAAATTTTGCTAAGGTTCCACCTTTTGAAAACAAATCTAATCATACACTGAAGAGAACACAAAGAAAAAGGAAGGAAAAAAAATTAAAAACTAATCAAAAAGTGAAGCTAAAATAACTTTCATCAATCCCTTGACATCTGGCACCCTGAAAACTATAGCTTAGCATTGCAAGAGGAGAAGAAAATGGGATGAAGATGTTTTACTTATAAAGGTAAGAATTGCATTGCAGGAATCTGAAAAAGCAAATGAAATGAATCAGCATTTAATCACTATGTGAGAAGTGAGGTAGAGTAGAAGCTCACTCTCTAAAGTAAGTGGCAGCAAACACAAGATTGAAAACTGCTATCGTTTGTTTTCCAAATTTATAAGTTGTGTGTGTGGTTTTGTTTTTTTGTTTTTTTGTTTTGGGGGGGGGGGTTGTTTTTTTATTTAACCTCCAGATTCTCAGTCTTCCTTAGACAAGACATGATCCTAAGGTTTCTTGCGTTAGTGTGCTGGAATCATTCTCTGGCAAATACATCCATACCCACCTACCAACTCTGTTGGCTTGAATGTCGGATGAGTGACACCCATGGAAGACTTGTGGGAGGTTAGTGTTAAAAGGGGTCATATTATCTAACTTTTATTTTGAAGGTAAAAGAACAACAATAACAGGAGACCAGAGAGAGCACTCAGAGTGCCTATCAGTCTGTAGCTGGTCCATCATTTCTTCCAGCACATGTGCTCCCTCCAACCGTCATAGTATCAGAAATGTCACTGGATCAAGACTGAGATCCTTGAACTTGAGATCAGCCCATCAGCCTTTGCTGCCCATCGTACATGTGACCTGTGGCAAACATAGGTGGCTCCGGTGGGTCAGTTTCCCAACCTTTAAAACAAGGGGATGAACTTGATGACTATAGGTTCACTTCCACATCTATATTAATCTTACACTGTGATCATCCTCCAGCTGAAAACAAACTTCTATCCCCTCTTTTGTTCATCTCTCTTTTAGCGAAAGTAAATTTGGATTTATATAATAAAAGAAGCTTCCAGTTTTACTGTTCTTCATCAATGACTCATTCTCCTTGGATGGCCCTTGCCACACCCAGAAGATTATTTCATTTTCAGACTATGCATCTGAATCTGGTTAGACATTGGGACACCACCCTCAGGAAGTCCTCCCTGGGCGGTCCATGTGGAAGGCTTAGTTCTGGGCTGAGGTAGGGACCCTGGACTCACAGAAGTCTCAAGTTCATACTTAAAGTTCACTCAAACTTGAAGTGCCAAGGAAATCCCTGAATGTCTCCATAACATCATAATCATCTACAGATGGTTTAGGACTTCCCATCTGAGGTCACCTTCTGCTAAACTAAAATCTCCACAGCTGCCCATGAGAGGCTTTCAAAGAGAGGTATGTGTTCTTAATCTTCCTGAAGAGGCTCTCCAAAGAGGCTAACAATGTCCCCGCTGAAAGGAAAAGGAAGAGGCACATGGTTGCTTTACCATATAACTCAAAAGAGTAATTGCCAGACAAGAAATATTATCAGATGGTTTCTATGATGAGCTGAATTGTCTTCCCTACCCAAGTCCCTATGTTGAAGTCCTAACCACTAGTACCTTGGAATATGACTGTCATTGAAGATAAGATCTTTCAGGAGGTAATTAAGTTAAGTGAAGTCCCCGGAGTGGACACTACTCCATTCTGACCGGTGGCCTTATAAGAAGAGGAGATTTGGACACAGTTACAGAGGAAAGGCCAGCTGAAGACACGGGGAGACGATGGCTACCTGCAAGCCCAGGAAAGAGGCCTCGGAATAAAACTAACCCTCTCGGTACCTTGATCTCAGGCTGCAAGTCTATGGGACTGTGAGAAAAATCATTTCTGCTGTCTAAGCCACCTAACCTGTGGTACTTTGTTATGGCAACCCTAGCCAACTAATATAGTTTCCTCTTTTATTTTACTAATAGTCTTCCTTGTTATAAAAGGAATACATTTTCAGTTGAGAGACCAGAAGTCCCAGGAGGGCAGCACTCTGCTTTATCCACTACCTTATCCATGGTACCCACTGTAGTGCCCAATAGGCAGCAGATGCCCAAAAAGTATTTGTTGACTGATTACAAATTTAAAATTACAAATAAGTATTAATAAAAGCTACAAATCACAAGCAGTCTCACTGACTATTGAAACCCATTATTTTCACATAGTATTATTTCCTCTCAGCCATTAAATAGTCCTCAAAAATATCATGCTCTGCAGCTCTTAGAGAGACCTGACTGAAACTCTAGTAGGTGTGCAAACCCTAATTTTAACCACTTCCTTACTGTTAGGTATTTAAAATTACTTCCATTTTGTCATTATAAAAATATATATACCATGAATGATATCCTTGTAATCATATTATTGTGTCTCGTTTCCTCCAAATAGATTTCTAGAAGTGTAGTGCCTAACTCAGATGTATACCCATTATTAAGGGTATTAAAACTTCACATATATGTCAAGTTTTTATTATTATTTAAGGTTTTGCCAGTTTATACTCCCCATCAGTGTATTGGGTTTCTAGCTTCCAATAATAATCATTAGAATTCTAATATTAATTGAGCACTTACTATGTGTCAGATGCTATACTAAGCACTTTATAAGCATCATTTCACTGAAATCTCTTAAGCCCCCTATGAGATGCTTACTAATATTATCTGCATCTTACAGAAGGGAAATAGTCCTGGAGAAAATAAGTGACATGCCTGAGTCCCCTTTGCTAGTAAGAGGTAGAGCCAAGAAGCAAAACCAGGGTATCTCATTCTAGCAGCTCCTCAGCACTCTTTGCCAACACGGGCTATGACTGTTTCTTAGATCTTTGCAAACTTGATAGACAGAAATAGATTGCTTTCATTTGAATTTTAGGCCTATCAATTTGTCTGAACCCATGCTTCTGTGTTCACTGGCCATTTTGCTCTATTGTTTCTTCAGGGTGAATTGTCGGCCTCTGTTCTTCTCTTCCTCTGCTATAGATGTGCAACGTTATTACAATAACTAAATGGGGAAGCTGCTATGATACTCCTGCAGACTCCCAGAAACCTAATCTCCCTGGATTTGGAACAGATACTTGCAATTAGTCCTTGTAGTCAAATTTTCAGAACAGTCTCATCATCTCATCAGCAATATGCATCTGGAGATAAACCAGCCAGCCATTAATTTTATGAAGCCTTTTTTTTTTTCCTTTGGTAACATTGGGAGGTGTTTCAACTGAAGGGTTCCCTAGCTTTTCCCCTCTTGCATACAATTTTAGTGCTCTTAGCAAATCCTAACACCTTTCCCTCCATTTATGGAAAGAAAGAAAAAAAGGGGGAGAAGAGGCACAGCCAACACTCTCCCAGGCCCACTTTTAGTGTTTTGTGATCTCCACAGTAAAAATGTGAGGGCAACCCGGCCCAAAGCACCTGGCACCCAGCACCCAGCACCCAGCACCCAGCAAGGCCTCACCGCGAGCCTGGTGGTGGTGAGGGAGATGAGGGTGGGAGCAGAGGGAGGAGGATTGTTTTTATACTGTGAACCAGCGTTAGCTGAGCAGAAACATTTACCTTGGAGATAGGTTCAATGTGTGGGATGGATAATTGTATGTTGAGGAGCTTAATTTAGGATAAGAGTGCTAATTCCTGATAGTCACGCCAGGCTTGGCTCAGGCTCGGTGCCGTTTGGTGTAAGTGCTCCATGGTGTGGGGCCGACGCAGGGTTGAGTTCCTGAGGTGCCCATTTGTCTGCAGACAGACTCCTCTATTACACAGCAGCTTGAGTGTGAAGAGCAAGAGGTGCTTCCTCATTCAATATTTTCCGTTCCAAATTTAGAATTAGAATATAGGAAAGACACACCCCCCCCCCCCATCACTGCTCTGTGTGTTTGGTTTTGCTAATTTAAATTTAAAAGAGAAGGACAACCCTTGTCTCCCTGAGACTCAGTTCACTAGCGTCCCATGGACGTGTGCCTTAAGACGTGTTGATCCTTTAATAATAAAGAGCAGTCTCCGGATTGATGACCTCCAGCCCTCTTTGGCCTATCAGCAGTCCCAGACAGCAGTGTCTGTGGGAAAACCAAGCTGGAGGGAGTGTAAGTGTTTAGGCAGCAGCATTACTGCCGATAGGGATGAGTCCCCCTGGCCGTGGCTCCCTCACCTGCCCATGAGCTGCCATCCACAACAGCCAGGTGGCTGCAGAGCAGATGCATGGGAGTGGTCAGTGCCAAAGCCCATCCCTCCACCCACCAGCCCCACTCGGTTGCTGGGGGAATTGTGTCATGCTGGGAGCTTCACTTTAGATCATTCTGTAACCACTATCAAATCATACAAATATCAGAGTTGATGCTGCTTTAATCAAATTCCAAAGGAAGCATTATTAATATGCAGCTGTGAGCAAAAGAATATGTAGTTAGTCTCTTTGAAAGGCTTTATAACACAAAGTAGCCAATTAGGATGACCTTAAAGTAGTTCTAGAGAGCAGTTCACACTCATCATTAGTGCCTCCAAGAGCGAGCTTGCAAAAGAACGTGGCTGAAAGAATGCACACTCTCCAAAGTGCAGCCGCTCCTTTCCATCCCGGCAGCCAGAGAAGGGGCTGTCACTACCACACCCCGGGGAGGTGCTCTGGTGCTTCCGCTCTTCTCAGCAAGGGCTCAGGGAGCCACACAGCTGCCCACATACTCAAAGAAGGATCAGCTAAAGCCCCGCTCAGCCTCACTCCTCTGTTGACCTGGATAAATCCAGATAACCACTTCATTTTGCTAAGGGGATAAAAGGAGACCTGCTCAGACACCAGCTGAATGCCATGGTCCACAAATATGCTTTACTGGGGTCTGTGAACATAAGTGGACAGGAACACTTTACTCTTTTTTTTCAGATGCCAGATATGCCATGATTAGGATCCTGAAAAGAGATTAATTTAATAAATGGATCCAAAAGGCCAACTCATTCAAATGCCTCTCCAAAGAAAAGGTTACTGTATCTTAGACTGAGACCAATTACCAATTTTATCCAGAAAAATTTGTTAGAAAACATTATTTTTAAAACCAACACCCTGTGTTAATAGTAATCTTTCATAAACAAAAGCTACTACATAATTTAAAATAAAACAAAACAGTTTTTTCCCTCAGAAGACAGAAGTACTGTAGGTTTGGATAAATTGTTCTGTAATCATTTGAAAATTATAAATATACTTGAGTTTAACTGGGGTAATCTTTATCCAAAATTATGTCAAGTATGAATACTGTGACTAAATCCTAACTACCAAGAAAAGATAATTATGCGCTTAACAAAAAAAGTTAATCGAAATCATTAGTAAAACTTGCTAATCAATCACTCAAATCCTATTTGGCCAGCCAGAAGCCCAAGAATGTGCAGAACAGGGGGATGGGACATTAAATGAAAGGATACTTCTGAGAATCCCAGAGATCGACAAGGGGGTAAAGATGTCCATGAATAAAATTTGCAAAAGTGAAATTAGAGATCATGCTATCAGCTGTTAACATGTCAGTTTCTAAAATACCATGAACAAGACGAGCCTTTGATGATCCTTTAAGATACTTCTAGCCATGTTTATCAGAGGAAAGGGGTTTCTGCCTTCAGAATCAGCTCCTTACCCAGTCTCTCCTATTGACCTTTCCATGGTCAACTTGAGATGGCCCCTGAACTCGATCTCAATGCCTCAGATCGAGATGCACTGACTTATACTTTCATCACTTTAACTAAACCCCCTCCTTGGTTGTTGTTTATTTTAAAGGCAAAGTACTCTGAAAAGAGCACTCAAAAACAGACAAACATTCAAAAGGTAACAATGAGAAGCCAAAAAATAGAGGAGGAGCAAAGGAAGCAGAAAATACTGGAATAAAGATAGGAGAAAACGGTAGCTGTGCATATAAAAATGCACCATGGGTGAAGGCAGAGCATCTGGGCAGTTGCCAGGCCCGGATAGCAAAGAGACTTACTATAAATAAAAGAATTTATCAAAAAGGAGATGATAGAAATGAAAAGTTTAGGAATTCATCAAGGAAATTTAATCATGTCTTTTTTCTAGAGATAAATGTGTATATATATATATATATATTTAAAACATATGCATATATCCCACTGAGGGAGATATCAGAGGCCTAATGAAGAGTCAGAAATTTCACCCTGGCTCAACGGTAAGGCCAGCCCCACTGCAGTGTCCATGCAGTCCACATGGGGCGCCAGAACTCCCATCCCAGCTCAGGGGTAACAAAGAGTCTCCCTGCGCTGAAGCCAGCAGAGGCCCAATGGGGAATCTGGGCTGCTACCTCCACCTAGCAGCAATATGGTACTGCTTCTTCTTTTCTTTCCAGAGAACTGTCAGAAACTGCCAATTAAAATACATTTAAATAAGATCCAGAGACTCCTAACACTATACGAAAATGTCCGTATTTCAATCAAAAATCTCCATCATACCAAGAACCAAGAAGATCACAAACTGAACGGTTGTATCTTCATTCTCATTAGTTTCCATGAATCTTTTTAATTCTTCCTTAATTTCCTGGTTGACCCTTTCATCTTTTAGCAAGATGGTCCTTAACCTCCACATGTTTGAAGTCCTTCCAAACTTCTTGTTGTGATTTAGTTCTAATTTCAAGGCATCATAATGAGATGATGAATACGCAGGGGACGATCCCAATCTTTTGGTATCAGTTCAGACCTAATTTGTGACCCAGTATGTGGTCTATTCTGGAGAAAGTTCCATGTGCACTTGAGAAGAATGTGTATTCAGTTGAGTTTGGATGTAAAGTTCTGTAGATATCTGTGAAATCCATCTGGTCCAGTGTATCATTTAAAGCTCTTGTTTCTTTGGAGATGTTGTGTTTAGAAGACCTACCGAGTGTAGAAAGCGCTAGATTGAAGTCACCAAGTATAAGTGTATTATTATCTAAGTATGTCTTAACTTTGGTTATTAATTGATTGATATATTTGGCAGCTCCCACATTCGGGGCATATATACTGATGATTGTTAAGTCCTCCTGTTGGATAGATCCTTTAAGTATGAAACAGTGTCCCTCTTCATCTCTCACTATACAGTCTTCAGGGTAAATTTTAGTTTATCTGATATAAGGATGGCTACCCCTGCTTTCTTTTGAGGACCATTCGAATGGCAAACGGTTCTCCAACCTTTTATTTTCAGGCTGTAGGTGTACTTCTGTCTAAAATGAGTCTCTTGTAGACAGCAAATAGATGGGTCCTACTTTTTTATCTAGTCTGACACCCTGTGCCTTTTGATGGGGTCATTAAGCCTGTTCATGCTCAGAGTTACTATTGAAAGATATGAGTTTAGTGTCCTTATGATACCTATTCAGTCCCTGTTTTTGTGGATTGTTCCACTGGACTTCTTCTTAAAGGGGAATTTTGAGAGTCCCTCTTAAAATTTCTTGCAGAGCTGGTTTGGAGGTCACATATTCTTTCAGTTCCTGCCTGTCTTGGAAGCTCTTTATCTCTCCTTCCATTCTGAATGAGAGCCTTGCTGGATAAAGTATTCTTGGTTGCAAGTTTTTCTCATTTAGGACCCTGAATATATCCTGCCAGCCCTTTCTGGCCTGCCAGGTCTCTATGGAGAGGTCTGCTGTTACCATAATACTCCTCCCCATAAAGAAGATCACAAACTGAATGTGAAAAGGCAATCAATGATTATCCCCATCAAGTGACAGAGATATTGGAATTACTTAACAAATATTTTAAATTAGCCACAGCAAAAATCCTTCAAAAACAATTACGAATGCATTGAAATGAAAAAAACAGAAAGCCTTAGCAAGAAAAATAGGAAGTCTCAGAAAAGAGTCAGAAGATAATAAAGAAGAGCCAAATGGAAGTTTTAGAACTGAAATTTATACAATAACTAAATCATAAGCCCAAGGGATGGACTCAACAACAGCTTGGAGAGGAAAGAGGAAAGAATTAGTGAACTGAAAGATGGTACATTAAAAATTATCCAATCTGAACAACAGAGAAAAAAACTAAAAGAGACTCAGACCTGTGGCACTATCCAATATTCATGTCATTGGATTTCAAAAGGAAAAGAGGAAGAAGTTTGGGTTAAAAATGTTCTTGAAGAAATAATGGTTGAAAACTTCCTAAATCTGGAAGGAAACATAACGCTACAAATTCAAGAAGCTGAATCAACCCCAAAAGAGATAAACTCAAAGAAATTCATGCCAAGACATTTCATAATTAAACTTCCGAAAACTTGGGCAGATAAAAACCTTGAAAATCGCCAAAGAAAAATAACATTTTACAGTTGGGGGAAACTATTCAAACAGCAACAAATTTCTTATCAGACACCACGGAAGTCTGAAGGAAATGATACATTTTTCAAGTGCTGAAAGAAAAGAATTGACAACCTCAAATCCTACACCCAGCAAAGATATTCCTGAGGAATGAAGAGGAAATCGAGACATTCTCAGATTAAAGAAAACAAAAAGAATCTATCACCAGCTGACCTACCCTAAAAGGATGGAGAGAAAAACTCTCTAAACAAAAAAGAAATGATAAAAGAAAGAAACTTGGAACATTAGTAAGGAAGAACTAAGTAAGCAAAAATGCAAATAAATACAGTAAGCTTTTCTTATCTTCTTGAGTTTTCCAAATTGTTTTATGATTTTATCAAAAATCATAGCACTGTCTGATGTGATTCTATATATACATCGAAAAAATATTTAAAACAATTACATATATCCTCATTGTTTACAGATTCTATATTTGCAAATTCATAGTCTTATTAAAATTTGTTAATTAATTTGTATAGTATTTGCAGACAAGTGCTGACTGGCTGCAAATTTGAGTCATCAACATACATGTTTAAAGCTGAGGTCAAACAAAGTGACACTCTCCTTTTCAACTCTCATGCTGTATACAAATGTTTTCTCCATCTACCTAGTGTGACATTTTTGTGCTTTTTATTTATGAATTTGCTATTTAAAATGGCCTCCAAGTATAATGCTGAAGTTTTGTTTCACGTTCCAAAGTGCAAAAAGGCTGTAATGTGCTTTATGGAGACTATACATTTGTTAGATAAGCTTCATTCAGGCATGAGTTATAGTGCTGTCAGCCAAGAGTTCAATGTTACTGAATCAACAATATATATTAAATAAGATGTCTTTAAATGGAAACATACATAAAACAGTTATGTATTGGTCAGTTGATGAAAATGTAACCTGAGGCCTTAAGGAATTTAACTTTGTATTTCCCCTAGGAGCAGTGATTTAGTATTTGCTAATTTAGTGTTCATAGAGACCTTATAAAACTTAAATACTATGATGATAAGAATCAACTACATGTTATAAACAAGGGAAGGTGAAGGAATATAAAGAGAGGTAAAAATTCTATACTTCACTTGGCCTGGTAATGATGACACCTAATTATTAAATATAATGCCTAGAGAATAACTAAAGAAACTACAGAAGAAGATATACTCAAAAACACTATATAGAAAAATCAAAACAAAATTTTAAAATGTTTTCAAGTAATTCACATGGGGAAAAATTGAGAAATGAAAAGCAGAGAGAACAAATAGAAAACAAAAAATAAAATAGTAATATTAACCCCCAACATATCAACTAATTGCATTGAATATAAATGGTGTTTTAAAAACAATGAAAAGACAGATATTGGAAGAGTGAATTAATAAATGACCAAACTATTTGCTGTTTATAAGAAACTTACTTCAAATATAAGAGGATAAATAGGTTGAAAGTAAAAGGATAGAAAAGATATTTCATATATACATTAGTATCAGACTAAGTAGATTTAACAAAGAAAATTACCAAAGCCAAAGGGGAACATTATATAATGATAAAAGGGTCATTCCACCAAAAAGATGGAGTAATCCTAAATGTGTAGCATGCACCAAACAACAAAGCTGCAAAATGTGAAGCAAAAACTGACAAGGCTAAAAGGAGAAAGACAAATTCAATTTGTAGTCAGAAACTTCAATATCTCACTCTCAACAATTAATAAAACAACTAGACATAAAACCAGCAAGCAGAGGGATCCCTTGGTGACTCAGTGACTTAGTGCCTGCCTTTGGCTGGGGTCATGATCCTGGGGTCCCGGGATCGAGTCCCGCATCGGGCTCCCTGCATGGAGCCTGCTTCTCCCTCTGCCTGTGTCTCTGCCTCTGTGTGTGTGTGTGTCTCATGAATAAATAAATAAAATCTTAAAAAAAAAACAACAGCAAGGATATCAAGGAACTTAATAACACCATCAACCAATAGGGCCCAGCTGACATTTATAAACCCTCCATCCACAGCAACCAAATGCACATTCTTTTCAACTCCCCACGAAAGATACACAAAAATAGACCAAATCTTGGGCTATAAAACAAACCTCAAAAAACTTAAAAGAATTCAAGTTTCACAGTGTTTTCTCCAACCACAATGAAGTCAAACTAGAAATTAATAGCAGAAAGATAACAAGAAAATCTCTAACATTTGGAAATTAAACAACACACTTCTAAGTAATCTATGGGTCAAAGAGAAAGATTCAAGGTAAATTTAAAAATACATTGTATGAAATGAAAATGCAATGTATTAAAATTTATGGGACATAACTAAAGCAATATAAAGGGGAAAATGTATAGCACTAAATACAAACATCAGGGGAAAAAAAGAAAAGTCTCAAGTTAATAATCTAAGCTTCCACCTTAAAAACATAGACAAAGAAAACCAAAAATAAACCCAAAGGAAGCAGAAGGAAGGGAATATAGAGGTAGCAAAAATCAATGAATTGAAAACAAAACAACAAAAAAGAGAAAACTGTAAAACAAAAAGCTCATTGAAAAAAATGACAAACGGGTAGCAAGACTGAGGGAGACACACGAATATTTATAGGAATGGAACATGGAATATCATCACAGACCTTGCAGACAGTAAAAAAGTAATAGAGGGACATTACCAACTCTACATACATAAATTTGACAACTTAGATGACATTAAATACTTCTTGAAAAGCACAAACAGGGGGGCCTAAATGGCTCAGTGTTTGAGCATCTGCCTTTGGCTTAGGATGCGATCCTGAGGTCCTGGATCCAGTTCCACATCAGGCTCCCCATAAGGAGCCTGCTTCTCCCTCTGCCTATGTCTCTGCCTCTTTCTGTGTGTCTCTCATGAATAAATAAATAAAATCCTTAAAAATAAATAAAATCTTTAAAAAAAAGGAAAGAAAAACACAAACTATCAAAACAAAAACACAAACACAACTTTTTTTTTAAGATTTTATTTTATTTATTCACTTATGAGAGACACAGAGAGAGAGGCAGGCAGGGATATAGGCAGAGGGAGAAGCAGGCTGCATGCAGGGAGCCTAACGTGGGACTCCATCCGGGGTCTCTAGGATCACGCCCTGGGCCGAAGGCAGACGCTCAACAGCTGAGCCACCCAGGTGTCCCACAAACACAACTTAATAAGATATAAATGATTTTTGAACAGCCTTCTAACAATTATGGAAATTGAATTCACAATTTTAAGCCTCAAAAAAGAAATTTCCAGATCTAGAAACTTCACTGAAGAATTCTACCAAACTTTTATTTTATTATTATTATTTTTTTTAATGGAAGGATTCACTCCCCATTCCGGGACTCCAGAATCATGACCTGAGCCAAAGACAGATGCTCAACCACTGAGCCACCTAGGTGTTCCTCTCCAAACTTTTAAAGAAGTTTTTTTTTTTTTTAAAGAAGATTTAACATCAATTGTACACAATCTTCCAGATAATAGAAAATGTGAGAATGCTTCCCAACATATTTATGAAGCTAGTATTACCCTAGTACCATAACCAGACAAAGATAGTACAAATAAAACTAGAGAATAATATACTGCATTAATATAGATGCAAAATGTTAGTAAATAGTAATATATAAAAAGAATTAGGTACTGTAACCAAATGGGTTTATTCTAGAAAAGTATGGCTAGTTCAATATTTTTAAATCAACCTACATATTTCACAATAATAACAGACTAAAGAAAAAATTTACATGATTATATTAATTGACAAAGAAAATGCACTGACAAAATTTAACACATGTTCATGGTAAAAGCCCTCAGAATACTGGGAATAGAGAGAAACTTTCTCTACATGATTAAGAACATCTAAAAATAATCCAGAGCCAGCCTTATAATTACTGGTAAAAGACTGAAAGCTTTCCTAAGATTGAGAAGAGGAGGATGTTCGCTCTTGCCAGTCTTTTTCAACATAGTGCTTAGAAGTTCTAGCCAGTGCATTTAGACAAAAAAAAAGAGAGAGAGAGAGAGAGAGAGACATACAGACCAGAAAGGAAGAAATAAAACTGCCTGTGTTTGCAGATTATATGATTTTTATGTATAAATACCAAAAGAATCTACAAAAAAGACTCCTAGAACTAGTAAGCAAGTTCAGCAAGGTCACTAGGTATAAGCTAAACATGTAGAAATCAATTATAAAAAAACAAACCAAATTCATTAAAGAGATATCAGACTTGTGGTTAGGGGAGGCAGAAGGTGGGAGGGGAAATTGGAGGAAGGTGATCAAAAGGTACAAACTTCCAGTTATAAGATAAATAAGCACAAAATATGAAATGAGCAACATGATGACTATAGCTAACCCTACTGTGTGATATATAGGAAGGTTGTTAAGGTAAACTATAGGAGTTCTTACCACAAGAAGAGAATCTTTTTTTTTCTCTTTTTTAATTGCATCTGCATGAGAAGATAGATGTTAGCTGAACTTACTGTGGTAGCCATTTCACAATATATATAAAACAAACCATCATGCTATATGCCTTAAACTTAAAGAGTGATGTATCTCAATTATTTTTCAATAAAGGTAGAGAAAAATCAAATGTATTTGTAAATACAAGCAACGAACACATAGATACCTAATATGAAAATGCAATATCATTTACAACCTCTCAAAAAATTAAAACAAAGTGTAAATCTAAAAAACGTGTATGGGACTTATATGGTAACAACTACATAACATTGATGAGAGAAATCAGAGTAGATTGAGATCAGTGGAAAGATATATAGGGTTCATGGATTGAAAGACTTAACAGAGTAAAGGTGTCATTTCTCCGTAGATTGATTTGATGTAATTTCTATCAAAATTCCAGTAAGATTTTTTGCAAATATTATACAAGATCATATCAAACCTTATATATAAAAGCAAAGGTATTAGAACAGCTAAATAATTCTGAAAAAGAGGAATAAAGTAAGAGGAACTCATCTTCCTGATTTCAGGACATACTGTACAGGTATTGTACTCAAAACAAGATGATACTGGTGGAGGAATATGCACATAAACCAATGTAACAGACTAGTGAACCTGGAAATAGCACCACACAAATATGCCAAACTAACTTTTAACAAAGGTACAAAAGCAATTCAATGGAGAAAAGATAGCCTTTTCAACAAATGGTGCTGGAGAAATTGGACATCCACAGGCAAAAAAATAAACTCAATCTGTCTTACACTTTATAGGAAAAATAACTAAATATGTATCACAAACTTGAAATGTAAAACTGTAAATTGTTTAGAAAAAAATAGGAAACATTCTTCAGGATTGAGGTAAAGATTTCATAGACTTGACACTAGAAACACAATCCATAAAGTAAAAATTGATAAATGAGACTTCATAAAATGTAAAACCTTTTGCTCAATGAAAGACTTGAAGAGGATTGAAAGACAAACTACAATTTGGGGGGGGAGAAATTTGCAAATGACATATTTGATAAGGGACTAATATCTAGACTATATAAAGGACTTTCAAAACTCAATGGTTAAAAAAAAAAAATTAAAAGTCCAAGTAGGACATGAGCAAAAGACATGAAGAAGCATTTCACCAAAGAAGATATAAAAATGGCAAATACGCATATAAAAAGGTGTTCGACATCATTAGCCATTAGAGAAATGCAAATTAAAGCCATAATGAGAAACCCCTACACACATATCAGAATAGCTAAAAGAAAAAATAATAACACCAAATGCTGCCACAAAAGCTAAGAAATTGATCACTCACACATTGTTAGTAGGAATGTAAAATGGTATAGCCATTTTGGAAAATGGTTTGGTAGTTTCTTTAAAAAAAAAAAAGCAAAACTAAAAATGAAACATGCAACTACCATACAAGCCAGTAATCAACATTCCTGAGTATTTATGCCAGAGAAATGCAAACTTTGGTTCACAGCAAAACCTATACACAAATATTTATAGTTGATTTATTTGTAATAGACCCAAACTAGAAATAGATGGACGGTTAAACAAACTTCAATATAACCATGCCATAGCACTAAAGAGGAGTGAACTACTGATACACAGCAACGTGAATGAATCTCTGGAGAATCATGTTGAGTGAAAAGTGCCGATCCCAAAAGGTTACAGACTGTATGATACCATTTATATAACCATCTTGAAACTGACAAGCATATAGAGCTGGAGAGCAGATTAGTCGTTGCCAGCGATTAAGAAGGGGGTGTGCACGGTGGGAGGGGGACATAGCTATAAAAAACAATATGAAGGATCTTAGTGGTGATGGAAATATTCTCTGTTTTGACTACATCAATGTCAATCCCCTGTTGTGATACTGTATTGTAGTTTTGCAAAAATGTTACCTTTGGGTGAAACTGCATGAAAGGTACTTGGGTCTCTCTGTATTATTTCTTAAAAACGGCATGGAAATATACAATTACCCCATGATAAAGATTTTAAATATAAAAAGTTTCTGAATATATTGTTCTCTCATAGGAAAAGAAAAGAATGAACCAACACAATCCATTTCAATAAAAGAAACATTGAAATGAATTTTTCTGTAATAGAAAACCATTCCAATATTTTAAAATTTTTAAAAATTGATCAGGGCAACAGAATTTTTACTCATCCAGGAGCTTTCAATAGTCCCCTGCAGTATATATCTTGGGCAACACTATTTCTCATCTTGGCATATAGCTGGTGTGTTCGATATTTGGTTGCTTCTATTAGTGAATTAATTGATTTTTGTACTGTAATTTGAACTTAAAAATAAAACACTTCATAAGCATGATGATCCCTGAATATTTCTTGCTTGTGTGATTTTAGGGTCAAACGGTGGATTTCTTCCTGGTCAGCGTGAATACCATCAGAGTGGACTCTAGGATTTCAGTGAGAAGAAAGCAGCAGAGACAGCCATAGAATTCACATGCAAGGTGAGCCTGCTCAGATATATTGGAGGTGATGGGCCAGAAGATGAAAAGGAAGGGGGCAGAGAGACCTAAATGTAGGCAGAAAATGGAAAAAACTTCACAAAAGGATAGTTTACCTGAAGCAACAAATGAACAGAGAATTATGACATTCAGCCCGAGGTTAAAAAAAGGAAAAAGAACAGATTTTCTTCAATGCCTCTTCACTTCACTTTGAATATTCCCTTTACTTCCACTGACTTACTTATTCATTCAACAGGCATTTACTGAATGCCTGCTAGATACAAGGAAGGCATTCTGAGGGAAAGTCAGATATGAAAGGGAAGCTCCCTTCCCTTGAAGATTTTTATAGCCTCGTGGGAATGACAGAAATATGAAACAGTAATGTCAAAACAAGGCATAATTGACCCAAATACAAACTAACACATAAACAGTGTTCTGGCAGCTTGGAGTAATATATAACCCATCACCGGTAGTTGCTCAGCCCCTGTACGTTACCCACTTCTTCCCAAGGGTCTTGGGTCTCCGCTCTGACCTTTTTCCCCCAAAACAACTTACCCTGGGACTGTACTTTCTGCCAGGGTTAATCAGAAAAATTAATACCAATTAAGGTATTAATTCCTGATTCTTGTTTCATCCATGATTCTTGCAGATGACTTAATTCATGGAAATAGGTAAATAAAAGCTTCAATCACCTCATAGTTACATCAACAAGAAAGAGGAGAAAGATCAAGGTGTCTGAGAATTGGAGGGTTTCTTGTCAGCCCTGGAACTGCACCATCAAGGGGGCTGCCCCCAAAGCAATCAATCAGATGAGGAGAATGACCTCACCTCTGAGAGGAAAGCTCTGGGTAAAGGCCAATTCACTAGAACAGACTTTGAATTTAATGCTGTTATTGCACAAATATTATTAAATCAACTCCAGCTAAAAACCAGAACATTTTCATTTGTCATTAGCTTGAGCTGATTCTATAATGTGACTCATTAATCTTTTTCACTGAACTAATCTTAGGTTGCAAAATAATTCCATCTTCTGGATATCAGTCCAATCTTCAGGCTGTAACTTGATTTCCAAAGACTTCCTTAATTGTAATGAACTCTTTCCTTGCTGATGTCACCTGCTACATAAGCAGCAGAATCAATGCAAAATAATTTCTTGGACATAGGGCATATCTGAAAATAGCATAGAGGTCAAGGACATTTGTCGAACACATAATGCATGCCAGCCATGTTCACATCTATCATTTCATTTAATTCATTTAACTACTCATTGAGATGGGCCTTAGATCTCCACTGTAGAGCTACAAAAAGCAGGATTCAGAAAGGTTAAATGACTTGTCCAAGGTCACACAGCTAGTAAGTGGTGAAGCCAGGGCTTAAACTTAGGTCTGTCTGATGTTAGTGCTTCTATACTTTACATTCCATTCCACATACAATTTGGAGCAGGGAGGACTCAATAACTGTTTGTCATCTTCACTGTAGATGGAACAAGAATATATGACTTAGGCTTCAAAAGTCAGAAAACTCTTCCTTTTTTTTTTTTTTAGATTTTATTTATTTATTCATAGAGACACAGAGAAAGAATGAGAGGCAGAGACACAGGCAGAGGGAGAAGCAGGCTCCATGCAGAGAGCCTAATGTGGGACTTGATCCAGGGTCTCCAGGATCACGCCCTGGGCTGCAGGCGGTGCTAAACCACTGCGCCACCGGGGCTACCCAGAAAACTCTTCCTAAATAATAATGCCTGTGAGACACGGGGATATGTAACCACAGGAGTCTTTGAGATATACATTAGATTGGAATGGACAACCAACTGGAAGTCCTGCCTAAAAGCAAGTTGAATCAGAGCAGCATGCTTCTCAGGTCTATGTCTGACACTCACTTTTCTATCTCTTCCTACTATTGCACAACTCTTACAACTCTTTAAAATCATCAAGGTGGTACTCTCTAAAATTACATCTTATGTTCTCAGATAAATCCAAACCAGAGAAGTCATAATGAGTGTCGTCCACAGCAGGTCCTGCAGGCTTGGGCAGCTGAGGGCACCACACCTCTTCATCCTTTTGAAGTAAAGACAGAGACAAATACTGGGAAAGTAGTTACCAAAAGGCTCATTGCTGGTTGAGAAGAGGAATGACCACCCAGGCACCCTCTCCAACAACTTCCTGCCACTCTTAACCCCCCCCCCCAAAAGGATGAATCAAGGAATAAACTTGGCTTTTTTTGGTTTATGGCCACAATTTTCTTCATGCTCCATCCATTCCTGCCTTCATGCTTATTCCATTAGTTTGAGCATCAAATTATCAATATAACCTTTATAGTATTTTATTGTACATTTAGTCACATGCTATATAATTCCTTAGTTTTAAACAATGTATCACTTTCACCATTAAGAGAAGACAATAAGGTTTAGTAGCAAAAGCCATATGTCCAAAACCATAATTTGTCTCTTTCTTTACAAGTATGAGCAGATGGACACAAGCCTACTAGGATGATTCAAACTTAATGCATGATTCTGAATCATTTCCTTAGATGAGCAGAAGGGGTTCCAGCTTGAACCTAAACTATAGTCATCCTAGGACTCAGGTGGTCTGGTCTTATTGGAAGGCCCTAGAGGTGGGACACCAGAGGTCTATGTATGCATGAAACCAAGACTGAAGATGCTGATACATAAGCTTGGTTCAAGGTCTAGGCCCCACACAAAATTAGACAACTGGAGAAGAAGGAGATGTTGGGCACAATTCAGTCATTTAGCACATCCAGCTACCCAATCCAGTACAGAAAGGTATTTATTGAGAGCCTGAGACAGCTCTTCTCTGGCTAGGAAAGAATGTTACATGGTGTTTAGAGAAAGGAAAGAGTCTCCCCATTTTGGTAGAGAATGCAGCAGAGCTTTGGTGAATTTGCTTCAGTATATTTGACACAAGATGTCAAAAGTCAGTGTGGCTCAACTCAAAGGCAGCATGACCCTGTGCTGGACACAAAAATGGGACATGGCTAATATTACCCATTAACGGCAGGCATGAGAGAACAGTGCATCAAGTCACCATGGCAGAGAGGGAGAGATGTTAGGTTCCGTAAGAAACCTAAGAAGACAATGCTTAGAAATCCACCGAGATGCCTCTGAGGGTTTCCTGAGATATTGGAGGAAAAACTGGGAAATCAGGTATCTTACAAGAGTTTGTGTGTACAGAGAAGAGAAACTGGCCACTTTTATTCTCACTTTAACCAGATGGGTTGCCTAGAAAATTCAAGTCACCTAGAGCCATGCTGAAACCTAGGATAATGGAATAATCTGCAACCAGATCTTAGAGAAGGGCAGGCTATAGAGAGTATGGCCAGCCATGAGCTCAAGAATTATTTATTCCAATAGCCTCTCAACATGAACTAAGTCAAATTAAACAGTTGATTGTGCCTTGTTTCCTCTTTATTAAAAAAAGAAATTTGCAACTATAGGGTAGAAGCTCTGCTCTTTTCAAATCTAATCGTTTCAAACATTCTTGGTCCAAACGCCAAATTCTCCTTCAAAAGGTCTCATGGGTCATCTGTCTTCCCATTGCCATTCTTTAAAAGTCACCAAAATAGGGGATCCCTGGGTGGCGCAGCGGTTTGGCGCCTGCCTTTGGCCCAGGGCGCGATCCTGGAGACCCGGGATCGAATCCCACATCGGGCTCCCGGTGCATGGAGCCTGCTTCTCCCTCTGCCTGTGTCTCTGCCTCTCTCTCTCTCTCTCTCTCTCTCTCTCTCTGTGACTACCATAAATAAATAAAAATAAAAAAAAAATTAAAAAAAAAAATAAAAAATAAAAAATAAAAAAAAAAAAAATAAAAGTCACCAAAATAAGTGGTGCAACATTTGGTGTGTGCATCTTCATCTTCATTTCTCATCAACATTTTCAGGAAAAATGCATCAAAGCAGATCTCATTATCTTTTTATCAAACTCTCCTCTTCCCTCTGCAGCTCCTACCACAGTGACCTTCCTAGATATCAATAACAAATTAAAAAGTTAATTCCAGGTGGAATATCTCTATTCCGTCTAACGAATAAAAAATATAGCTATAAATTCCATTAAAATATAGGAAGCCCCAATATTATAAAGATGAAATTTCTTCAGAAATTGATCTACTCATACTATATAAATGATGTTTTGATCACAATTTAAGTAGGATTTTGATGAAACACAACAAGCTTATTCCAAAATTTCAAGGGAAGGGAAAATGTGGAAAAATAAAACCAAGAAAATTTTGGGAAAAGGAAAATGAGGGAAGACTTGCCCTACTAGATAGCAAAACTATATTGTAAAGCTACAGCCCTTAAAGTCATGTATTAAAGGCACAAGAATAAAGAGTTCGGACACCAGTCCATACATGTGGGTGGGGAGACACTTTGGATTAGTGTCAAAAGGATGGACTGAATCTTAAATATTGTTACAACTGGCTATGCTTTTTTAAAAGATCAGTAATATATATGATTTTTTACTCAACTTATACAAATCAATAAATTCCAGATGGATTTAAGATCTAACTCTAAAAACATAAAGCTACAACATAACACATTATGTTAATGTTCTCAAGTTTTTGAGAACATTATGCTAGAACGTGAGAACATTATGTTAAATGAAAGAAGCCAGTCACAAAAGACCGCATATAACATGACTCTACTTATACATGTCCAGAATAGGTAACAATACAGGAACAAAAAACAAATTAGCGTTTGCCTTGGGTGAGAAGACAAAGGAGTGATGAGGGGATGGAAATGGGGTTTCTTTTTGGATTGATGAAAATGCTCTAGAACTGGTTGTGGTAATGGATGCACAATTCTATGAGTATGCCAGGAATTACTGAATGGTATACTTCTTTTTTTAAGTTTTTTTTTTTTTTTAAGTTTTTATTTAAGTATCTCTACAGTCAACATGGGGCTTGAATTCACCACCCTGAGATTAAGAGTCACATGCTTTTCCTACTGAGCTAGCCAGGCACCCCTGAATGGTATACTTTAAACAAGAGAATTGCATGATATGTGATTAATATCTAAGCTATTAAAAATATATAAACTTAAAATTCAAGGAAAAATGTGTTTATTATCTTGTACTAGACAACACATTCATACACACACACACCATACAAGAAAAGATCATATAAACAAAGCTAAAAATCAGACTATAAACTAGAAAAAATATTTGCAACATATATAAAAGAGCAGGAACTGCTCTGTGGACACACTCATCTTCATAGGTATATAAAAATACATATAAAACAAGCAACAGTCAATAAGAAACCCAATAGAAAATTAGTAATAGCTGTGGAAAGAACACTGAACTTTGAAAATCATTTGATTTATTAGTTTAAAATATGTTTAAAATGGCATTTTTATTCACCCATCAAATTGGCAAAAATTATTTTAAACTGATGCCATCCTATTGACAAAGGAGTGGGGAGATGACTATTTTCATACATAAGGATTTGTAAAACTCATTGTAAGGTTATTTTGCAGCTTTTTATTAAAGCTTTATTCATGTGTACATTTGGCCCTATAACTCCACCCTCATCTGTTTTAGAGACATAGTCACACATAACAAGCATGTATAAAGATATTAACTGGCATCTTACTTGCAAAAGTGAAAAATTTGGAAATGTTTTATATGTCCATAATTTGAAACATGGTTAGACCATGGTATGTCTATATATAGTATCTTCATTTACTGGTGTAGAAACTAATAGCAGTGGTTTGTTTATAAGGGGATTGGCATTGTAAATAGTTTTGCTGTATTTATATAGATTTTTACCCCAAAATTATGTATTACTTATATAATAAAAAATAAATGAAACACGAATGTGTGATATGTTAGGGAGGAACATTTTGAGAAAATAACCAAAGCCACAATTTGGATCGGCCTCAAGTAAAGATGACCAACTTTTTCAAAGTGGATCAATTCAATTAAAATCAGAGTGTTTTAAGGATCCTGTTATCTTGCTTTTTGGAACTTACCTTATAGAGAAAAGTGAACATGTATTTTAAAAAAAAAAAAAAAAGCACCCTTAAGGATTTCCTTTCCAAAATTTTTAATTAAAAAATATGGACACAAATTGAGGTTACATGTAAGAAAATGGTTATATAAACTATGATAAATACATTAAACAAAATGCATTATACCCATTTTAAAAGATGATAGAGGTTTTTATTTTTGACTTGGAAAATCTTATAACATATATGTAAGTGAGTAAATCAGATAATGGAATAGCATGTATGATTTGATCCCATTTATGTAAAAAATGGTTTCTATATCTTCATGAATTCACATACCTAGGTATCTGAATGAATGTCTAATGAAATGTTTATGTAATAATTGAAACTACAAAAAAAAAACACTTGTTTGGATTTTTATTTAAAACTTAATATATGGGCAGCCCAGGTGTCTCAGTGGTTTAGCACCGCCTTCAGCCCAGGGTGTGACCCTGGAGACCCGGGATCGAATCCCACGTCGGGCTCCCTGCATGGAGCCTGCTTCTCCCTCTGCCTGTGTCTCTGCCTCTCTCTCTCTCCCTGTGTGTCTCTCATGAATAAATAAATAAAATTTTAAAAAAACTTAATATATATTGACACTATGTAAAGTAATGTGAAATCATTATTTCATTTGATAGTCATTACCCAATAAATTGAAAACTATTATTATCTTCATTTTTTTAGGTTAAAAAATGAGGATAAAAAAATTTATACAGGACCGCCCCCCCCCCCCAACTAGTAAAGTGATGGTACTGAAATCTGTCCTTTTAACCCTGAGACTTGCTTTTTACTACTAGATACTCTACTTCTCTGTTCCACACATTTTCTTACTGGTATTTAACCAGTATTTATGGACTGGTGGTTAGTGTATTTCTAAGTGTAACAGTTGCTGAATACTAGGAGTTACCAAAAACTTTGCACAAGGCATAGTTACAAAGACCTTCATCTTCCTAAGGATGAGAGCTTTTTTCTTTTTTAATAATAAATTTATTTTTTATTGGTGTTCAAATTGCCAACAGAGAGCTTTCTTTTTTTTAAGATTTTATTTATTCATGAGAGACACAGAGAGAGAGAGAAGCAGAGACACAGGCAGAGGGAGAAGCAGGCTCCATGCAGGGAGCCTGATGTGTGACTCAATCCTGGGTCTCCAGGATCATGCCCTGGCCAAAGGCAGGCGCTAAACCACTGAGCCACCCAGGGATCCCAGGATGAGAGCTTTCTACAAAGGAGTTTCCTAAAGGTCACCCACCACCTTCTCTTGCTCCTGGCAGACCCTGTTTCCATCAAGGCCTGGGGAGATTCTAACACTCTGCTTGGAAATGCAATCCATACAGGACCACACACAGGCAGTGGCATTTTTTTTCCGACCTTTTGGCAACCTCCTTTTTTCTACCCTTTGATAATCAATGAACTTCCTTAAGAAAAAGCTGTACTAGAAACTCTGTCTCAAATATCCTATGATTCTTTTTCTTAAAAAAAAAAAAAAAAAAGTGTGGCAGAGGTCTTTAGCAGACATTTAAGTGGGGACCCACTTAAAAATTCAAATTGCAACTCCATATGATCCTTATAACTATATTGCCCATCCATCCCGGTACTGTTAGATAAATGCATAGCAAGTTGGCTGAAGTTTCCATGGCTAGCATAGGTCCTACGGATATAATATAGCTGGATTTTAATAAAGCATCTCATTTAAAAGTTCAAATAATTAGACATTTAATACAAATTGTTTCTCAAAAGTTCATAATGAATCAAAATTCTCTCCTCCACCTTCTCCCAACAAGAACAGGGTGGTAAATATATGAAGTTGGAAACAAATGTATAGAGAGGTAGAATAATAGATATTACAAATACACAGAAAGATGGAGTGAATGCTGCTGCAAGGACTATGAGGTTCCATTTTGACTAAACTACTAAGTAGATCGATGTTATCTTGGAAAGAAAACTTAATCGCAACATGCATGCATTCATAACAGAACTGCCTGGCCCCACGCAGTGCTCTCATCGGGGTCAGTGAGCAACCATTCTGAATCACAGTGGTGGTTACCCATGGAAGCCTGTAACTTGTACCTCCTTGAAAGACTGACTCAGGCCAAGGTATAAAAGCACACAAGGAAATATAGAAGATTATGAAAAAGAATTATTTGATATTATTTTGTAACAAATACACATTTAAATATAGCAAGTATATTTTAAAATAAATATAATAAAATCAAAAAAATGTTTAAACAGAAGAGAAGGGAACTAATATTAATTGAGCACCAACTATGTATCAGATACTTTAAGATCATAGTTTCACTGAACAGTCTCATCAACATTGTGAAGTGTCATTAACCTCATTTTGCAGACAAGGAATTTGCAGTCTAGTGTAAAACCATTCATTAGAGTCCATCTGACAGACCCTGTAGTTGAAAAGAAGGAAGAGAATGAACACAGCACTTTGTTTCCATTTGTCCCTTACAACAATACTAAAAATCAAATGCAATTATTCATCATAACCTGACTTTCTTTTTTGCAACAAAATTTTCATAAGGAGGGATCCCTGGGTGGCGCAGTGGTTTGGCGCCTGCCTTTGGCCTGGGGCGCGATCCTGGAGACCCGGGATCGAGTCCCACGTCGGGCTCCCTGCATGGAGCCTGCTTCTCCCTCTGCCTGTGTCTCTGCCTCTCTGTCTCTCTCTGTGTAACTATCATGAATAAATAAATAAAATCTTTAAAAAAAAAAAATTTTCATAAGGAACAAAATCAACCTCAGAAGGAAATACCTTGAAGTATTGTGTTTTAAGCCTGAAGTCTGTGTATTAGGGCACTGGGTGCCACTTGCATAGTAAGCATGCTTTAAGACCCTCAAAACCCTCCTTGAAAAGCCCCAGGTGCTGAGATTGGTCTAAAATAGTGACCAAAAAAAGCCTCCAGCCTGATCATTTGTTTTAACACTCATGACCATCCTGAAAATTAGTGTCATTATGGGCTTTTTAAAGATGGGGAAAGGTTGGGGGAGACAAAGAAGCTCAAGGTCTAATATCAGAGATCTTCTTAATAGCTAGAGAGACAAGGCACCTGTCTCAATTTGGGTACACCCTATGACATCTGTAATGCATATGCTGATGAATGTGCCACTGGTAGGGTCTGACAATTGGAGGATGATCATTGATTAGATTTCCTTTGCAGGTAGGAGTGTGTCTGTTGGCTTGGAAGGAAGGCAGACAGTGGGAAGAGTGCATGTTGGTGGTGTGAGTTGAGTCTGTCATTTTCCAAATGGTTGCTGCTAAGGAGAGAAAAAGAGCTGATGAAAATCATGTGTTTCAAGTAAGGAGACTGGGAAATACTTCTTTTGTTTTAAAGACATCATTGTCTTATTTGCAATTGAAAAATCTTCTTTTCAGAAAGACTATAATACCAAGAGACACTATGCAATAAACCACATTTTATGGTTAAGTAGCTCACAAGGTCAGTAAAAGACAAAAGGAACAAGATTCACAATGTCTTAGTTAACAACAAAAGTTATTCAAAGGCACGGCATTATAATAAGATACTGCAGTGCATGATGCTACATAGAGCTAGAAATTTCAGGAGAAAAAATTCACTAAGACTAGCAAAATGACAAAAGAGGAAAGGAGAAAGATTTCAAAATATTAACACTGAGAGCTCCCCTACAAATGACCCAAGTGAAGATGACCCCATGGTCACGCTCAAAGTTCACAAGCCCCAAGCACACTTGTAGAGTTTCTATTCAGAGTTAGTTCTCTCATCTTGATCATGAGCAGACAAACAAGGGAAGACATATAGGAAAGCCCTCAAATGTGGAAGATAAAGATCAAAGCAAACAAAAGAGCAACTTGGAGAAAGCTGAAACAATCTAAGAGAGGAGGAATGGCTTAGAAACAAAATTGCAACTAGTATCCTCAGAAGAACAAGAAAAGATACCACATTCCTGAAGTGAGAACAGAATCCTGTAAAAAGGAGCATTCAGAAAACAAAAAGTGTTCTTCAAAATTAAAAACATGGTACAAATTTTTAAAAATCTGAATGACTTAGAAAACAGAGACAACAGGGGAAAAGATAAACAGGAAAGCTAGAGACATAAGACAATTAGAAAACAATCTTCCAGGCAGCCCCAGTGGTGCAGCGGTTTAGCGCCGCCTTCAGCCCAGGGTGTGATCCTGGACACCCGGGATCCAGTTGCATGTCAGGCTCCCTGCGTGGAGCCTGCTTCTCCCTGTCTCTCTCTCTCTCTCTCTCTCTCTCAATCTGTCTCTAATAAATAAAATCTTTAAAAAAAAAAAAAAGAAAGAAAAAGAAAAGAGATCCCCAACATTAGAATTATCACATTACCAGAAAGAATGGAGAACACAGAGAAGAGGAAGTTAGAAGCAAAATTTCCTAGAACTAAGGACATCAGTTTCCAGACTGAGAGGCCCACTTCATAGCCAGCATGGGGGAAGAAATAGACTGGCCCTAAGGCACATCAGTTCAGAACACTGTGGACCAAGAACTGCATGGGCTTTGTACTTGCCAACACCAACATTGGAATCCAGAAGACAATGGAGCAGTGCCTTCAAAATTCTGAAGGAAAATAACTTCTAACTTAGAATTCAATACTCAGCCATAAATTATAGGTGAGGTAAAGAATAGTTTTAGAAGTGTAATATCTCAAAAACTTTGCATTTCAGACATACTATCTCAGGCAGCAATTGATACCCTCACCAGAGTGAGAGAGGACATGGAGGAAGAAGATATAAGATACAAGAAAAAGTCCCTTCAAAACAGGAGAGATAAAAAGAACAATATTCAAGACAATGGTAGAGAGATTTCTCATGAATACTGGACACAAGTATAAAGAATGAATGAAATAGTGTGATTCAAGAGATTGGCATGGCAAAGGCTGTTATCCTGACTTCCTCTTATCCTATAACACCTACCAGATGAAACTACTAGAGGATGTCCTTTAATAAAAAATAAGAAAGGGGGGGAAAAGAGCAAGATGGGAGTTCAGAAAGTCCACCCAGTTTGAAATGGGAACAAATGTAATCCAGAGATGACCACAGTCCAGCCAGACTGGAGGCGCAAAGTGGCAATGTCTCAAAAACCACAGATAGGAACTGATAGGTTAGCTATTGCGTGTGTTGTGTTAGACCTTTGTGGAGAGTTTCACTAAAAGCCTGTTAGAAGAAACAGAAATAATTAAAAATAGATACAAAGAAAACTCAGCAAAGGAAAGACAAGCATTATTAACTTTATGAAAATAATAAAGGAAGGAAGGAAAAATAACCATGGCATGTGACCATGCTCAGTTATAAGGAATATTAGAATAATCTTAATATTAATTTAACCAAAATTGTAATAGAAGTATGCTGGGAAGTTGAGAAAGGAGAAGCAAAATGAGAGAGAGCAAGCTCTGTCTTTCATGACAGGAATTCAATAGATAATGTCTAAAACTGACAAATAAAGAAATAGCGATATATGGGTCATTTATAGAACTTGGGAAAGTTGTAAAGGTCAGGAGAGCTTTAAAAGAATTAAAAGCTATTGCCTTGGGGGCAGGGGACTAGGGAAGGGAAAAAGAGCAAGTCAGGAAAGTGAATTTTGTAATTACTATCCAACTTTTTAAACTACATGCCTGTGAATTATTGATTTTAAATTCAAAAATTAAAAATTTTTTTTAAAACCACAAAAATGTTGGACTAATCCTGAATATTAGAAAGAGATGTGATATTATTTGAATGCCTGTCCTGGCTGGGGAGAGGTGGAAACAGATTACATCCAGAATAGTCCATCTGTTTTCCCCTTAATATTTTCACTTGACTTCTGTAGTACATTTATCCTTTTTAGTTGTTTGAATAGTCAAGGGATCAAATCTTCTCCAGGATCCCGAATTTCACCCACAGTCATAACAGGATCTGCTATGCGCTCACATACTTTCTCTGAAACACGATGGTACAGGTGACGATTACTCTCTCCTGAGGAGTAAGATACTCCTCACTGATATGTAACCATCGCTGCCTTGAATAATCCAAGTCCTTCGGAATTGTGTAGTACTCTGGAGCTTTCCAAACTATTTTCTCATATTTTTCTTTAGCCCTGCCACAGTCCTGAAAGGTAGGAAAAGGCAGAAGCTCAGAGAGTTTGAGTGACTTCCATAAGGTCACTCAGCTGGTAACAGCAGAGCCAGGAGTAGAACCAGCAGTTTGTGACTCTCTCCACCTACCATGCTGTGTGGCAGTCTTGTTTTCAAATTTCATAAAGTCTCCATTTGTTTAATAGCTCCAGTTGCTGGCAGCCAAACGACCAGATGGTGGGAAAAAGAAAGAGGGTGTATGTGAATTTCCTTCTCTAAAGCCCAGAGCCAGCCTTAGAACAACCTGCCCTCTGCCCAGAAGATTAACCCCAGATCTTGGCTTGCAAACAACACGAATCTGGGGCCCAAGGACGTCTCTACATTCGAGGGTCTCTTTTAAAATTGGAAATGCCTCCTGAGAAATAGAAAGATCCTTAGACAGGGTTGGTTGGCAGCCAGCTAAAAATAAGCCTGAGATACTGTAAGACATTTAGGAAGGAAGAAAGAGACACCAATTTATCCTAATTCCAAATTGTTCCCAGGGTTAACCTTGGCCATCCGAGCCAGAATTATTATAAAAGATTCCTTTAGTAGAAATGCCATAAGGTGCCAACCCTCATTTTGTCTACCAGTGAATATAGGGAGTGATTGGAAAAACAACAAGCGAAACACAAAAATCTCCACTAAACCCAGGTCACTAAGAAATATTTAGGATAAACTGGCATTAGAATCCTAACAGCTATTTGTGCGTCGATTTAAAACCAGTTGGACGTTTCATCTTGTTTGTCAGGGACAAGATTTTCTCTCTATTTTTAGCAAAAATTGCAAGCCGGGCACGTGCAGCCTTTGCTAAACAGAATACGAAACGGGGTTTCTTGCGGCTCCTCAACGTGTGGGAGCATGACAAGGCTCAGCGAAGGGCAAAATGGAACACAGGCTGTGATTATCGCTTGGAGATAAGATAACCAAATGAGGAAGCCAACTCAACTCTGGCGTCCGAGCTGGTTATTAGCACTCTACTTTTTTTACATTATTAATGAGAATTACACATACATTGAAATTTATGGCCTATTAGAATCCATTTGTGCTAGTGCTGTGTATAATGAGTAGCAAACTCTATGCAGATTTAAATATAGAGTAAAGGATAATTGTCAGATATCTCAATCAGGGTTTCTGCTATTCTTCACATATTTTAAAGGCATAACACACAGAGGTTACATAACTGCCTTTACGGAAAACCCTGCATTCAGAGTTGTTTTAGAAGCCTGTTTGCAGCTGAGTGTTTACTAAATCAAGCACTAAAAACTAGATTTACACTGGTTGTTCGAAGCTGAATGCCAGCTGCAGCTGCCATTAGAGCAATTCAATTTCTTTTTTATAAAGCACAAGTAAGGCTCAATTTACTAAAGTTTTATTTCCTTTTTATGCATCCCATATGCTAGGGGAAAAAATTAAGTTTATGAGATTAAAAATGAGTTTTATGCTAAATGTTTACAAAGTTTCAGCTGGCTGCATTTGCAAGCCCTCAAACCCACCAAGTTCAGCTTCTGGTTTTTTTTTTTTTTTTTTTCGTCTCCATTCTAACAAAAGAAGGTTTTTGTGTTTGCAAAAGGGAACAGCCCAGACCCCCTCCTCTGTCCTCCTCTAGCTCTAGCTTCCTCTTGCACATCATGCAATTTTATCAGAGTTGAGGTAGACAGATAAGTTCCTTCAGGATGTCAAAATCTTCAAAAGGAATGCTCTTGTATGGACTCAATTGCTTTTCTAAATGGTTCTCTTTTTTTTTTTTTTTTTCTCCTCCATTCCCTATGTCTTGATTTAGCTAGTCTGGTGATGTTTTTCATTTCTGTGATCATCTCCAAAAAAGCAATATAGCTTTTACTTGATGGAAAGAAACATCTAGATAGCTAGCAGCTGCTGAATCTGGAAGAGACTGCTTTTCATCACCTAATTACAAACCACAGTAGATTAGAGAAGGTTGAGCATTGTGTTTCTTTGCTCCAAAATTAATGGGCATGCAAATAATTTTTTTAACTGTACCTATGTCATTCAGATGAACCCAATGTATATCCATTATGAATACATTTCACTATGCAAATTCTTCCTTCCTTTGAAATAATATGGCCTTTCTTAGGGTTCATTTTTAAAGAAAAAACTATTCTAGTTTTGATTAAGCTATCAGAGAACCTATCACCTTAGGGAACATTCATTGAAAAAGATGGGATAGAAAAAAATATTTTATGAGAAAATCTTCTAATATAAGGTCAGAGAATCCATCCCAATGACCAATGAATAAGTCCATTTATATTCACTAACTCATCCTGCCTTTACTTAACTATTAAAAGGTCAAGTTTTGGGACACTGGGGCGGCTCAGTGGTTGAGCACCTGCCTTCGGCTCAGGGTGTGATCCTGGAGTCCCAGGATGGAGTCCCACACCAGGCTCCCTGCAGGGAGCCTGCTTCTCCCTGTGCCTATGTCTCTGCCTCTCTTTCTATGTGTCTCTCATGAATAAATAAATAATCTTTGAAACATTTTAAAAATAAAAATAAAACAAAAGGTTAAGTTTTAAGCCTCCTAGTAGCAACAAAAGAAATTCTTGAGTCTTACAGTATGACATTGGAAAAGCAAAGAGAAAAAAAAATCAATATATAGACATCACAGTAGATGACAGATGGACAGATGGACAGGGTCCTGTGAGAACAAATTGTTAATGGTCATTAAGGGAACTCAGCTATGTTCAAGCATGCCGCACTGTTCTAAGGAGAGCTCTTGGCCGGAAAGAGCTCACAGGCAGCTCCAGCACTGAGATTGCTGAGCAAACATTAGAAATGAGATTATCTTCCAGGCATTGCCCTATATTGTGGAAGAGTTGACACGGATCAGTTTTAGCCAGAAATACGAGCTAGAGGTCAGTAGATTGGAATTCTCTTGGCTTATGAACCAAATAATCCCATCCCCACAGGCAACTTTTGGCAAACAGAATGGTTTATGCCAAAAGAATAAGAAGAATGCCAACCATATGAAAATGAAAAGTCACAAAAAGGAAAGTTGAAAGATGCCTACAGAGCACAGATCAATTTTCTACAGGCTGCAGTCCTACAGAAGCAAAGAAAGAGAACAGCAGAGATGCCCTTGGGCATTTACTCTGAAGTGCTTCTAGAAGCAAAGGAGGGTACCCAGGACCCCGCCAGGATGGGGAGGGACTTAAAAGCTAGGGTTCCACCAGTAAGGGGCTTAGAGAATAGATTGCTGTCTGTTGGCATGTTTACCATCCCCCACATTGCTTTAATTGTACCCCTCCAAACTAGTATACTTTAGAAAATGAGAGTCACACCAATAAACCATTAACTGTACTCTTGGGATCCCTGGGTGGCGCAGTGGTTTAGTGCCTGCCTTTGGCCCAGGGCGCGATCCTGGAGACCCAGGATCGAATCCGACGTCGGGCTCCCGGTGCATGGAGCCTGCTTCTCCCTCTGCCTATGTCTCTGCCTCTCTCTCTCTCTCTCTCTCTCTCTCTGTGACTATCATAAATTTAAAAAAACAAAACAAAACTGTACTCTTGATTTTGGGATCTTTATCCATCAGTTTGGGGAGACAAAGCACATGTTTATGAAACATCTAGAAAAGACTTACTTGGTAAGGTGTTATCCACAGTTCAGCAGAAACTTGGGAAGATAGAGGAATCCATGTACACAGGAGCAGACAGATAAATTTTTACAGAAGAGGTGAGTCTTGAAGGATGTATAGCATTTGGATACAAGACCAAAAAATGCATTTCAGGCCTAAAGAATGATATGAACCATAGCATTTGCTGCAGGTACAAGAGTGGTATGTTTATAGAAAGGAGGAGAGGAATAAGGAAGCCATTTGGAGCAAAGTGTTAGCAAAATGCAGAACAGAACATTTGAAAGAGGGATTAGACTCAGGATTTGGAGGACTGTTGATAATAGAATAAGAAGCAATGACAAGCCTTTGAAAGTTCTGAGAAGAAAAATCACATAGTGAATGTGGCATCTTAGAGAGTCTCATCTGGTGATAAGGCAGCAGGATAAAGTGGAGGAAAATGAGGTTAGATCATTGAGAAGGTAGCAACAATGATCCAGGCATGAGGTACTTAATTAAGCACAAGTGAAAAATCAGAGGCCATTAAGAGAGAGAGTTGGGGTATTTATTCTCTCCATTCCTATCACAGCCCCATGCTTTACTGGCAGGTGGTCCCACTTGCATAGATTTAGATTTCTCTGGACTCCCACAGCATTGTTTAACCCTCTTGCTCTTTCAAGACTAGAGGTGGTGACAGCATCCCAGTGTGTTAACACCTGGGAGCTCCCCATCCTTGCTGGTTTCCTTAACCATACCACTGGGTTTTGTTTGTTTCTTTTTGAATAGGCTATGTGTGCCTTTGCAGATCCTGACTTACATAGACACCAAAAACATCTTGAAAGAAAAGCAAAAAGCTAAGAATTGGGCTGGAAGAAAAGAACATTGATGAATACAATTTTGACTGTGAGAAATCAGAAAACATGGCATAGAAATACCAAGTGTTGGCTGGAGTGAATCTTGGCTCCTCCACTTTGTAGCCATGTGATGTCAATTGAGGGAATATTGCTTTAAATCTCTAGGCCTAAGTTCCTTCATCTGTGAAGTCAGGATGATAACTGGAGCGGTGCCAGGCTAGTGTATAGTGAACATGCTGCATAAGTGTTTTCTATTACATTGTTCTCATGAGAACTCACATGGGAAATATTATGAACTAAGTCCTGTTCACTTTGAGCCTAATGGTAGCAGTGGAATCCTTACATGGAAATTTTCAGGAAGCCCTTGGAAATAAATACACTTGGGTAAGAGGAAATAACTAAGGTAGAGACAGATATAAAGTAGCCAATATAAAAGGAAAAGGTGAAACTTTGAAAAAGGATGACCTTGACCTTTCCAAAAGGAAGAACCATACAAAGGGTAGCAACATTCTAAGAAATACCCATTGGGCAAACCCACAGGGAGGTGGGTAGGAGAAAGATGAGAGATGAAAAAAAAGGAAAAGAAAAAAAGAAGCAGAAGAGCTGGGTCTTGCGGTAATACAGAAGCTGAAAAAGACAGGAGCAATGTAAATAGCAAAGGCCTTTGAACTTCAAAAAGAGATTACCTGGATCTGGCGCCTGGGTGGCTAAGTCGGTTGGGCATTGGGCTGTTGGTTTCAGCTCAAGTCCTGATCTCAGGGTCCTGAGATGGAGCCCCCTCCCCACCCCATCAGGCTCCCTGCTCGACACAGAGTCTGTTTGAGATTCACCCTTTCCTTCTGCCCCTACCCCACTTGCTCCCGCTCGCGCGCTCTCTCTCTCTCTCAAATAAATAAATAAATAAACCTTAAATAAGTAAAAAGAGATTACCAGGAGCTTCAGGAGTCAAACATTAAGGAAGTAGAGGGAGAGTGAAAGGAAGAAACAGGTCTTTCTAAAAAGCTAGAGGAAGCAGCCAAGGGGATGGTTCACTCAGTGGTTTTTTCCCCCCAAGATGCAGTAAACATGGGCATACCTAAATGGAAAGAAGAAGAAATTAAGAGAGAAAAGCTGCAATTTTTAGGGAGAGAAAAAAACCAAGGATGGTTGCCAAATGTTTCTGTGAAGAGATAAGAGGCTGGACTTAAAAATCAAATAAGAATTTCTTTGGAAATGGAAAATTAAGATTCCAAGAGTTTGCAGGGCTCTCCTACCCCCAATGGTACTCTTCCCATTTATAACAAAGCTCGCTGCTCAGATTTTAATTATTATTGTCCAGCTGTGAATTTGAGCTAAGCTGTGAGTTTGAGCTAGTTTTAAAGCAAAATAAAACAAGACAACCTGTACTGTTTCCCTTCAAAATAACTTTGTGGTTAAAAACATGGTATCCAGAGTAAGACTGGCTGAGTTTATACCTCCACTGAGTGGCTATATGCTCTTGGGCAAATTGGTTTATCTATACCCAAATTTCCACATCTCTAAAATGGAGATGGTAACAGGTCAGACTTCACTGGGCCACTGTGAGGAATAAATGAGACAACATGAACAAATTGCTTAGAACAATGCCTGACATATAGTAAAGATTCAACAATCCTTCGTTATCATTGAATAATAACCACCCCATATCTACACATATATGCACTAATTATATATAAATTCTTTCTCCTCAGGGCAGGACTCTGATTTCCTTCAACTCAGAGAGAACATTATTATAGAAAATCCCCTTGAGAATCATGTCCCAGGATAATGAGAATTCAGATATAATGCAATTGAAAAATGGCAAGTGTCTTCACCTGTACCCAATCCCACTTTTCAAACAGGGCAGGTGAAATTCTCACTTTCTGAAAGGAAAATAGATGAGATGAGGAGGTAAGACCGGGTTTAGAGATTGTAGCAACCCTGTTTTAGGAGATAAGGCTGTGAGAGGAGTGTCCTGTATCCCCAGTAATCTCTCAGCCCAAATTCTCCACACTGGGCTGAAGAAAGGGGTACTGAGTGACTCAGAGATCTCTGGAAAGTCCAGCCACACCCATGACCCAGAATCCTCCCTATTGATATTTAACCAGAGGACAGACACCATGACCACCAAGTGGTACCAAATTGCATCTGGGACCAGGAGGGATTTAAATGGTGCCATTAAGCCCAGAATTTCCAGTCAATTAGCTCCACAAACTGGCCTCTAGAAAATTATTCTGGGTTAATAGCCTCTTTTTTTAATTATTATTTTTTTTCAATAGGCTCCACACCCAAAGTGGGGCTTGAATTCACAACCCGGAGATGAAGAAGAGTGGCACATTCTACCGGCTGAATGAGCCAGGTGTCCCTGATTAATAGCCTCTTAAACCTGTTAGTTTTTCTGTCTCTCCTGGCTGAACTCTAATTTCCTTCAGGGCAAGGTTCATTGTAATCAAGTTTTTTTTTTTTTAATTTCCCGCAATGTCCAGCATAATTTACTAAGAAAATAGTTACCATAGTAACACAAACAGGGGGCTCCAGAGGGATTTAGCTTTACCCTGCCATTCCATAATCTCCACATCTCCTTCAACCCCTTCCCATTCCCCTTTACTAACAAGTTGTGCCCCTAATCCCCTTTTTAATAGAAATTCTGAAGCAACTTTTGAGTTGATGCCAAATAAATGTTTCTGAAATTCGTTGTTTGACCAGTATGATAGATCCCTTGATTCACGTCCCTCAAGTGTGTCTCTAGCTCCCCTTTGTGGAGGGTAAAGACTGTGGTATCTCCCTCAGGTAGTTGAGCTGGCTTGGGGTCCCAGGAGAAAAATCCTACAAATAGTTATGTTGACCCACAAAGAAAGGCAAATGCTATTTTGCTAAACGTTATCAAGACAGAAAAAGCCTAAATAGATAAAACAACAGAAAACAGATTGAAAATAACTACCTGGCCAACTCCTTTGAGTTGGGAGCACAAAAATCCAGATGAAATCTACTTTTCTGTTGGAGTCCTCAAAGGATCCCACATAGCACCTCTTCTGGCTTGCTTCTAGAAAAGCTTTCCAATCTTTTTGGGGGGACATTCAGAAGCTTTCAAAGTTGTTCATTCAGACACCTGCCAATGTTCATTAGAGCTGCTTAAAGATGAACAATGGAGCAGAGTCTCTATGCAGGTTTTACTCCATCAGAATGAAATGACTGCCTTCCTCCCACCCCAGCTTATGTCAGTTCAAGTTACCATATTGCATCTTTCTCACCCACCAATCTGTTCTGCTGGAAGTGGGCAGATAATGGCAGGAGGATCCTCCTTTGCAGCCTTTCATCAATACTAATAGAGCACTGCCATCTTCATTTTTCTTATTTATTGCTTCAGAATTGATGCCGCCCGGAGGGTAAACTCCAAACAGAATAATTAGTAAATGCTTCATGGTTTTATTCATCTTTGAACTCATCGGTTGGTTAAAAGACTCTATTTGTTTATGCATTCAATAGCCAGGTGCTGCTTTTAGCTTCAAGGAGTTTTACAGCACATTTGGGAAGACATGGAAGTAAGCAGATGATAGCATGACACTGTGATAAATGTATGGTGGAGCCATCTACAGAGTAAGGAGCTGAAGAAAACCTTTCCCCAGAAGGGAGTGGCTGGGCTGACCTAGGATGGGGTGCAATCAGTAGTCACAGAAGGAGCAGCCTGCTCACTGAGGCAAGCAGGAGTGCGGCCCATTTGGGGTGCAACTCACATGGCTGGGAATAATAGGAAACAACTGGCTAAAGATCATGTTGGAGGAAGAGGAAAAGCCATGCAGATGAACTTACGGTCCTTTGTCTACGGGGGTCATGAAAGATTTTTTAAATACACTACGAGACCTTCAACTGAGAAAGTTAACTCCAGAAAAAAGAATAGTATCAAATGGTGAATAATCAAGGCTGCAATAACAGTTAAGAAGCTGTTACAGGGATCCCTGGGTGGCTCAGCGGTTTGGCGCCTGCCTTTGGCCTAGGGTGTGATCCTGGAGACCCTGGATCAAGTCCCACATCGGGCTCCCTGCATGGAGCCTGCTTCTCCCTCTGCCTGTGTCTCTGCCTCTCTCTCTCTCTCTCTCTCTCTTTGTGTCACTCATGAATAAATAAATAAAATCTTTAAAAAAAAAAAAAAAGAAGCTGTTACAATAAGCCACACAAGAAATAATAAGGATCTTGACTGAGGACATAGTGGTGAGGGTGGAGAGAAGGAGAGGCATTTGAGTAATAATAAAGAGATGGTGTTGAAAAACCATACTGACTGATAAGTTATAGGGGTAAAAAGCAGGAGTCACCAATGATTCATATGTTTCTGGCTTAAGCACCCAGGTAGATAGTGATACCACTCTCTTCCACAGGGAATATGAAAAATTTAGGAAGAGTTTACCTGTTAGATGCATTGGCTTGGACATTCCCAGGGAACTGAGAAGAAATGTCCAAAATACAATGAGGTATGCAGATCTTCCATTTAAGAAAGAATTCACTAGTAAAAATACAAATTCAGGAGCCATCAGCAAGCACAATGGTGGGGGCTAATCGTGAGAGTAAGGAAATTGACTCAGAGAGACTATGAAGAATGAGGAGTGGGTGGGGAATCAAGACCAGATTGAACATGAGCAGACGCTGGCTTTGGCTGATGTCTACCACTCTACATTAAAGATGCGCCCAGAACAGAGGAAAGTCCTACCCCTCCATATTCTCTGGATGGGTTTCTTAGTCTTCTAAAGTTCACTTGGGGATTTGTGTTATTTCATAAACACTACACTTTCACATTTGAATTTGTCTAAGGAGGTAAGAGTGAGGGTTTCGATGAGGATGAGGATGTATAAGTCACCTGATAACCAAACATGGCTGCACAGGACCTTTGGTTTTAGGAAAGGGCATTTTGGGCCATTTTACTCAATGGGGCTGTGGACTTAACAGGCGGCAATGCTGACCTAGCTAGCATCAATTCCAATCCAAAACTAGTATTAGGTATCTTGGTACTGTTTTGATCAACACCAGGTCTAGGCAGGTTCTTCTGATCATTATCTATCTGATTCTCAGGGCACTAGAACCTACTTTTCTCCCTTACCTTTCAGCATATTCTCCAGGTTGCAAGTGACAGAAACCCAAGTCAAAGTAATTGAGGCACAAAAAGCGTATTCCAAGAAGTTTGGTTCAGACACTCCCCCTAACCTGTGTCTCTGTATCTTGGCTTCTTGGGCTGATTTTCTCCACAGAGCAGCAAGAAGTACCACAAATCCCCCAGGTTTCACCCCCCAAGAACATGTCAGACTCGTTCTTATTGGTCCCATGTTCAAAATGCCTCAGGAAAGTCTGTAGTTGGCCTAGCCTATGGAACATGTCTGACCCATGGCTGCACATTCTGTCCAGAAAGATGGCATTCCCAGAAGGAAGAGCAAAAGAATAGACATTCCCCATATGCTTATAGCAGAATCCTCCCTCTGGTACCTCATTCCCCTACCTGATCTGCCTGGGTGCCTTATATATCATGGAAACTTCTCCTCTCTTAGAGCCTATTTCATTTTTATTCTGATAAATCACTCCTTAGAGGTCTGATGGGCTCTCAGGCTGACACTTCTCCACAGTTCTGCAGACACCTTTGCTTCTAGGAACACTCATGAAAACTACCTGTCTTCTGCTCACTTAATGCCAATTGAATGAGATGGAGGGAGGTCAGAGTTTATATAAAGCTGGATCATCCAAAAGAGAGAATAGTTGCCTTGCTGGTTTCATATTCTGGCTTTGCAATCCACTAAGTCGGAAGTTTGATGAATTCAAAGAGGACAAATCTATCATTCCTTTGTGCTAATTCTGATTTTTTAAGCACACACACACACACACAACCTCTTTAGAGACATATGGCAATTTAAGAAAGCAGGAAATCAAAGAACCTGACATTCTTGGAACAATAAATAAAAAGATCCTTAAAAGTTAACAAGGCAAAGATGAACGTGGATTCTAACACTTGAAGTTAGTAAGTATTTTGTGATTTGGCTCTGCTGGAAGTTATTACATGAGAACAGAGCCAACATGGAAACTGAATTTGAGCTACAATTCCCAGTTAAAGAAATCTAAAATTAGTCACTGTGTAATCTGGGTGTGGAGCATTTCTAATGGACCATGAAAGCAGATTGGTAATTAACTCTTGTTTTTTGAATATAAGAAGACATGAGACTGATGATATGACAGAAGACAGATTTGGAAAACACGGTTATACTCAAGCCCATTTATCAAAAGTTACATTTAAATACTACAAGTTATAGAAGCGTTTGGGGAGCTAAACTGGCTAAGCATCTGCCTTAGGCTCGGGTCATGATCCTGAGATCCTGGGATTGAGCCCCATATCCGGTTCCCTGCTCAGCGGGGAGTCTGCTTCTCCCTCTCCCTCTGCTGCTCCCCTTGCTTGTGCTCTCTCTCTGTCTTTAAAATAAAAAAAAAAAGATTTTATTTATTTATTCATGAGAGACACAGAGAGAGAGGCAGAGACACAGGCAGAGGGAGAAGCAGGCTGCCTGAGGGGAGCCCTATGTGAGACTTGATCCCAGGACCCCAGGATCATGCCCTGAGCCAAAGGCAGACGCTCAACCACTGAGCCACCCAGTGTCCCTAAAATCTTTTAAATAAATAAGTAAACACAACAGGTTCTCAAATGTATTAGTCATTAAATGTATTAGTCATTTTAGTTCATTAAACGTTTGTTAACTATTTCTTGGTTATACATGTTGAAAATTTCCCCTTCATCAATTATTTCATAAAATTTTTATTTTCTTGGCTATGTGGCCTTTACTAGAAGAAACAAAACAAGCAAAGGGTTATGTTTTTATAACTTAGTTGCTTATTTAATTTATAAATTAATAACAAGCTTATTAACAAATATGCCATATTGGGAGATTGAATATTGTAAAGTAATTATAAAAACCTAACACTTTACTTTGCTAATTAATCAATTACAAATTTATTTGTCTTTTTTTTAAGATTTTATTAATTTATTAAGGGGGGGAGGGCAGAGACACAGGCAGAGGGAGAAGCAGGCTCCATGCAGGAAGCCAGGTGTTGGACTCGATCCCAGGTCTCCAGGATCACGCCCCAGGCCGAAGGCGGTGCTAAACTGTTGAGCCACCTGGGCTGCCCTTATTTGTCTAGTAATAAATAAATACTAATTTGGAAATCTGAATGTACACAATGGTTATAATTCGTTTTATTTACTTCAATCTTATTAAGGTGGAAGCAGTTAAAAGCTTTTATGTTAGTTTTCAGTATAGCAAATCATATTTTATCAGGTGCCTGGGTGGCTCAGTCGGTTGAGTGTCCGCCTTCAGCTCTGGTCATGATCCCCGGGTTTTGGGATCCAGCCCTGAGTCAGGCACCCTGCTCAGCCGGGAGCCTGCTTCTCCATCTCCCTCTGCTGCTCCCCCGCTTGTGCCTTCTGTTGCTCTCTCTCTCTCCCTCAAATAAATAAAATCTTGAAAAAAAAAAAAAAAGAGAAATCATATTTCACAGATATTACCACTAGGTGGCTCAAGTCGCTAAAACAATGTATGTGCAGAAAAAAACAAATATTTAAAGATTTATATCTTTCTGTGGTCATATGCTTCATATTTTAATTTTCTACAAACTTTTATACTATTTATAGATTATCACTACAATACTACACATGGTAGACAATTACCTTAATATAGGTCATCATCATATATGCCACTTTTATGAAGGAGAGAGTGGATTAATGGACAACATGAATGAGTTAAGTTACATTTTGTCATAAGAAATGTAATAGTAAAATAAATTAAAATCTTACCAGCTGACCGAGAACACAGTATTCAATGGGACCTGAAGGGCTGGAGTCTTGGGTTATATTTCATTTTAATTTATTCAGGCATGTCTAAAGATTACCTGCTTTATTTTGTGGCAGTTGCGGTTATTTATGTCTCTTTGAGGCAAACAATTTGCAGCCAGAGCTTGAGTTCTCTGTAGTCCAAGGACCTTGAAAATCAAACCATTCTTCCTTAATAATTAGTTATTGAAATAAAGGATAGTGCATCCATTATATCAGATGGCTTGGGACCCTCTACTCTTTCTGATACAGACAAAACAAGAACAGAAAAAGGTTATTTTTTTCTCCAACTTTAATAAGTATTTTATAATTTTGTTTGTTCAAGATAGAGTGCCAGGAGGTGAAGAAAGAAGTTGTCTCCAAGCAGGAAAGGAAAGTATTTAGCCAATAGATTCTGTCAAAGAAGGAAAAACAGAACAGGAACCTTAGAATTGTAGGGACTTACAGATTTTCTAACCAAGAATTGTTATTTATTCTGAAGATACTTGGTTATCTAGGCTTTCTTGATACCAACAGAAGCTCTTCTCTTCCAGTTTAAAATTTAGGACCACTGAAATCTTAAAGAAATGCTCTTTCAAGATAGTGGGTTCAATTTTAGATTATTTATCTTTATCCTTGAATTATTTGTCAGTATAATCACCAACAATCAAAACTTCCTTTCTAAAAGTTATTTAGTTAGCTCTACAGTAGGGGAAAAGCAACATCCTCTGGAAGATGTTTTTTCTAACTCTTGAAAGAAGCAAGTCACATTTTTTCCTAATTTTTAACCTTTGTAGAGGTATTTTTTAAATATTTTCCTTGGACATTTATTATTTGTCATTTGGAAGTACATGTAGGAATATGAGTTTGCCTTAAAAGAAAAGTATTGATTCTCCCTGAGGGAGCCATCATTTAGGTTCAGCTGCAGTAACAGCAGGTCTTGATATTTTTATATTCGTAGTCAGACACCTGACATTTAGGTTTTATTTGGATATAGAGTTGTAAATATAACATGAACTAGTTATCATGTAGCTCTTAAACACTGAGCTCTAATCACTTCTTTCCAAATTTAACAACTGTACTTGGTCAAAGTTCTAACCAGTTAGCTTTTTCAGAAAGAGACAGAATCTTATTCTCTCAAATTATGGCCATGAATAGTTTCCCCTGAATGATTAAAAATAAATAAATACATAAATAAATAAATAACCCTCAAAGTGGCTGAAACAATAAAAGAGACTTAATGGCTTACATGATTGAATGCTAGAGATAGGGTTGGTTTCAGGGGTGATTTGACTCAGTTACTCACTAATGTCATCCAAGATCAGGTTTGCTCCTGCATCTGTCTGCCCTTGGCCATGTCAACTTCCCTTCCAGCAGCCCTACTCTGGCTATCCACAACGGCCTGCTCCTATTCATATCTAAGGATAGAGAAAGAAAATGGTAATCCAAAGTTTTTCCAGAAAGAAAGAGAAAGAGGATACTTTTCTCCCAGAAATTCCTCAGCAAGCATGGTCTGCAGGCTTACTGACCATCACTGGTGCAATAAGTCTGGCCAGAGAAGGGGATCCCATTGTTACATTAGGCCCAAGCTACATGTCCCATCTCAGTAGCCAGAAATGACATCAGCTTCCCCTCCCACCCTGCCTCTGGACAGTAAATGAGCTGCATGCAAGGGGTAGGGATGCCAGTGTAAAAAGCAAGACTCTTAAGGGAAAGGAAGACCATATCAGAGGGAGGGTAGAAGAAGGGACATACACAAACTTATATACCTAACTATACACGGCGACCCCTGGACCCAAACTACTTGAGTTGGAATCCCGGCCCTTCCACTTGAAGCTGTATGACCCTGGGCAAGTCACTTGCCCTCTCTTATCAAGTAACAGGTGGGTCAAGGATTTGCTCCACTACTTATATCACAGGGTTTTTCTAAAATCCATGACCATCAAACCACACATTATATTCTTCCTTTGTGATAGGCACTTAGAATGAGAAAGAGCACAAAATTGAGCAAAATGATGTTCTACTTCAAAGAGCTAGCAATTCAGCAGAGGAAATAAGAGCTCAGAAGTGGTGCTAAAAGATGAGATAAATTACATGTGCTTCCTAAAATGCATTTTTTCTTCTAATAAATATTCTGTAACAGCAAGCATGTTTTTTAATTTTTTACAAATCCTATATGAAACTGATATAATTTTTTTCTGGGGACTCATTGATTAATGATAAACTTCAACAACAATTAATAAACAATAAAAACTACCAAACAACAAAGACAACAAAAGTAACCAAATATAAAGGGTATAAAATGTAATGTTCTCAATTCTCTAATGTTTAAGATAATGGAGAGGAGCAGAGGTGAGGACCCTTCAAAACTCATTGAAATTTTTTTCTTGGAAGTAGTTTTATGCTTACAGGAAGTCTGTGGCTATGAGGTCACAAAACGAAGTTCACTATGGAAACCTAGGAAGTTTCCATTTCCCGGCCCCTACTCTGGCTCAGCTCCTTCCTGGAGTAGGAATGGACAGACTTCCTTTGTCTTAAATAGCGTTTCTTCTCTTGGAGCAGAAGTGAAGCTAAAATTTTGCTTTTCAAACACCCTTAATGGGTAAACGGGTGTCAGCAAAGTAATTCGTGACTATTACCATGAGGGGGCGCTCCTGCGCCTTTCACGCCAAGGGTTGACCTCCCTCTCCTTTCAGGGTGGCTCGGCGGCTCCGCAGAGCTCGCAGGCACTGCTTTCCATTCAACCTCAAGTCCTCAAAATTTTAAACATCCTACTTTTTACTTAATGTTTTCCCCATAGTTAAAAAATAGAGGCACAATAAGATAACAGTTCTGCAAACCGGAATAGTCCAAATTAATTAATACCAGATGGAAGGTCCATATTATTTTTGCTCAAAAAAACTAGAGAAAAATGCTCATTACCATTTGTATTCACTGCTAGTACTGGTAACTTCCTTATATCCTTTTGGAAATCCACAAATAAAATTTGCGGAGTAAGAGAGACAGCAATGCTTGTGAGCACTTTAAAATGGTATCTGCAGCAATGGAACTAACTGACATTCTGCTGAGCTGTGTGAGCCTAGGGGACAGAGCTTTTCCTGTCCTTGTCCCCAGTGTGTGGCTCAGATTAATAAATAACTCAGTAAGTGAATGCCAAGTCAATGTCAATGACTCCCGAATGTTTGTAAACCAACCCAAATTAGATATGAACAAGAAAACAATGATATGAGAGATATAAACCACAGGACTGAGGTGGAGATTGGAGAAAATCTCAACGGAAACATTATCTCAAGAAGGGAGTGGCTAGGCAGGGCTCACTTAGAACTAGAAGAACAACTGTGTCTGGGAAAAGAAAAAGTTCACAGCATTTCGAAAATGAGAGTTGCAAAAGACCATCTGGGTTCTCTTGGGTCAACCCTTTATTTTACAGGTGAGAAGAGAGGTTCATAGAGGGAAGCAACTTGCCTACTTTCCTTCGGCTGATTGGAGACAAAGGTGAGATAGTGAATGATTTCACCATCACTACTACCCCACCACCACCACCCCACTCCCCCTGTCCCATCCGGTGAGTCCCAACTGCTCCATGTAGCAGTAGCCACTGGGATGGCCCAGGCATCGAGAATCGGCCTGGTTTGTCAGAAGAGAGGGTTCTTGAAAAACCCAGCACCACCTCAGAGTTCATGTCAGAGCTTCACTGATTATTTCTAGAGCCAAGGCAAATGACTTAATGTCCAGTTAGAAATACAATTAAAAAAATAATAATAAAATCAGTTAGAAATAAGGAAATGGTGAGGCTCCTCCCATTCACACTTCACCCTGATGCACCATAGTCCAATGTGGGAGGTCACATCCAAAGCCCCTATAAAGCAAAGCCGAGAAAGGGCCCAGTTTCTCAAAATTCTTCCTTTAGGTCTTTTGAGGGATTTTTGATCCCAGAGTATCTAAAAGACCTAGATTATTAGAAATACTTGCCTGATGTAATAAGTTTAAATCAGAATATGTCTGAACGAGGGAAGAAAGAAGATCTTGCCATACATATGCATGAGATTCAACAGAATCCTGGAGTAGAGAAGGGATGACATTTAGCAGGAACCTAGAATTTTCTCACATTCCCATTCCACTGGATACTTTAAATACCTACAAATTCCTAAATTGTGGAATAACAACAACCTGTAAGATGGTCATTTTCTAATAAACACTGAAGCAAATAAATGTGTGGCTCCTGCTTCCCATTCATACATTTAGTCTATCATTCAATCCTGAATTGATGAGATATTTATCAGGCACTGTGCTTTCAAGATGAATAAGAAACAATCTTTCCCTCCCTGACCTCCAATTGCAAGACAGGGTGGTAGAGAAGAAATCAAATGACTACATTGCATTGAGAAAGTGCTTTAGCAGAAGGATGATGGCAGGGTCAGGGGGAAGCGGGTGCAGAGGAGTGATGGAATCCTCTCTGATGTGTGGGGACGTTCATTCAATTAGAGTTCTGGTGCCAAAGACTCCCAGTTGGCTCATTTCATAAAATAACAGTCATGTGATTTTCTCTTTAATGGTAAAATCTCCAACTACATTAATTCCAAATTTCCCTTGTTTGTACTTAATAAACACTTGTAGAATTGAGTTTTGCCTCTCCCTCCTGCTCTGAACTTTCACCTCTTTTAACCCAACAAGACCCGCGTTGATCTTGCTAGCTATAAGAAAATGCCCTTATAATGAGCCGCAAACATACATTACAGCCTGAAATAAATAGATTTCCTTACAGAGTCAGAAAACTGGAAATAAGAGCTCAACTGTTCTCTAGTTAACAGAAGAGTTTTCAAAGATGGTTATAAATATTATATATATATTTATATATATAATTATAATTATATAATTAATATAATATTAATATAATTAATGTTTTATATATATTTATTTATATAAATATATATATATATTTCTTTTAAATTTTTTGTCAAGAGGAACCTGACTGGCTTGGTTGAAAGAGCATGGGACTCTTGATCTCAGGGTTGTGAGTTCAAGCCCCATATGGAGTGTAGAGATTACTTAAATAAATAAAACTTTTCTTTTTTTTTGAGAGAGAGAGAGAGAGAGAGAGAGCACATGTGTGCATGTGTGAGTGGGGGGTAGGCAGAGAGAGAGAGAGAATCTTAAGCAGACTGTCACACCTTCATCACCCTGAGCTCATGACCTGAGCCAAAATCAAGAAAGAGTCAGACACTTATCCAACTGAGCCAGCCAGGCTCCCCAATAAACAAAATGCTTTAAAAAATTAATGAATAGATAATTTTTTTGCCAAGTCCTAGAACAGGGTGAATTTGAGGATGATGTGGACTGACTTCTTCATTTTTAGTCGACTAAACTGAGATCAGTACTGATTGAATGAAATAGCCAATCTCATAAAATCAGCTTTAGAAGGTGCTTGCAACCTTTACTTATCATCATTGTCCACAAACTCTCAATTACTGCCTCTCATTCACTCGAGGTTTTAGAGCTGACACACTATCAACAATACTGCCATCATTGTTGAGGATTTTGATACCCATATGGAAGACACATTCAACTCATCAGCCTACCAATCTTTTACTCTTCACCAGCAAGATTCCAGTTCCATCTCGCTCAGCTGCACCTCGCTCCATGCTCACACTCTAGTCCCCATCATAACCAACAAGTGCATCCCATCCAAAATCCCACTTTCAGACCTCCCACTCTCCTCCCACCGGCTCACTCTCTCTTACACCCCAACTCCAACCATGTTTGATCCTACTGGCACTTCATTGTCTTCGTTCATTCTCCCTCTCACATCTTCATTTCTCTCCATGCTCAGCTCAAATTCCATGATCAACATCATAAGCCCTCCTTTGCAGACACCCTTAATGTCATTTTCATCACTCCTTTACTAGTAACTGCCTGAACAATTCCAACCTTGACCATATCTGACTCTCTCTCCCCACTCCTCACCTGCACCCGTGCAAGACACAATCATGCTAAAAAAAAAAAAAAAAAAAAGGACACAATCATGCTGACTGTTCGATCTGTAAAATCACAGCCATAAGCAACAGGCTGACCCTTATGCTGCTCAATTATGCTGACAATTCTTGTGTGCTTTTATCAAGTCTATTCTCCTAAACAAATATTCCATAACTTCTCTCTTCTCAAATCTCCCAAACCCCTTACCCCCTGTAAGATCAACTGATTGCTTCTTACTTCAGTGAAAAAAATAAAATCCCTGTCCATAAATCCCCTAACTTTTTGCACCTGTAACCATATTCCTTGTCTTCCCTTTTATAACAATAAACTTGGTCCTTATTCATTAGATCCCCCTGCCTCTTTCCTACTCAACAATTTCAACTCTGCAAATATCCCTTTCTCCTATTATCATTGACTTTTCTCTCTCTACTTAATTATCTCTATCAGCATTTACACATGCTTCCAACTTAAAATATCGCTATCATCCACATATTTCCCTTGAGGTACTATACCACTTCTCTGCTTTCATCAAAGTCACCTATGACCTCTACATGATCAAATCCAATAATCAACTTTTATTTGTTCTCTTCCTTATCAGCAGGATTTGACACATATGATCATGCTTCCTTCTTGAAATATTTCTTCTCTTGTTTTCTGGACAACACATTCTTGCTCTCCTTCATCCTTGGTCACTCGGTCTCAGTCTCTCTGACGGATCCTCTTCTTGCCAACTTATGAATGCTACAATGCCCTAGGGCTTGCTTCTTGGACCTCTTCTAGAACTTCTGTGATGATCTCAGTCTGCTGGCATCAGATGCCATCTAAATGCTCACAACCCATTAACTTATACATCTAGTCCTACCCTGATGCCCAGACATATCTATTGAAGTTACATTTATACTTGGAAGTTAACATCAGCTTCCAAAACAGAATGTTAGCCTGCCCCCAAAATAAGAAAAGAATTCTCCTCATTTTCTCTCATTTTGGTAAATATCAACTTGGTTCATTTAGTTGTTGGGCCAAAGCCTAGGACTCCTTCCTGATGTATTTTTTTCTGTGATTGCAGCTCATCCAATCTATAAGTAGATCTTGTTGACTTTACTTTCAGTCCATTTCCAGAATTTGATCAATCCTCATCACCTCTAGCTTACCCCCTGGACTATATATAAGAGCAGTCTCTTAGATGCTCTTCTTCTCCCACTCTTGCCTTCCTAGAATTTTTTTCCCACAAAGCAATAAGATTGAGGTATTTAAAATATAAGTTTAAGGGCACTTAGGTGGCTTAGTCAGTTAGGCATCTGACTCTTCATATCAACTAGGTCTTGATCTCAGGATCATGAGTTCAAGTCCTGCGTTGGGCTATACCCACAGTGTGAAGCTTACTTTAAAAAATAAAATAAGACAAAATAAAAAATAAAATAAAATAAAACAAAACATTTGAATGGATTACATTATGCCTCTGGTTAAATAAACCCTTTCGGCAACCTCTCTCTATCTCTCAAAGTAAATGACTTCATCACCTACATTTCTCTGGCTCTCTTACTTTGATTCAATCATAAGCTGCCTTGCTGTCCTTCAAATTCACCAAGCATGTTCCTATTCCAGGGCCTCTCAATTATTTTTTTTTTTCTGTTGCCTGGACAGCCCTTTCCTCAAATAGCCAGATCCCTGGTGGAATATTCTTTCCAGAGTAGCTATCCCTGACTTCCCATCATCTGCTGTGGGAACTGTCCCCTAACTGGTGATTTACACAAATTACTATTATCTCTTATGATCCTGGGGGTGGAAAGTCTCAGCTGGGAGGTTCTCACTTGGAACCGTCATGTAGTTGCAGTCAAATGGAGGCTGAAGCTGGAATGAAGGCTTCTTCATTCAGATGTCTCACATCTCTTCCATGGCTAACTTGGGCTTCCCCACAGCACGGTGGTCTCAGGGTAGTCAGAATTCTACATGGTGGAGTAGGTGTTCCATTTCAAGAAGCATTAAGTGGAAGCTCCCAGTCCTTTAAAGCTTGGGCTCAGAAACTAACATAGTGTCACTTCTGTTATATTCTATTGACCTAAGCAGTCTCAGAGCAACCCTCACTTTCTAGGACAAGGGAGAAGACAATACAGATCCCATTTGTCAACAGAAGGAGTGTCAAAGACTGTACAGTCATGTGGTAGCCAATCTCCAAGATAGCTGTCCATAGCTCACCTCCTAGGACTGACACCCTGTGTGGTCCCCTCCTATGCTGGACCTGACTGACCTGGGTAACAAACAGAATACTGTAGAAATAACCATGTGTGATTTGGACACTAGGTCATAAAACATATGGGGCTTATGCTTTTATCTGTTTTGGATCATATCCTCTGAGGGAAGCAACCTTCCATGCTATAAGAAATGAAGAAGCCCTATGGAAAGGTCCATGAGGGGAGGACTAAGGCCTCCTGCCGACTCCAGACCTACCCATCCTTTCAAATGGCAGTGGCCTCAGCTAATATCTTGACTGCACACTGATAAGAGGCCCTGAACCAGAACCATCGGGCTAAGATGCTCTGAAATTCCTCACCCACAGAAACTGTGTGAGATAATTTAAGTTTAGGAGAAGTTTGTTACATAGCAATAATTTACTAATACATGATTCTACCCAAAAGAGCCTCCCTTACCAAACCCCTAGCAGTCTTAATCTCTCTCCCCTACTATATTTTTCTCCATTGCATTTATTACCATCTAACATAGTATGCATTTTATTTGTCCCTTCCCCTTCTACCCTCTAGAATGTAAACTTCAAAAGAAAAAGTATTTTGTCTATATTTTTCACTGTTATACTCCCAGTGCCTATAACTGTGCCTGGTACATAGTAGACATTAAATTAAATAAACCATATTACTCATTCTCTTTATCATGGCCATATACTTCTTATTGCTGACTACATAAGACAGCATAATACTAACCTAGTGATTTACTGTAATAGTCATTTATTTAACAAATACTCAATGCAGTTATAATAATAAGTAATATTAGTTGAGCGCTTACCATGACAGATAATCCAAATACAATATATGCACTGTTTCACTTGATTCTCAAAACAACCACATGACAGCTATTATCAAGAATCTAATGTTGCACATAATCAAGTTTGAGCTGGCTGTGAGACATCCAAGTGGAAATGTCAAGTGGGCAGCCGGATTATGAGTCTGGAAATTAAAGCAGAGGCCCAGGGTGTGGAAATAAATTTGAAAGTTACATGTGAAGTCATGGAACTGGGGATCCCTGGGTGGCTCAGCAGTTTAGCGCCACCTTCAGCCCAGGCGTGATCCTGGAGTCCTGGGATCCAATCCCACCCACATCGGGCTCCCTGCATGGAGCCTGCTTCTCCCCCTGCTTCTCTCTCTCTCTCTCTCTGTCTCTCTCTCTCTGTCTTTCATGAATAAATAAAGAAAAGTCATAAATAAATAAATAAATAAAGTCACAGAACTGAATAAACTCCCTCAGGAGGAAGTATAGTTAGAGAAGAAAAAAATGTTTGCTGAGAATCACTGAAGTACTATAATATTTCACAACCCAGAGGATGGAAAAGGGCAAGCAAGAGAGACTGAGAAGCACTAGCCAGCAAGGTAGAAAGAAAACCAGGAGCCAACAGTGTCTTGGGAGCCAAAAGAATCTCTTTCAAGGAGAAAGCGATCAACTGTGTGAAATGCTGCTAAGAGGTCAAGTCAGATGAGGACAGAGAATGGCCATTAGACCTACAATGTGAAAAGCTTTTTAGTAGGTTGGTGGAATTGGTATGAAAGACAAATTGCAGCTGGAAGAAGGACAGGAAAAGAAGATAATGAGTGTAGACAACTCTTTTGAGTTTTGCTCCTGAGAGGTGCAGAGATATACGGCAGCATCTAGAAGGGGATATGGGGTCAAGAGAGGCATTTGAAGACGGAAGAAAGGACAGCATATTTGCTTGCTGATAATATGAATATATTAAAGAAGAATCATTTTATTATGTATCAGAGGAGGCAAACACTGGAACAGTGTCCTTGGGTAGGTAGAAAAGGAAAGGATATATTATATAAGAGGGGGGTGGCATTTGACTTTGGATAGAAACCAAGACAGTTCTTCCATAGAATCAAGAGGGAAAACAGACTCTATGGGCCCAGGGGGAAGTGGGAACATGTGGAAGGAGTCTTTTTTTTTTTTTTGCTCCTACTTCTTCAGTAAAATAGTAAGTCAGCTGAGAAGGAGAGGGATAAGATGTTGGAAGTTTGGAGGGAAAGGAGAAAGTGTGGAAAGGAGAAAGTCTAGAACAGGTGGGAAGTAAACAGACTACATAACCATGGTAGTCATAACCTACAACCCTAAGACCTCACTTAAGGTTCATGCTAGAGAATGAACATCCCCCAAATTAATAGGTTGAAATTCCACTGCCTGATGTGATAATATTAGGAGGTAGGACTTTGGGGAGGTGTTTAGCTAATGAACGGGGAGCCCTGGTGAATGGGCTTAGCGCTCTTAGAAAAAGAAAAAAAAAAGCCCCTGCAGAGCTCCTGCTCTCCACCAGCTGAGGATACAGCCAGAAGGCACAAGATATAAGCCAGGAAGAGAGCTTTTACCAGAGCGGGACCCTGCTCGTGCCTTGATCTCAGACCTTCCAGCCTCTAGAACCATAAGAAATAAATTTCTGTTGCTTATACACCACCCAGTCCATGGTATTTTGTTTTAGCAGCTGGAATGGACTAAAGCAGTCCATGAGTTTAACAAGCATGTTTTTTTCAAGTCCTATCCAGCTGCAATGGGTGAAGAATTGAACTTTTTAACAATGCAATGGATGATGTGTACATGCATGGATTCTCAGCTGGACAGAGAGGAGACAGAGCGAAAGTGCTATTTGAGGTCCCAATGAAGTCAAAAAATTATTGGAGTTAGAATCCCAGAGGAAATGAGTTGGATAGATACAAGATGATGGCTAGGGAGTGGGGATGCTTAAAATGGGAACTTTAGATGGAATATGATCACTGGTAACAACAAAATCAAGACAATGGAGAAAGGGAATGCCATGAGGAAGAGTGAGACCCAAAGCCATTCTAGGAGAAGAGGTAACAAACTGGGAGATTAATGAGTTAAAAGCATGGACATTTATATCACTAAGAATGATGTTGTGTTAAAGTTGTGAACTTGTGTTAAAGGAGTTAGTGTGCCAGGAGCTAAAGTCCTCAAGGAATGGGCAGAAATGACCCATGGTCGGCAACAAGGAGCAGCAGGGGATGGAGGGTCTCTTGATAGGAGAATCCGAACTCAGAGGGTCAGTGTGGAGGGGAGGAGAAAAGTCTGGAAGTGGCAGTGTGGGGAAAAGGAAGATACCCACCAACTTTTTGGGCCCGAGGGGATACAGGGTGTAGGCAAGAAAAAAGCATCCTTTAGATGGTCTGCTGGGGAAGCAGTGGCCTCAGGGAAGAACTAGGTTTCACTCCCAGCAGGAAGATTTTAAGGAATAGTTAGGGAGAAGAGTTTGCACATGTGGAGAAGGGAAGAGAGTGAATGCCAAAGAACACAGGAGTGTCAGGGCTTGGGGGAGGGGCAAGTGATTGTGAAACCATGCCCCATAGGGTTAATGAGGTTAAAACTGTCACCAGCAAGACCTTTGCTGATCACTTCCACCCCCTTCTTCACAGGAATGTGAACCTTATCTTTCAAGGGGCAAACAACAGGAAGAGCTCTGGAGGCTTAGACCAGTTTGAGCTCAACCAGTGACTCACACCTGTGCAGAGGGACCACAGGGTGTCCGACAGTTACCTCTACCTCATTATAACGTTAGATCTCCACCCAAGGAGGAGCGTGAGCTTCACTGACATGACATAGTGATATACGTAGGGGCACGTTTTCTAGGTACACCTGTGCAACCTTATGCCTGCCTTTCCACGTGATGACAAAACTCCCCTTTCTGAATATTCATCCTACCCCAAAAGAAACAAACCCACTCACCTCTATCTGGGAGTCACGGTTTTGGAAGCTACTTCCCAAGGTCTCCTTTGCTATAAATAAAGTTTCCTTCGCGTGACAACTCCACACAAAGCCGGTCTTTGCCTCTAACTCCCCAAGGAGTGAACTCCTGTAAGTTTGGTTACAACGAGGATAAAAAGGGTGTGTTCAGAGCTGAGTGGAGATGAGAATCCAGGAGCTGAGCAAGACCTGGACAACCTGAGTCATGCCCTCCTCTTTTTTTTTTTTTTTTGAAAATTTTTTATTCAAGAGAGAACATGTGTACAAGCAGGGAGGAGTTGTAGGCAGAGGGAGAGGGAGAAGCAGACTCCTCACTGAGCATGGAGCCTGATGAGGGTCTCGATCCCAGGACCCTGAGATCATGACCTGAACCAAAGGCAGATGCTTAACCCACTGAGCCACCCAGGCACCTGAGTCATGCCCTCCTAAGGATGCTTGAAGGAAACAAGAGTGGAAAAAGCTGCAATACTGGTCCCAGGCCCCTACCCTGCTTTCTGGGAGAGTCCCAGCTGCTGACAGTTCTCAGCTCAGTGTCTTCTCCAGGGACCCAGGGATGAGCTTTCTTACCCACGGTCACATTCCTTTCTGGGCTCACTCCCCATCACACATATACACAACACACACACATAACACACACACACACAAGTAACTGGTCAATGAGGAGTCTGAATGTCCATTCTGAAAGAAAGGGACACTTCAGAGCTCCCCCTGACACAGCAGGGTCTGTGCAGTCCTCAGCTGCACCTGCAACCCCACCCACCCACACTGAAAGATCATCCCCTGGTGAAATGCCTGTGCTCAAATCTCCTCAGGGAACTCCATCTGCGACGCCAGGAAAATGGTGGCATGAAGCCCAAGATTCTCAAAGCAAAGAGTGAGAGGAGGCTGGGAATGTCCCAGAGAAGAAGGACCGGGAGGGGGTGAGGGGGGGTCTTGCCAAGAATCTACAAGCTCTGAAGTTCCCTTTTCAACTCCAGAACACAAAGAAATCTGAGGCTGTGCTTTACTGTAGCATACTCTTTGATATGCTTTAAGAGAAGACAAAAATGATTAGCCTTTCTGCCCTGAGACCTTGTATAAGTTTCCATTTTTAGATTGAACCCTTGAGAAAAGTTGAATAGCCACTGTGATAGACTGTATTATTCTCAAAGTATTCTCTGAATTCCTAACCAGGTCTTTCTCTCCCACAAATCTATGCCAGAAGAATTACTTCCTGACCCAGATTTGGCCTTGTGACTTGCTTGGCCAATGAAACATGAATGAGAGTGACAGGTGCCATCAAAGGTTGAGACAGGGCACCCAAAGGGACCTCATGAAAGAAAAAGTTGGGGATTTTTCCTTTGCTTTGTTTTCTACTTCTATTCTTGCTAGGACCTGCACCCCCACCTAACTCAGGCCTTAATGTATGTCCTCCTTGTGAACATCAAAGGGTTAATGATTTCTTTGGAATCTTCCAGCACGACAGATAACATCTAAGAAGTGACCCGGTGGGTCTTCATAAATGTTCTCCAAGACCACTGACTGCAAATACCTTGATGCCAAGAACCCTGTCTTCATGGAATTAGTGACATGAAGGACTCCTGAACACTGTCCTTGTTCTGACCAGTTCCTGGATGCATGAGAGCACAGGTGCACCAGGCCACAATTACCAATAAAAAACCCCAGACCCCTGGAGTGCCTGGGTGGCTCAGTGGGTTAAGCTGCTGTCTTTGGCTCAAATCATGATCCCAGGCCACGCATGAGGCTCTCTGCTTAGCAGGGAGCCTGCTTCTCCCTCTCCCCCTGCCTGCCACTCTGCCTATTTGTGCTCTCTATCCCTGTCTAACAAAGAAAACCTCGAAAAACAAAAACAAAAAAGCCTAGACCCCAAGCAAAGAGGAGACTCAAGCTCCCTTTCCTTTCGGGGTCTCCCGAATGGCCTGTCCATATCTGCCATTTCTTGACCTTCAATAAACTCTGCTTTCACCTCTTGCCGGCTCACATTTGATTTTCCATCCTGTGTGAAGCCCTCTGGGCTGGGTCCTGAGGGACACCTTCTGAGTCCTTGGACCCGGCCCGAGGACATCAGTTTTAGGAATGATCATGATCCTGCCTTTTCTCTTTTGCCTTTTTCCTAAATCTTCTTAGTGAAAAGGGGCCCTTCATGATAAGCCACTAAGGTTTTTGGTCATCTGCCACTTGCAGCATAATTTAGCCCCAGTGAATTAATACAGACACCTAGAGCAGGGGCCGCAAACTCGGTAAAAAACCAGAAAGAAAGTAAGTATTTTAGGCTTTGCAGGCCCGATGGTCTGGTCAGGACTGCTGAACTCTGCTGGTGTCAGGCAAAAGCTCTCAGAGGTTACAGGCATGACGACATCCCAGTGAAACTTTCTTTACAGGCAGCCCCGGTGGCACAGCGGTTTGGCGCCGCCTGCAGCCTGGAGTCCCACATCGGGGTCCCTGTGTGGAGCCTGCTTCTCCCTCTGCCTCTCTCTCTCTCTGTGTCTATGAATAAATAAATAAAATATTAAAAAAAAAAAGAAAGAAACTTTCTTTATAAAAACAAGTAGCAGGGCTGGCTCCCTGGCTGGCTCAGCGGTTTGGCGCCTGCCTTTGGCCCAGGGAGTAATCCTGGAGTCCCGGGATCAAGTCCCGAATCGGGCTCCCAGCATGGAGCCTGTTTCTGTCTCTGCCTCTCTCTCTCTCTCTCTCTGTCTATCATGAATAAATAAATAAAATCTTTGGGGAAAAAAAAAACAAGTAGCAGACCAGATCTGACCCTCAGGGACAGCTGGATAGGTCCTCCCAAGGAAGTTCCCTGAATGATTTACCCAATGGCTAAAAATTCTACAGGCAATTGCCTAAAATCACATGTTAATTTTGCCCAACCAGGGTTCTTTTTATAAGTTTGTATTCAAGATGAAAGAGAATGGACTTGGTTGTATTCGTTCTGTTAAAAAACAAAATTCAACAGAGTAAATGTGAAAATCTCATTGGCTGTATTAAGCAATTCGTGATTTGAGCAGCTTCCCATTTGGCAAATAGAGGCGTGCCCCAAGGAGTTATACAAAATGGAAGGTTTTTATAGGAAGGAGTGTAGGGCAGGATAGTTACTAGAGAAAAAAAAAAAAAAAAGATTGTTTCAGGCAAGATCACCTTCTCTTAGGGAGAAGGGCAGAGGGCTTTATTTTTACAGATTATCTCCTCTTCATCTGAGGGATGGAGAAGGCCCAGAGACAGAAACCTCTTTGGTGAGTACCAGGAAATTCCTGCTGACCGGTTAAGGCTTCTATTTCTGGGGTACAATTCGATGAAGCATTAAGCCCCGGTTTACTGACTTGGGCCTAAATCAAAGTGATGCCATTTGGGGCCTGTCATTTTTCCTTTTAGCAGTCCCAAGAGGCCATTTATTTAGTAAGACTTGGAGCAGATGAAAAGGCAAAGGATGGCAGATTTAATATTTCTTGATGAGTAGGGAAAAAATGAAAAAACTAGAAATGATATCTCTCCCTGCACAGTCTTCTAAAGCAATTGGGAAGACTTAGAAAAGAAAGTCAGAAAGGAGACAGAAACAGATGAATTAGGAATAAAAAAGAAGAGGAACAGAAGCTAGCTGGAATTCCTATATTCGGGGTTTGGGGTTTTTTTTAGGTTGTTTTGTTTTGTTTTTTCCCCCCCCAGTACCAGACTAGAGAGCATGTTTGTTCCTCTACTGCCACCTTCAGTTCTTTCACGATCCTGGCTTTATTTTTGCAAGTTCCACCAATGGGTTTAAACCACCCAGGATACAACTCTTAAGTGATTTTCCTTTTTTTTTTTTTTGTATACATCTTGCTGAAACCCACAGGAGTTCAAAAATGGCAGGACTTGAGTAAGTAAAGGATATTTTGAACGAGCAGGGTGTGGCAGGGGAAGAAGGCAAGTTCAAAGACAGAGGATAAATAGGGACCAAGGTTAATCCTGGGATGGGAGCAAACACTGAGCAGAAAAAAAAAAAAAAAACCACTGAGCAGAGGTGGGAGTTCAGGAACAGAGGGAGTTTGGAGACAACACCTAATTCTATAAATTAAAGAATTGGGGTTGCATGAGGCTGGGCAGTTCCACAAACATGTCCTGTTAAGTGGATAAACTATTAATTATGACTGAGATCTGGAGGTCAGAAATGCATGACAGGCGGTTCTGGAAAGATCTGGGATGGAAAATCAGGGCCTGATTTGCAGGCTGGTCAGGGAATCGGTGGTAATTAAGATCACAAGGATATAATCTTTTCATAAATTAGCCAAATCCACTCTGTCATTGCATTATGGTTACCTATTTAAGAGTCTGGCTGCATTGTGAGCAACTGGAGGCAGAAATAAGCCTTTTTTTCACCATCATAAACCCAGCATTCATTATAGTAGCTGTCCAAAAGTTAGCACTCAACGAATTTGTGTTGAATTAAATTATTTCCTTTAGATAATAACAAAGAATTTCCTAAATTTCTTCGTAGGAAATTATCAGTTCATTGGCACAGAGATGGAGAAAGCTTTGTCCTGGGATTCTCTGAGTGTTTGTCATTATACATAGTAGGCAGAGGCTATGTTACCAAGAGAATAAAAATTAAACAGGGGCACCTATCTGGATCAGTTGGTGGAGTGTGTGACTCTTGGTCTCAGGGTTATGGGTACAAGTCCCATGTTGGGTATAGAGATTACTTAAAAAATAAAATATTTTTAAAAATTAAACAAAAACTAGGATAATTAAATAGAACAATTTATTACAAAAAATAGCCATGCCTGCTGTGTTCCTAAGTTTTGCTTATCTCTGATATTGAGAACACTTCACTTGACTAACACACGTGCAATTAATTCCCTACTTTTTAAAAATTGAGATGAAATTGACATATAACGTTGTATAAGTTTAAGGTATGCAATGTATTGGCTTGATATGCTTATTTATTGCAATATGATTCCCATCATAGCCTTAGTTGCACACTGCAATTCCCTTTTTACTCAAGTCAGAGGTCATTCATCCAGGATCCCTTCCTGACCCTCTCCCCCATGTTCCCACAACTGGATCTGTACCCCTACTCCATCCACATTACACTCATCAATTGTACTAACCTCCAACACTACCCAGTGGTAGGGTAGGAACTACTTTTTAATTGCTTCTGTTGCTTCAACCCAAGCATCTGGTAGACTCTCATTAAGTGTTTTTATTTATTTACTTTTAAGAATTTATTTATCTAGTTGAGAAAGAACAAGAGAGAGAGAGAGAGAGCACAGAGGAAGAGGGAGAAGCAGGCCCGACAGGAGGCTCTATCCTAGGACCCTGAGATCATGACTGACCCAAAGGCAGACACTTAACTGACTAAACCACCCAGGTGCCCCTCATTAAGTGTTTTTAAATACATCATTCATTCATTGATGATTTATGGGGTCAAAGAAATCACAAATTCCATCCTAGGGAACCTGACAGCTTTGCATTCCTGCTAGTCAACTCAACTATGAGAAAAGCAAAGTGGCCCCACAGATTTTCTATCAACTTTGGCTGTTGACATCCCATGGACCTCTCAGGCATTGGTAAGAGAAATGTCAAAGAAGCCATGACAATGCATTAATAGATATTTGTCCTTCTATCTTTATACTCAAGGGATGTCATTTGTGGTTTCTGAGCCACTTCACAAGAGCTTAAGGCCATGGAAAGAGCAATGTGGAGATTGCTTGTGCTCTGGCTTGGCTTAAGGTCACAATGACCTTGGAAAAGACTTCCTAAGATCCTAAGATCTCTTTTGCCACAAGAAATAGTTATTGTTATTTGATCCTTATACCTAAAGTTCCCTTAGCCATTTAAGGGCAGAGAAACTTTCTGGTATAGCCATAAGATAAAATAATAAAAAAAAATATTTTATTAATAAAATTACTTTTTTTAAGTTTTGGTTATTTTTTTTTCTCAGAAGAACACTTTGTTTCAAAATCCTTTGCAGCAACCTTTCAGGAGAAGTCTGTCTGAATGAAGGGCATTACTCACCATACTCTTTATGTCTCTGCCAAATCAATAGATGTAAATGGGTGCTTTTATGCATTCTCTTGCCAAGTAAACCGAGCTTGCCCAACTGGAAAAGTTAATTTTCTAGAAAATTGGTACAAATAACAGGATACTGTTTCTAAGGGAACAAAATGGACATACACATACATATAATTGTAGACATATCTGTTGAGTCTTCCCTTGAGTCATAATTACTTGTAAAAGGAGATCAAATCAGGTTCAGACTGCAAGCCCTTTGAGCTCCATTAAGTTGCATGTCCAGTTAATACAAAACAATGGGGGCTAATTGCTTTTAATTGGCAACAGTTTATGACCACATTGTCAAAATTCCAGCACCACTTAACCTCTTTTGTTTTAAGGAGATATAGAGGATCTGCAATACATTAGCTGTCATTTTTCAATTCACACATGGGTTTGTTTATTCATTGGCTGAGAGAGAAATAGGTCAGTAGTCAATACACTGAAATCTGAAGTGCACCATCACAGACACTCAGTACAAACCTGTTGAAAGAATAAAGACATTTTTGGTCAAGAGCAAGTTATTTTTCTGAAGATTCACTCGAATGGAGGCAAAAGTGCAATACCAATTTTTAAAGTAAACTCATTTGTATTGCACTATATGATTGTTTGGCTCTATTACTGGTCAAGTCATTTTTATCCTGGGGCACCCAGGAGGCTCAGTGGTTGAGCATCTGCCTTTGGCTCAGATCATGATCCCCAGGTCCCAGGATCAAGTCCCATGTCGGGCTCTGCGCAAGGGAGCCTGCTTCTCCCTCTGCCTATGTCTCTGCTTCTCTCTCTGTGTCTCTAATGAATAAATAAATAAAATCTTTAAAAAAATAAATAATTTTCATCTTCACCCAAGACTATTAAATAACTTAAGCTTTAAGAGATAAGCAAACAAACTTCCCTTTGTGGCAGTTTGGGATTTGAAATGCTTCTACTATAAAACCAAAGTTAATTAATTATGCAAGAGAAATCTACAGTGATCAAAAATGACTGAAACACCTAAGCTAGAAAGGTAAGGAGAAGCTGATGATACTAAAGAGTTCTAACAGGGTTTTGTCTGTCTTTGTAACCAGAACTTGAGGTTCCTAATCACCACCTGAGTAACAGACAATGCCTGGAGCCTTTCTGAGGAAAGGAAGGTAGGACTGAGAACCTGAATCAAGACAGGTTCCAGAAGGTTTTTACCCCTCTAGAAAAGCTAGACTGAAAAAAAGAAGGAAAAAAAAAAGCCACTCTAGAAAAGAAGAGCATTTATCTTGGCCTAGGCTCTGGGAGGAAACAATAATTATCTTTCTCCAAAATGTGTAATCGTGCACCTATTCCATTGTCTAGCAATGTCTGAACCAGAAAGGTACCAAATAAACAAAAAAAGTCCTACTGAGCTAGAAATATCCTTAGCAGGAGGAGATTAAAAATTGCTCTGGCAGTTGTACAAGATTCCCACCAATAAGTCCTACTTTAGATGACTTCACAATCCAAAATTTACAAGGAATCAAAGAAACCATACTGAAGATAAACCTAAAATCTAAATAACTTGGTGGAAGAACTTCAGATAACAAAAGTATCCAAGACATAAAACAAGTATGCCAAAATAAAGACAAAGGGAAATTGAACACGTGAGAGAACAACATCACTTTAAAAGAGAAGATAGCTTTGAAAAAGACTAAACTTACAAGTTACACAAATGGAAAATATTAGCAGCATATTAGACATGTCTGAAGAAAAAATTAGTTAAGAGAGAACTTTTAACTTGGAGGAAATTGCACAGAAGACAAGACAGGGAATCAAGGATGTGAAACACAGGAAAAAGAGGTCAAGAAATGTGGAAGATAGAAGTTTGAACATAGTTCTAAAATGAGTTCCAGAAAAAGAAAATAAAGAGAATGCAGGAATGAAAATAACCAAAGAGATAATGTCTTATGTTTTCCCAGAATTGATAATAATCTGATCCCTTAGTTTCAAGAAGCAAAACAAATCCAAATATGATTAATAAAACTTCACATATTCCTAGCATTGAAAATTCCATCCAATAAGTTCTCCTAGAGAGGTGTCTGGGTGGCTCAGTCAGTTAAGCATCCAACTCTTGATTTCCACTCAGGTCATGATCTCAGGGTCATGAGATCGAGCCTAACCTTGGGTTCCATGTTAGGCAAGGAGCCTGCTTGGGATTCTCTATCTCGTTCTCCCTCTGCCCCCTCCCTCTCATGCATATCTTTCTCTCTCTCCAAAAAAAAAAAAAAAAAAAAAAAGTTCTACTAGAGTAATTGCTTACATACATGAAAAGGTAAAATAAAATTAGATCCCTATCCCACAAGATTTCCAAAATTCAACTGTAGATAAATCAAAAGCTAAATAGGGAGAGGAGAATACTTTAAAACATTTATGAAACAAAATTGGGGAAAATAGCTTTATGATCCCATGGTATGAAAAGCTTTATTGAGAGCAAACTTTTAAAATGACTTGCTAATTAAAAGAAAATACTTAAAAAAAAAACAGACTGGGAGAAAAAAATTCAGTGACCAAATATTATAAAGAACTATAAGTCACTGAAAAGATAAACAATTTTTTAAAACAAGGGATGCCTGTGTGGCTTGGCGTTGGTCTGCCTTTGGCTCAGGGAACTCAAGGATCGAGTCCCACACTGGGCTCCCTTCATGGAGCCTGCTTCTCTCTCTGCCTATGTTTCTGCCATTCTCTCTCTTTCTCTGTGTCTCTCATGAATAAATAAATAAAATCTTTTTTAAAAATGTTTAAAAATGAGCAAAACAATATAATAATGTAATTCTCAGAACAGGAATGTGAATGGCCAGTAAACCTACAAAAGCTGCTCAACTTTAGTAGCAACCAGGGAAATACCCATTAAACAATAAGGAATGAATACTCTTTCATACCCACCAGATTGGTCAAAATAAAAAATACTGGTGTCAGCAAAAATGCAGAGCAATAGGGATACCATTCTGAAAAACCATAAACGGACACAACCACTTTCTAGAACAATTTGGTCACAGCTAGTCTTGATAAAGGTGTGCATATCTCATGCCCCAGCAGTTCTCCTACATATTTATCCCTAAAGAGTTCTTCCATAAGAGATATGGAGAAATGTTAAAAAAAAATGTTTAACATGTTATCTTTTGAAGCTGAGAAAAAATTAAAACAACTGAACAACAGGAGGACAAGTGAAAAAAAGTTTTGGTCTATTCACCTTGTAAAATACCGAACATCAGTGAAAGTGAACACAATAGAATTTACTTACATCTGCCAACATGGTTAAATATCAAAATAAGTGGATAAACAAAAGTTATTGAAGAAGGACATATGTAGTATGGTACATATACCAAAAATAACTTAATTTTAAGGCTATATATATAGTAAAAAAAAAAAAAATATATATATATATATATATATATATATATATATATATATATATATATAGTACAGGTATGAAAACTCTTGATAGCATTTCATGAGGATCTCAATTGTGTTTGTGATATTCTTACACCAAGTCACCAGTACATTGAGTATTAATTAGGCAATCATCTATACTTTTTTGGTCTACAATAGTTCATAATTTTTAAAAAGTAACTAAAAAGATAAATAATTTTTAAAAACCCTCACTCCTTAAGATGTGAGCCTCAAAACAATTTCTGAGCCAGGCTGACTGAGCTGGTGTGTACCCCTGGGCCTTGTGAAGCTCTCAGGAAAAATGAAAAAGGCATATCTGTAACAGCTTGGCTTATTAGTAAGTGAACCCTTACTTGAAATCATTTTACCTGTTTCATAAAATATTTTAGATTTTAGCATCCCCATTAAAGCTCTCTAACAGCATTCAAGCCTAATAAACCAGGGAGAAGATATTAACTGTACTAAGAAAATTTCCTGTTTTGTGCATTCTGATATGATTTAAATCTTCTAGGTCCCCAAATCAGAATGATAAAATGAAAATAGAACATTTTAAAGAAGCAATTTGCTTGAGAGTACCTATGAGATTCTCTCACAGACAAGAGGATCACATTTTCACTTACAATATTTATCGGACACGCTATGCAATTTATTTATGTATATAGGTCTCTCCTCTCTTCACCACAAAAAGCATCTGAAGCAGCTAAGCCTTTATTTTGAGTGTAATGAACTCAAGTACTTTGGCAAAGACAATATGCATTAGACTATAACTACCCACCAGAAGTTTATGAAATAATATATAAAACCTCTGATCGGAACACTCCAAGTTCATGTTCTGCATGTGTAGACTCTCCACACACTTAAACTGCTGGCTGCTAGAAATATACAGAGAGCAAATCTCATCTTCAGACGTAGTATCCATGGGCTCACTTATGCTCACCCCAGAGTTTCCCTCCATCAGTCACTGATGGAGTCAGCATTATCCTTTCTTGCTGATCATTTTGTCATCCCTAAAATATATAAAAAATCCAATTTTGCAATTTCACAGCAACCTCATAGTAAATATTGGTAATTTTCTTTGCATGCCATCTCTCCATGGTTGCTAACCACCGAAAAAAATGCTATCATGATCATGTCTGGAAAATGACCCTATTCAAAGTATTACAAAACAGTTTCTACATCAGCAATTGACAATGACAGAAGAATCCCAGAAGAATCTCAGACCAGGCTTATCTGGATCAATCTGATCCTGCCCGGGCTGGAATTAAAACCTCTCACTTCCAGGAAGTCTTCTGAGCCCAGGAATCTTTCTGATGAACTGGTTTGAGCTTTGGGAGCCTCCAAGAAGTAAATAACAGCAAGGCCTGCTTCAAGTAAAGTGAGGGTGGGGATTGGTCAGACTAGACAGCAAGGAGCCCAAGGGGAAGTTAACAGTAATAGTGGCTTCCGGGTCACTAGATCCAATCTCCTTGAGATTGTTATCGAATGGAAGGGATTTCTGTTGAATCACTTTTGTAATCGGTATGTAAGAAATATGTTAGCCGCCCTAGAGTGAGTTAACATCTTTGTGACTGGGGTCACATGTAGCAAATGGGACATCACACTTTGCAGGAGTTCAGAGGCTCAAGCACCCTCATTTTACAGAAGGAGGGGATGGAGGTCCATGGAGATCAAGTGGCTTGCCCAATTACAGTAAAATTGTAAAGCAATTAGCAAGACTGTTGATAGCAACAAGGGATTCTTCTGGAGTCCTGGTCCTCCCCCCACTGAGCTGGCGTAGACATGTGTGATGAGCTGTTGGAAGAGTCTCACCTGCAGGCTGCAGTAGCCAGATGACAGATGCCCAAACAGGAAACAGTGACCATGGCAACACTTCTAAATATATATCTGGAGGAGGCTTTGTGATTCTTTGATTAGAGAGGTCCTTTAAGAAAAGTATCTGTCCATACATGCTTAAAGAGGCAAACAACATGCCATTTCCCGAAGGAAGGCAAGAGTTGAGTGCATGGGAACGAAGTAGAGTCTCTTTTACTTCTAAGTGAGCCCTGAGTCTTGAATGGGAGAAGGTAGCTTCCCTCAAAGGCTGCTCAAGCTGGCGCTTGTGCTCAGATATGACAATAATCCAAAAGCAAAAACCTAGTTCGCGGAAAGGGAATTAAGAGGGTTGAGGGTTGTCCTTGCCTACCTACCCTGGCCACCCACTGGCAGTCACTGTCCCCACAAGATGTGCCCTGCCAAGGAAACAAGATAGATCTCAATCGTGATGTGCCCCCCCACATCATGAGCAGCCTCATCTGTACCAATGCTCTCCAATCTGCCCCTTCACTGCTGAGCTTGCCTGACTGAGGTATCTCTACCTTTCACATCCCCCCTTTTTTCTTCTCTCTCTTTGCCAATAGCTGTGGGAAGAGGACTTATTCCATGTTCCCTTCTAAGTAATAAATGTATTACTCTAATTGGGGGCTTACTCTATGGTAGGTATAATTCTATGGACTTTAGACATATTAATAGTTAATCTTCATAACAACTCTATAAAAGTGGGTACTACTATTATCCCCATTTTACAGATGAGACACAAAAAGGTTATGGTCTTATATATACCCCCAGACACATACATATAATACATTCAGATGATCCAGGGAATAATTCAGTGTGTAACCCAAAACACACCTGTTCAGTGTGTAACCCAAAACATCGTTTTAATATTTGTAATTTTTTTTCAGGTGACTTAGAAGAAGGATAGTGCCACCATTGGCCTGTAAAAGACTATATATACTCTATCCATATCTGTCTTAGAAGCTGCTGATGGTTCTCTAATTTGGTGTGGATAGCTATTACATTTCCCTTACACACAGGGCTGACTTTGGGGAAATTTGAGTGTCTGTCCACTCTTGAGACCTCATATTGCTAAAAAATATGAAGAGCCTAGCTTCACATAGTCTTCATATTTACCCTCAGGGAGAATTCCTTGCCATTTAAAACCTCAGCTAGAATATGCTTCAGACAAAAGAAAAGCCCATCAATCATTTCCAAAACATATTTCAATTCATAGAAATTATGTGATGTCAGCAATCTCATTTTCTCTTAGATACTAATTAGCATCTTGGTGATAGATTAGTCATTTTATATTCTTCCTGGCTGAAGAAGAAGTTCAGCCCCACTAGCTTCATGTTCAATATGCTCCTCATTCTCTTGGCTCTACCTGTTACAGATTCAAGAGATTAGTAATAAATCAACTACGAACATTTCTAGCCATGCTGCAGAAAAAAAAAAAAAATCTGTAGGCATTTATAAGTCATCTCCATTGTAACTTCAAAATGAAAAGATAAAATGAGTTCAGGCCTGAAAGGAAATAACATTTTACACTATCCTTTATATGAAGGCACTGACCCATATGAATCAATAACTTGATATTTCATTTATTTTGGATAGGTCTCTAAACACTTCAAAGCCCTAAATATAATAGAGTTGATTTCTTTAGTGTTAAGTGTTAAGAACTTTAGTTCATCAGCTCTGAAGCTCAAACTAAAACTGAAAGCCCTTCAAGTAATGCTTTTAACACCACCTTCACCACCTCATGTATCACATGCACACAAGTGAAAGAGAAGTAGCCCAACCCAGCTTGATAAATGACAGAAAAACCGGTTCTTATGTAAGAGGCAATGCACACCTCACCCAGTTACATAATTAAGCATATTTGGCAGGAGAATGCTGACAAGACTGGAATACCCTGCTTGTTTGTAAGTGTTCCAACAGAAGTAGGGATGGGAACAAACATCAAGAGACACCAATTTCACATATTCAAAACCCTTAGAGCCATCTTTCAATGGACCATGTCTGAATAAACAAGCCACCAATTTGCATGGGTGGTGTCTTAGCTCAGGCTGCTATATTAAAATGCTATAGTCCGGGTGGCTTAAACAGCAGACATTTACTTCCATGCAGTTCTGGAAGCTGTGTCTAAGTCTAAGGACAAGGTGTCAGTATGGTCCAGATCTGGTGAGGGTCTTCTGCCTAGCTTGCAGACGGCCACCTTTTTTTTTTTTTTTTTTTTTTTAAGATTTTATTTATTTATTCATGAGAGACAGAGAGACACAGGCAGAGACACAGGCAGAGGGAGAAGCAGGCTCCATGCAGGAAGCCCCATGTGAAACTTGATCCTGGGACTCCAAATCATGCCCTGAGCCCAAGGCAGACGCTTAACCATTGAACCCCCCAGGCGTCCCAGATGGTCACCTTCTTATTGTGTGCTCACGTGGCCTTTTGTGGGTGCATATACATGGAGAAATAGACATCTCTCTCTTCCTCTTCTTACAAGGGCACCAATTCCATGATGGAGGTCCCATATTCATAACATAATCAAAACCTGATTACCTTCCAAATGTCCCACCTCCAAATATCACTACATAGGGGTTAGGACCCCAACGTATGAACTTGGCTGAGATACAAACATTCAGTCTATAACAGGTGTCTATGTTAGAGAAGACCCTAATCCTCAAAACATCATTCTCTTTTCTTTTTCCTTTTAAAGTCAATCTTCAAAAAGCGAATCTTCCATCATTGCCTCTTCTTCCTTGCCCTCTGCAGTCGAGGGACTTACACTCTCAACCAAAATACCAAAGACTTTCTTTTCAGACAGCAAATCTCAATGACTTTCTCAGCCTCTTGCTATCTGATCCCCCCCAGTATAGAACACTAAAGTCTACCGTCCCCTTTCAAACTCTCTCATCCACAGATATAATAGAGAGTTTAGAAACAAACCAAACGGGGTTCAAATTTTGGTCCTAGACAACTAATTATAAGTTACTTAATTTCTGAATCTTGGTTTCCTTCCTCGTGGATAAAAATGAGAATACTTTTTGCCTACGCTTAGGAGACTTGTGGAAATTAAATGAAACAAAGCAGCAAAGGCATCGACCCCTATGTCATCAGAAAGTTACTAGTTTCCTTCTCTCTACAGCCCTTTTTTTGCTTTGGAGTGCTGGTCCATAACTTCTATTTGCCTTTAGCACACTTCTACCTGGACACCCAACTCAATTTGTCCGAACCTAAACTAACACATTCTTCTACTTTTACCTACTCTCCCATAGCTGATTTGGGGCTAATGGCATCAGCTCTTTTTCCATCCCCGGGGCCAGAATTCCAAAGATCATCAAACTAAATGGAGATGTAAGATCAAAGATCTTAGATTTGGAACACCTATGAGAAGTCCCTGTCTGTGCCTATTAGCCACAGAAACATTCCAATACTCAGCTATGAAAAAACATCCCTCTGAATGCTTAAACTAGTGGTTTTCCAACCATCAGCATCACCTAAAAACTTGTTAGAAAAGTGATTTCTTAGCCTTTCTCAGATCTACAGAATCAGCTCTTCAGGACAGGACCCAGGATTTTCCAGGTAATCAGGGTACAAACTAAAATTGAAGATCTGGTGGAATAAGCAACCCACTATCTTGGGCCTTAGAAGAAAACAAATATTTAAATATTAGAGTACATGAATATTTAAATATCAGAGTACATGAATATTTAAATATTAGTGTATATTTAATTCAATTAGTATAAACCTTTTATAATTGTGTAATACTTTATACAACAGATATTATCTTGATCTATTTTATTCCATTTTAAGAAGTTCAGACATAATCTTGGTGCTATAAAAACTAAAAATATTTCCATTTCCTATCCATAAATAAAAATATTTAGAAAAAAGACTGAAAAGATACTTAGCTTAACTTTCTGAGAAGAGTATTCTTAAGAAACTAAAGGTAACTTACAGAAGTAGATTCCCACTTGAATCTGTTATACAGCAATAAAATAAAACTAACTTTAGGACTGGAAAGGCTGAATTTGTTTTGACTTTACTTTGAAACACCTTGTCCCCATGATCTAAATAACATGCGATACACATGATAGTGACATTTCAGAGGCCAGGATATGCAGAGGAAAAACTTAGCTATTTTTAATAAACTTAGCTATTTAAATATACTATGTTAATTGCTGCCTTCAAAGAAACTAGCCTAAAATAATTGGTACATAAAAGTGCCTTTTGAGACTCAAGAAATCTCATATCTATTTTCCACTAGTAAAACAGGGAAGCATTAACAAGATAGATTTAAATTGAAGAGTTGCAAGTTCCTTCACAAGATAATGGCTCATAAACCAAGTGCCAAAGCAAAGTCACCACCCAAGGCAATACTGAAATACCGTGGGGGGAGGGGCGCTGCTAACCACAGAAACTGCCCTCAGTTGACAAAACTTGTGAATGAAGGTCAACAATGAAAGGCTTCAGAACAATGAAATCAAACAAAGAAACGTGGCCCACCTCTTATTTATGAAGGCTTGTTTTCTCAAAGGATTGTCATCTAGCGAAAAATCAAACACCTAGAGAAGATTTTACCTTTTAAAGGCCAATTATTTCCATACACAGGATTATAAAACACATAGCGAAAGTAAATTAAGACCCTCTGCCTGTGTCTCTCTGCCTCTCTCTGTGTGTCTCTCATGAATAAATAAATAAAAATCTTAAAAAAAAAAAAAAAAGGCCGATCAGTGCTGAAAAGGTGCCAGATATCTACTACAATGTACTTGTCTTCTATTCTATTACTGCTGACTTCAGGTCACTGAGCAGTGAATGTGCTTCAACAAACATTTACTTACTGGTTATCTTAGCTCTATCTAGCCTTTCTAGTTACATGCATTCAGTCATTTAATTTTGCCTCAAGTATCAAATGGACCTTTACTCTTGTTTCCCCAGGGTTCAGCAGGAAGCAGGCTGTAACTTTGAGTCTCGCTGTATGTAGTTTTGGGAACACGAGGAGGGAAGAACCACCTGCAGAATTTCTACTGCGCATGCCCAGGGCATCTCTTTGGTCTCTAGCAGGGTTGGTGCTCCCAGCTTCCCCCATGTCGCCACTGCTGTTGCTTCACCGGAAAGGCCTTGAAATCCTCCAAGTGTAGACTAAAGGAAATTCTGGTATTAAGGAGAAAAAAAGCCTTTTATCTCACGTCAGCTGACTGTCCACGTTTCATGCTCCAGGATCCATCACTCCTAGGATGACAGCTGTTTCTTTCAGGAAAAGCTATAACCTCAACAAAGGTATGTGATTTGGCCATATGGCCTTTAAAATGAAATTGACCAAGAATCAATCATCAGCCAATAGTCGAACTCTATTATGACAGCACAGTGTATGGTCAATTGCCCAGTGCAGGTCAGACTGCAGATCTTAGCTAATTTTTTTTCTTAAGATTTATTTATTTACTTGAGAGAGGAAAAGTGAAAAGCAGGGGGGAAGGGCCCAAGGAGAGGGAGAGAGAGTCTTAAGCAAACTCCCTTTTGAATGCAGAGCCCAAAGCAAGGCTCCATCCAAGGACCCTGAGATCACGACCTGAGCTGAAATCAAGAGCTGGATACTTAATCCTCTGAGTCACCCAGGTGCCCCCATTCGCTATTTATTTTCAATCTCACCATATCAAGGATTCAAAAACTTCTAAAGTTTGACCTTACAGCACAGTCTGCTGTTTAAAAGTTTAAAATAGTCTGAGAGAATGTGTACCAAGTTTTGGTAGTGGTTTCATCTACCTAGTGGATTACAGGTAGTTATTCTTTTTTTTTTTTTTTTTTTTTTATTTATTTATGACAGTCACACAGAGAGAGGCAGAGACACAGGCAGAGGGAGAAGCAGGCTCCATGCACTGGGAGCCCGATGTGGGATTCGATCCCGGGTCTCTAGGATCGCGCCCTGGGCCAAAGGCAGGAGCCAAACCACTGCGCCACCCAGGGATCCCTAGTTATTCTTATTTATGTGTGTGTATATATATATATATGTGTGTGTATTTTATTATCTTTCTTTAAGCCATTTTGGGTGTAATAAAATTTTAAAAGAAAGTAGTATTAAAAAATTATTGTCTTGGTTTTGCATAGAATAGTCTGAAGAGGGTTGATACTGGAAATGGGGAAAGATACTTAGTAGAAAAAAAAATGGGGGCCCAAACTACAGTGGAGATGAAAAGATAGTTAAATGGCAAATTTTACAAGAATACATGACATATTTGGGTATAAAAATGGTAGTGAATGAAAAAAAAATGGTAGTGAATGTTCAAAAATGACCTTCAGTTTTCTGGCTTGAGAGAGTAAGCAAATGGTGCTACTTTAACTCAGAAGACGCAAGGAGAGGGATCCCTGGGTGGCGCAGCGGTTTGGTGCCTGCCTTTGGCCTAGGGCACGATCCTGGAGACCCGGGATCGAGTCCCACAGCGGGCTCCCGGTGCATGGAGCCTGCTTCTCCCTCTGCCTGTGTCTCTGCCTCTCTCTCTCTCTCTCTGTGACTATAATAAATAAATAAATAAATAAATAAATAAATAAATAAATAAATAAAAAGAAGACGCAAGGAGAGAGTGTATGATGGGAAAAAGTGTGTGATGGGTGAGTTCAGTTGTAGACATACAGAGTCTGAGGTAGCTGGAGGGTAGTCAAACGGAAATTACTAGTAACAAGTTGGATTCCGAGCCCAGGAGAAATACTGAAGAGTGGTTCAGGCTAGGAAGTTGTTGCTGAAGTCAGGACAGCATCTGTACAGGGTTCCAGATGAGATCACAGGAAAGGGTGAGCGCAAAAAGAACAGAAGGCAGCTGGCAAGCACTCATGTTCAAGGCAGGAGCAGAAGACAAAGAGCCCAAGGAAAGGTTGTTCAAGAACAAAAGAGCAACCCGGAAGAGTGGGGCTACAGAAATGAAGGGAATGGTGGCAACCCCTCTCAATGACCACACACTTCCTGTGTGTAGGCCAGCAATTGTTTTTCCCACATTAGCTATTACTATCTGGTGACCCTACTTGGAGGATATCACCATACTTATTTATAAAAAAGGAAACTGTTTCACCCAGAGGATAAGAAATTTCCCCAGGGCCGCACAAGCCATAAAGGCAGATTCCAAACTTGGTCTTTCTGATTTTGAAGACTGTCTTCAGTGTCATGCTGCTCTATTAGAATAATAGTAAACATAAATCACTTTCTCAGCTGGCCTGTGTCAAGATTGAATCTAGACTCTTGCCACAATTCTTCAACAATAGAAAGGATGACTAGCTGAGTCTTCTTGATACAACTATATCAACTACCCCAGGAGCCTTCTCTTGAGTATCCAGCGATTTTCTCTAGTTCTAAGACCCATGCCTTATTCTTCTTGGAAGATACTCATAACATATGCATTGTTAAGTATGTTGTATATTACCTCTGCAAATAACTGAGGGAGCTAGGTAACATTTACTGATAAATGCTCATATATCATCCATATCAATCTCTGATTTCCTTAAAAAAAAAAGTGTCTTTTGAAGAAAGCAGCTTTAGTTTCTTACTTAAAAAGTATAACTAATTAGGGACACCTGGGTGGCTCAGGGTGTGATCCTGGAGTCCCCCAATGGAGTCCCACACCAGGCTCCCGGTGTGGAGCCTGCTTCTCCCTCTGCCTATCTCTCTGCCTCTCTCTCTCTGTCTCTCATGAATAAATAAATAAATAAATAAAATCTTTAGAAAAAAAGTAAAACTAATTGAAAGATTAAATTATAAACGATTTTAGAGATCAATAATAATCTTTTAAACAGCTCAAGAAATATCTAATATTTTGATGTATTGAGTAATTTCAGGATGTTCCATTTGACAGAATAAAGACAAATATTTGCCAATGGATTAACAAGAGAGCACCAGTTAGAAATCATACCACTATGCAACATAAAACAGCCAAGACATAGACATCAGAGACATTTTATGGAGTGTGGGAAAAAAAAAAAACTAATAAAATACTATGGTGGAAGTAAAAAAAAAAAACTTCAAGGACACAGGTGATCATATCTAGTTTCATAGACATTTACTGAATTTCTCTGTGACTGGCAGACTGAGATACAAGAAAAAAATTCTGAAGCCATATTTCTTTTAAGACATAGTACATTTTGGGATACCTGGGGGGTAGCTGAGTGGTTAAGTGTCTTCCTTTTACTCAGGTCATGATCCCAGGGTCCTGGGATTGAGTCCTGCATTGGGCTCCCCACAGGGAGGCTGCTTCTCCCTCTGCCTGTGTCTCTGCCTCTCCTTGTGTGTCTCCCATGAATAAATAAATAAAATCTTAGAAAAAAAAATAGTATATTTTTGGCCGCGTAGGTGGTGTAGTCAGTTAAGCAGCCAGTTTGTGGTTTGGACTCAGGTCCAGATCTCAGCGTTGTAGGACTGAGCCCCACAGCAGAGTCTCACATGGAGCTCCGTGCTCACTGTGGAGTCCACTTGAGTCTCTCCCTCTGCCCCTCCCCTGTCCCTAAAAAACAAATAAATCTTTTAAAAAATGAAGATAGTAAATTTCAACATACAACACAATTGTATACAAAAGTATAATAGCTGAATCCAAGACACTTAATTATTTTACTCCCTTAAACGAATCATACCAGTTTTCTTTCCTACTTGGTAAGATTGATCTGGGCAACTCCACACTTACAATAAGAGTTATGCAAGGAAGATTTCACTGGCTTTACTACCACTACAGGAAGGTGACTGAAGGATTGATCGAAAATCTTTATTTCCTGGCTCACTTAGTCCCTTCCTGTAATTGTAATTCATATAGTTCTTTAAAGAAATAAAATGATTGACCCAGGAACCAAGACTCTAAACAAATGGAAATATGATTTGGCTAACAAAGATATATAAGATCAGGAACTATGAGGCCTCCAGAAACTAGTGCTATTAGGAATACCAGAGAAACTGGGCTCCAACTCTTGATAGAGTATTATTGCTTTTTTTTCAAGACTTTGTGTGTGTGTTATAGTTTTCAATACTAAGAATCTAAAGAAAGTATTCAGTGAAAATAAAAAAGCAAACTCAAAACAAGTGAGTTTAGAGAAGAAAAAATAAGTGATAGTAGAGAGTACTTTAAAAAAGAGAGTACTTTAGTCAAAATCATGTAAGAGAAAAAGGGTACATATATGCAAGGGAGATATCTATCTATCTATCTATCTACCTACCTATCTATACATCTATCTAGAAAGAGAGATAGAAATAGATATTTAGCTGCCATGATTTTTTTTTAATTTTATTTATTTGTTCATGAGAGACACACACACAGAGAGAGAGAGAGAGAGAGAGAGAGAGAGAGAGGCAGAGACATAGGCAGAGGGAGAAGCAGGCTCCATGCAGGGAGCCCGACACGGGACTTGATCCTGGGTCTCCAGGATCACGCCCTGGGCTGAAGGCAGGCACTAAACCACTAAGCCACCCGGGCTGCCCAGCTGCCATGATTTTCTAACAAAATATTGAGAGAGAGAGAGACTTGGCAAAATCTGACATAATTTTTATGTTAGATTACATTAGATTAGATGTACATGTTTTTGTTTGCGTTTTGAACTTTTAAATTAAAAATGACCCAAGAGCCAACTATCATGACAAAATCAAGATGTGTTCTTAAGGGAAGTCATCACTACAAGGCTTTTGGGAGAGTGAGGGATAGTAGAGTGGTTCATCCTGCATCAGTTCTGGATGGAAAAGAATGATGAATTCTGTATTTGTAGAATGACAAGTATGACATTCTTTCTGATTCTTAAGATCTCTCCTCTGTCATGTTCTTCTCGGTTGAACATTCTCACATCACAAGAGAATTTAATCGTTCTGAGGAACCTCTTGCCACTCTTGGTACAGCTGGAAGAATCCTGGCTCCCTGCTGCCCTCAGGTGTGCTATTACATAGTACTCCTACCTTTACCACCAACTCCTAAACTCACAGATGAAACTACCTAGATAGAAGGCTCCTGGCTTTGGTCGGTCTCTACTTGTATTAATTTTTTTAAAAGACTTTATTTTTTAGAGCAGTTTTAGATTCACAGAAAAACTGAGCAGAAACTACTGAGATTTTTCTACCCCCATCCATACATATCCTCCCCCATTATCAGTATCCTATACCAGGGTGATATATTTGCTCCAATTGATACATCAATATCCCTCAAGGTTCATAGTTTGCATTGGGTTTCACTCTTGGTGTTGTACATTCTATGGGTTTTGACAAATATATAATGACATGGACCCACTATTAAAGGATAGTTTCATCACCTTAATTTTGATTAATTCTTATGTAAAAAAACCTACCAAACAAATTTAATTAATCAAAGAGACACCTGGATAATAAGAACAAGTTGCTTAGGCCACTGCCACATGGAATAGAGATGGTTAAACAATATGAAATCAAAATAATGTTCACTTAACTCACTATCAGATTATTCTTTGTAGGTAATATAATTATATAGGGGTTTTACAAGGTCTTAAACTAAAGTTCAGCTGCTAGAGAATTGCTCATAGCAGAGAGCTGACCACAGTTTAGAAAGGAAAAAAGAAAGAACCACGGGTGAAAATGAAAAGCATGCATCAGAATTTTGTGCATTCTAAGGCCACAGCCTCCCCAAAGTACTCATATCATCACTCAGAAGGTCCATACGAACTTCACTGATCGGTAGACACTTCATTGAGGCCATGCTTTTCCTACACTTGACAATACATATCCACTTAATGTTTTTTCCTTATCATTACAGGTTAGAGGCCTTGAATATGCTTGTCATTCACTGTTTCCTGATTCCTGAACCTGAGAAGTTTCTTTGCTTCCCAGACCCCTCACTCATTCAGCAATTCTCTGAGGCTACTCCCTTCACCTGGGATGCCCAAGTCACCAGACATACAAACCTCAACTTCATCAGCTATAGCTGGGGTTAATAATATTTGCCTTTATTTTATTTTTTTAAGGATTTTATTTATTTATTCATGAGAGACAGAGAGAGAGACAGAAACAGAGACACATAGGCAGAGGGAGAAAAGCAGGCCCCCTGCAGGAGCCTGATGTGGGACTCAATCCTGGACCCCCAGGATCATGCTCTGAGTCAAAGGCAGATGCTCAACTGCTGAGCCACCCAGGCGCCCCAATATTTGCCTTTAAAGGTGTGTTGAAGCATTAAAACCAACAACACACATCCCTATTTCTTAACAGAGAAGTAATCCATAAACAGTGAATAGTTTTATTATCTTCTGAACTCCTAAATTTATCTATATTTTGACAAGTCTTACAAATATTTATGTCTATATTTTCCCCACCATTAGATTGAAAGTTTCCTGGGGCCAGAATCTGCTTTGCTCATCTCGATATCCCCTTAACACACAGTATGTTTAAGCACAAAATAAATGCATAATCATGGCATTTAGGGACTATCAAAATATCAATTCTGTTGCACAAAGCAGTGAATCAACTTCTCCAGGACAGAGAATGTGCTAGTTACATATTAACCTAATTCAAACCTAGTGTCTTGTTCATACTAAGAATAATTTTCTACAAGGTCCTGTCAGTCCAATTTCACAGCACAGAACTAAGTGCGATTACTGATCTAAGGATGAAGAGCTCCAGAAATCTCCAAACTAATGGAAGATTGGGTTGTAAAATGCATGAACCACTTTAAATTCTCTTTCTTCCCCTCACATAGGGATGTTGTTGAAGTTCATTCACAACTACCAGTCTGTGAGGTGGTAGCGGTGCGTGGGAAAGAGGCCAAGACTTGGAATCTGACAGTCCTATCTCTGTAGCATTTGTTTTGTGACTGGGTAGGAATGACAATCTCTGTCAAAGCCGTGGTTTTCTCAATTCCAACGTGGGAATAAAGATTTACACTTCAAAGATTACCATAAGAATTACATGACACACATGAATGTCCTTTCCAAAAATTCCAAGATACTGTTAATATGTATGTAACATAGGATCATAATTCTCATCCAGATAAATGTATTTTTGTTTCTTTAAACACCCTCTTCGGGATCCCTGGGTGGCGCAGCGGTTTGGCGCCTGCCTTTGGCCCAGGGCGCGATCCTGGAGACCCAGGATCGAATCCCACGTCAAACTCCTGGTGCATGGAGCCTGCTTCTCCCTCTGCCTGTATCTCTGCCTCTCTCTCTCTCTCTGTGTGACTATCATAAATAAATAAAAATTTAAAAAAATAAAAAATAAAAATAAATAAATAAACACCCTCTTCAATAAATTAATACAATGTCTAGAACTTGCTTTACAACAGAGATGGGGCAGGAGGTACAGGATAAGAGAGGAAGTGGCCTGGCCACGTGTCACTAGGTGATTGTTGGCACTGGGTGATAGATACTTAAGGGCTCTGAAAAATTCCATCCCCAAAGATGGAATTAGGCAATAGCATACCAATTAAGAATTAATTTTAGGGGTGCTTGGGTGGCTCAGTTGGTTAAGCATCCGACTCTTAATTTCAGCTCGAGTCATGATCTCAGGGTCATGGAGTCGAGCCTGAGGTCTAACACCATGCTGAGTGTGGCGTCTGCTTGAGATTCTCTGTCTCCCTCTGCTCTTCCCCACCACCTGTACTCTCTCTCCGCCCCCCCTCCTCAAAAGAAGAAGAAGAAGAAGAAGAAGAAGAAGAAGAAGAAGAAGAAGAAGAAGGAGGAGGAGGAGGAGGAGGAGGAGGAGGAGGAGGAGGAGGAGGAGGAGGAGAAAGAAGAAGAAGGAGGAGGAGGAGGAGGAGGAAGAGGAAGAGGAGGAGGAAGAGGAGGAAGAGGAAGAGGAAAAGAAAGAAAAGAATTAAATATAACTTGAAATGCAAACCTTATCTCTGGAATGCTACAGATTATTTTAGAAAGTCAGTGAAGCATTTGAAAACCTGATGAAATGTACCTACAAAAAACACAGTGTAGCCTTTTTTTTTTTTTTTTTTTTTTAGAGGGCTCTCCAGAATCCTGTAGCCCAGCCAAAGATGCCCCTTGGACTCTGGTTGCTAAATTGCTATAGACTCCGGTCAAGAGCCAGTCTCTTTATTTTAGAGTAACACTGCTGTTCTGGGAGACCTTTGGTCCAATGCTCCTGTATGAGCCTAGGGACCTAGATATTCATCAGATGGTTTTTTCCTCCGTCTCTCTTAGGGAGAAAAAAATGGAATTAACAGATTATAACTACTCTTAAGCAATTTACCACAAGGCTCTGCAAGTCATTTCCCAAAAGACAAATATTGCAGCAAGGAAAGAATATATGTCTGCAAAAATTCCTGTAAGAATTTTTCTCAAAAAAAAAAAAAATGAATTTTTCTCTCACATAAAATGTATGCACCTTTGCCAGTTAAGGCTAGTTAATAGAAAAAATCTGCCCAATGGACACGCCTCCACAAAGAGAGTCATGGCTGAATGTCTTCTCAATGACATCTTCTTTTTTTCTTTTCTTTTAAATTTTTTAATTATTTTTTATTGGGGTTCAATTTGCCAACATATAGCATAACATCCAGTGTTCATCCCATCAAGTGCCCCCCTCAGTGCCCGTCACCCAGTCACCCCCACCCCCTGCCCACCTTCCTTTCCACCACCCCTTGTTTCAACGACATTTTCTATTCTAGAGGAGATGGTCAGGGTAGAACACTTGGCCCTTCGGTGTAGAAATGCACTCAGGGTCACAGAGCCCAGCTGTGTGTTGTAGACAAATTCCTTTGTATCCTCTTTTGCCCAAGTAAATAAGAGTTCAAGATTGTTCCAAGATTTTATGAAGAAATATCTCATTTGTCGATGCCTCAAAACCAATGAGAGTGATATCTAGATATTGCTTAACAAGGTTTTGGGTAGAAAACAAAGGGGATGGTAGAAAAATCCTTTAACTAATCATTGACTTTTGCTGCCCTGACAGTTCCATTCCTCACTAACCCTAGAGAATCAAAAGTATGTTTTGGGCAAGGTCCCAAAGCAAATACCTTTGAAGGTCAGTCCATTCTACAAAAGGGTGCACATAATCAATGCATGTAACACGCATTGATCTTTTTTTTTTTTTAATTTTTTTTAAATTTTTATTTATTTATGATAGTCACAGAGAGAGAGAGAGGCGCAGAGACACAGGCAGAGGGAGAAGCAGGCTCCATGCACAGGGAGCTCGATGTGGGATTCGATCCCGGGTCTCCAGGATCGCGCCCTGGGCCAAAGGCAGGCGCCAAACCGCTGCGCCACCCAGGGATCCCAACATTGATCTTAATCCTACACTCTGTGTTTCTTTTTTTTTTTTAATTTTTTTTAAATTTTTATTTATTTGTGATACTCACAGAGAGAGAGAGAGAATGAGGCAGAGACACAGGCAGAGGGAGAAGCAGGCTCCATGCACCGGGAGCCCGACGTGGGATTCCATCCTGGGTCTCCAGGATTGCGCCCTGGGCCAAAGGCAGGGGCCAAACCGCTGCGCCACCCAGGGATCCCTACACTCTGTGTTTCTTAAATTGTGCTATTGAAAGTAAAATGAAAATAAACAAAATATGGTGACATGCCAAATACTGCAGAGTTGCATCATATACCAATTAATCTATGAGAATCTATCAAGGGAATTTAACCATAAACTTTTGACATGGGGTAAAAATGGGAAGAGGAGGACAAAAAAGTAGATTGGTGACGAGCAGAAGGGGATGGTGAAGAAGGGAAAGGAAAGAATTTAAGTAGCACGGGGCATCACTCCCAATGGCTGCACGAGTGCATGCAGGAAAGGTCAAATGGCACCTAAGAAGTGAGAACTTGGGCAGCCCAGGTGGCTCAGTGGTTTAGCGCCACCTTCAGCCCAGGGCCTGATCCTGGAGACCCAGGATCGAGTCCCACATAGGGCTCCCTGCATGGAGCCTGCTTCTCCCTCTGCCTGTGTTTCTGCCTCTCCCTCTGTGTGTCCCTCATGAATAAATAAATAAAATCTTAAAAAAAAAAAAAAAGTGAGAACTTGACCCATCTAAGATAATAATCCTGGCCACTAGGACAACCAGAGATTCACAAATAGCTCATAGAAGAGCTTAGTAACTTTCACTAAGTGTTGCCATTAGAACATGCAAAACACATCACCACTGAAATTAAACTTGGTGGCAGTGTGTTGTCCCGCTTCCTAAATTCCTCAATGCAAAAAATATATGCTTATTTTAAAATTATTAGGCACTTGTTTGCCATGAGATCAACAAATTTAAAATGCTCTTCAATGTGTAAACCATATTTAAAAGGCAACTCCTCCTGAAATTACCATTATACAGACATGTGCAAATTTTGAAATGCCAAAGGGCCAAGAAACAAAATCTTTTAGTGTATAAAACACACTCATGAGTCCCAAATCAAAGCACACTTGTAGATCTTCATTGGTCCTTTGCTTTCTCTTGAATTATTATGGGAGGGGAGGGAGAAAAAAGCTGGTTATAAGGTCTATTTTCTGTCTATCCTGATTAACATGTTATATTTTAGTTGAAACTAACAGTGGTATTTTGAAGAACCAGTAGCATGTCTAGTATATCTAGCATATTATTCATGTTAGACAGAGTGGATTAGGTTTTTGTTTTGGGGTTTTGTTTCTTTTTTTATTTTGTTTGTTTAAAGATTTAATTTATTTATTTGACAGAGAGAGCACAAGCAGAGCAGCAGGCAGAGGGGAGAAGAGAAGCAGGCTCCCCGCTGAGTAAGGAGCCTGATAAGGGGCTGGACCCCAGGACCCTGGGATCATGACTAGAGCTAAAAGCAGATGCTTAACCGACTGAGCCACCCAGGGTACCAGGGCTAAGCACCAAACGCAGGGTACTGGACTAAGCACCGAGTGTGGGGTACCAGGCTAAGCACCAAATGTAGGGTACTGGACTAAGCACCAAATGCAGGGTACCCAGCTAAGCACCGCGTGCGGGGTATCGGGCTAAGCACCAAATGTAGGGTACTGGGCTAAGCACCAAAAGCAGGGTACCCGGCTAAGCACTGCGTGCCGGGTACCTGGCTAAGGACCAAGTACGGGGTTCCAGGGCTAAGCACCAAACTCAGGGTACCAGACTAAGCACCGCGTGCGAGGTACCGGGCCAAGCACCAAACTCAGGGTACCCGTCTAAGCACCGCATGCGAGGTACCGGGCTAAGCACCAAATGCAGGGTACCCGGCTAAGCACCGCATGCGAGGTACCGGGCTAAGCACCAAATGCAGGGTACCCGGCTAAGCACCGCGTGCGAGGTACCGGGCTAAGCACCAAACGCAGGGTACCGGCTGAGCACCGCGTGCGGGGCACCAGGTAGCGGCGTCCGCATTCGCTCGTCTCCCGCTGTCTGCCTCAGCGGCCCCCCGCCGCCCTCCACCGACCCACGCCGGGTGGCGTGGATTTTCCCACTCGCGTCTCAAGTCAGTCTGCACAGCCCTCAGCAGAGTCCAGGTCGCGCGGGCCTTGAGAGGAGGCTCCGCCTTGCAGAGCAGGCCGCAAGCTTCAGGGCCTAGAGGAGCTCCATGCGGATTGTGGCTTCTAAGAAATTGGAGTCCCTCTGCTTTTTTGTCCCAGTGCATTTGGCAGCGTAAGATTTTGAAGATGTGGACACAGGAGCTGGCAGTAAACCGGCTCTGAAAGCAGAGACCTTTTGAGTCAACTCTGGCCGGGAGTCAGAGTCCTGCAGAAATTGAACCAGGAAAAGGAAAACAGAAAGATCATCTGGTTTGGCTCGCCCTGCCGCCGGATGCTGGCCAGGGAAGAGAATTTCAGTGCAGAAGAGAAAGGTAATAGATATTTCCAGTTTCCTGTCACGCCCTTCTCCCACGTGCTTATCCACGTTCTGATCAGCTTTCTGAGGCTAATCGTTTCCAGTTTACTAAAAGCCTATACTCATCTTTCCCTTTCTAATTCCTTTTACACTTGCCTGTACTTTACAATTTGCACGTTTTTGGCTTCTCTGGTCTCTGATTATTCAATAGCATGAAAACTAACACCCCCATTCATCTCCAACCTTGAGACAATTACAACAAATGGATATGCTAATTGTTTTCTTATCATGGGTTATCCTAACTCCTTCAACATGAGGATGCTGGGGGGGATTTCTGCTCTGTAATTCAAAATTTCTTTCTTGAATCTCAAAACATGCATTAAGTACCCATTACTGTTCTACTGTTCACAGTTTTCCCTTTTCTTTCTTTAAAAAAAAAAAAAACTCTATTCAGGTTTTTGTTATTTAATACTAGCAAACTGGAAGAAAAAAAAAAAAGATATCCACACCTCTATTTTTTTTTTCTTCAGGTAAAACTAAAAGAGACGATGAGATTAGTAATTTGCCTGAAATCATGCAGGTGGTAGGAGCAAGAAGCAGGATTTGAAGCTGTGTCAGACTTCAAAGTCCGGCTCTTTCCACCATTTTGGGATTCTCAGTGTTCAAGCTATTTTGTTCAGTGCTTTGCCTGTTCATCAGTTATATCCTCAAACAGATTTTTTTTAAAAAAAGTGTTCACAGAAAATGCAGAGTGCCTCCTTGGACTGGTGTTATGCTAAGCACTCAGTAGGAATGACATAAAAAGAAGTGATGGCTTCTGTCCTCAGCCAAACCAACCTCCCTAAACCATTTGCTGAAAGCTTCAAATCAAAAAACTCCTCAACCAAATTAACTTCTCAGAATGTATACGACAATCACAAATCATTTGGTGACATCGCCCTAATGCTGGACTGCTGCTTAGACTATCTCAGCGTCACTTGTTGGCCTTTCCATACCCTGTGTGACCTAAGGTGCTGCATCTCCACCCAGGAGACAACTGACGCTAGTGATACAGGAACTGTGTTCTTACCAACAATTGGATCATTCAACAGGGAGAAAGCTTTACCTCGCTCTCTCCATTGAAAACCACTCGCCTGGAACTTTGAAAAGTTCTGTCAGGACATCATTTTTAAATATTTAGTGGTCTATTTGTCCTGTTCTGTTTTGCGTGCCCAGTAATACAGTTCTGTTCAGACACTTAACTACAGAATGCACGAAATGCCATGATTTGTAGATCTTTTCCCAAAACTTCAAGTTTTGAAGTTGAAGAATAAAAAAAGAGAGGCAAGGTCATCTTGCATCTAGGAAAGGAAGGTCTAGGTATTAAATGCAGTTTAAGTTCTCTGTTCACTCCACTACCAGTTTCTAGACTGTACAACCTGAGGCTGCCCACTTCTTTCCGTTGCCCTGGACCCGTCCTCAATTTGTGTTGCCATCCATTCTGGTCTTGACTATTGAAATAAGCCCTTACCTCTTGCCTTACTGCAGTTTATTCTTTACTCAGCACAGAGATATTTTTAGACAATAAATCAAATATTTTTTTGTTTACTCTCCTGTTTAAAAACCCTTCAATTTCTTTCCAATTTGCTTAGAATTAAAAGCCAAAGTCCTTGTTGTTGCCTACAGGACACCACAAGGCCTGGCTCCTGCCCCCATCTCCAACCTCATCTCATACTCCATTACATAAGTATCTGTTGAATGAATGAATACCGCTTTTCTTAAATTTTCAGATATATGCCTACTTCACAAAAATCATAGTGCTAGAATATAGCAAATTGATTGTCATGTATTCATTTGGACAGCAACTAATGAATGGGTAAATGTTACAGGTAAATATGTCTGGCCAATTTTATCTCTGCATGTTCACACAAAGAAAGCTTAAAGCCAGTAGCCCACAGGGAAGGGGTGTGGGTGGCCTCTCAGGGTGTGCCTCATTGCCAGGGCTGCTGAGCAGCCCACAGGCTCCCAGCCCCTGGCCAAGCCTGCTCTTGCATGCCAGCTCAGGAGGTCCCTTCTGGACCTGGGAGTAGACCCTTGTTGCAGTGAAGCCAGAAGGGGTGCAGCGGTGTCTCCTTGTAGATCTGATCCAGAGGTTTGAGAGGAGGGGCTTCAAACTGATGGGAATGAAGATGTTGCAGGCACCAGAGAACATCCTTGCCCAGCACTACCATGACCTGTAGAGGAAGCCCTTCCACCCCTTCATCAGCTACCTGAGCTCTGGGCCCATGGTGGCCATGGTGTGAAAAAGCCCCCCCATGGACTGTATCTCAAGGGCCTCGGTAGGACACATCAAATCAGTGGAGGCTGCCCCGGGACCATCAGGACTTTATGCAAAGTTGTAAGAGTTTGAGAGTAGAAATAAAGCTTAACCTCTTACAAAAAGAAAAAGAAAAAAAAATTTCAATTCCACTCCAATCCTACCCTCATAGGTACTTTTTTTTTTTTTTTAAGATTTTATTTATTCATGAGAGACACAGAGAGAGAGGCAGAGAGAGAAGTAAGCTCCTCACGGGGATCCTGATGTGGGACTCAATCTCAGGACCCCAGGATCATGATCCAAGCCAAAGGCAGATGCTCAACCACTGAGCCACCCAGTTGCTCCCCTCATAGGTATTTTGTGAAAGATCCTTACTTTTCCCTTTTTGATTGACTGACAATAAGACAAAATCTTACATTAATATCTGTGTTAGCCAAACAGTATTCAATCGGGGCATCCTATTTGTACAAAGGTTCATCAGTTGCCTGATATCTATTAAAATCAATCAAGTAGTAGTAGCTGTTCTGGTGATGACAGATTTAATTGTTAATTGATCATTGTATCAACTAGAGGGTCTTTATTTTTTTTAAGATTTTATTTATTTAATCATGAAAGACACGGAGGGGGTGGGGGGCAGAGGCACAGGCAGAAGCAGGCTCCATGCAGCAGAACCTGATGCGGGAATTGATCCCGGGGCTCGAGGACCCCGCCCTGGGCTGAAGGCAGCGCTAAACTGCTGAGCCACCAGTGCTGCCCAATTAGAGGGTCTTTAAAATGCATACAAAAGGTTTGTTGTTTTTTTTTTTTAAGACTCTGTTTTTGGAATTTAAGTAAACAACCACTGTTTATCATTTTGCAAAGCTTACTATCCTTTTGTTCTAACCCTTTTGTACTAACCACCTGTACTAACCTAATGAGCTCAATAGCCAGGAATTCGTGAAATTTAAAGACTGAGAAGTCTCACAGGCATGATCTGTAACTAGTTGACAAACAACACTCAATGGATTTCACATGGGTGAAATGGGTGATGGGCAGGTTTATTAATATGTTGATTCTATTCTGGGGATCCTCTTTAGAAGTCACCACTTCATCCTCAACTTGTCAAACTTGCTTCCAATGGGTGAATTATCATGATACAAAAACAGACTGCAGATAAACCCCTTAATTTTACTTGGGCAAATCCATGAATAAAGTAACCCAGATTGTTACTTAAACTTATATTTAGGAAGCTAAGAGATTTCTTTTTTTTTTAATATTTAGATTTTATTTATTTATTCATGAAAGACACACACACAGAGAGAGGCAGAGACATAAGCAGGCTGTGGGGAGACTGATGCAGGACTTGATCCCAGGACCCCAAGATCATGCCCTGAGCCGAAGGCAGACGCTCAGCCACTGAGCCACCCAGGTGTCCCAAAAGGTAAGATTTTTCAAATACAAAAAATAAAATTAGCTGAAAAACATGGACTATTTTTCTAGATTACGATTTTCTTACATATCACTTAACAAGTATTTATTTACACTGGCTCAGGCAGGTAAAAGTCCTATTGGGACAGTAGACTTTTCAAATCATGCTTAAGGGCTCAAACTGAGTACTTACTTAAGCAGACCAGGCATACATTTTCATGACCCAGTAAGTGGTACAGTCCACAATGTTTGTCCTTCATCCCATTTGGTTTACTAGAGTAGCCCAAATCTCGAGATAGCCCACTCAGCTTGAAAATCCACTTTCACATATGTTACAAATCAACTAGGTTATCTCTCAAAAACAAATTTAAAAAAACATGTGGAGTCATATTTCCCAGAAATATTTCATCTAGACTAAAACTAAATCCAAATGCTTAAATATTTTAGCATAATTGGAAAGAATCATTTAGTTCCTTACTTTTAAAACATGATCTTTTATATTTAGATCTGAATGACTCAAGTGTGCAGAATCAGCAAACACATGCAGAACACCAAGATAAATTTACATTAACAGATTTTATTATATTAACTGAAAGTCGTAAGAGCTTCACATGCTCTAATAAGCCCAGGGAATGCACAAGAGCTAACAATGCCAAGAACAAATTAAAAAGAAAGTTCAGATGTCAGGCTTAGTTCAAAGACATCTTTGGAAGTGGTTTATTTTCAAGTTGAAGATTTTCTAACTGACTTGAAAATAAATCTTACCATTATTTAAAGAGAATTTGTAAAAAACAATCATTAGCATAAGGAAAGGCCTTGGATAAAAAAAAATAATAATAATAAAGGTTAGGGACACCTGAGTGGCTCAGTGGTTGAGCGTCTGCCTTTGGCTCAGAATGTGATGATCCTGGGCCCTGGAATTGAGTCCCGATGGAGCTCCCTACAGGAGCCTTCTTCTCCCTTTGCCTACATCTCTGCCTCTCTCTCTCTGTGTCTCTCATGCATAAATAAATAAAATATTTTAAGAAAAAGGTTAAAGCCTAATGCTAACTCTTTTTTTTAAAAACCAAATAAAGAAATAAAAAGATGGGGGCGGGGTGTGGCGCCTGGGTGGCTCAATCGGTTAAGGGTCTGCCTTCGGCTCAGGTCATGATCCCGGAGTTCTGGAATGAGTCCAGCATTGGGCTCCCTGCTCCAGAAGGAGTCTGCTTTTCCCTCTGCCCCTCCCCCTGCTCCTGTTTGTGCACGCTCTCTCTCTCTCTCTCTGAAATAAATAAATAAAATCTTTAAAAACAAAACAAGATGTTTAAAAAAAAAGAAATAAAAAGATGGAATATATTCTATAGGCCATAAGGACCTTGGGCACAAATTAAGCATTCTTAAAAATTGAGGCATAGACTGCTCAAATATGATACTCTGCTATAGGAGTAGATTGCTCCAACATATTTCCTTTACCTCACAGAGTCATAGCACAGCTTGGTCACAAAGGAGAAAACTGTCAGCAAACTTGCATAATACTGCAATTTCTCTTCCTCCAAAATACATTCTGCATTATGTTTAAATGTTTAAAAAAAAAAAAACTTAATCAGGTATACAGAGTGAATTAAGAGAAACTTTTCATCCTAAAATCAATTTAGTAAATTTGAAAAAAAAAAGGAGGAATAAACTATGGGTACCTAAGGAGCTGCATGCTGGCTCACTCTTTTTCCTCAAATCAACATATTTAACATAATTCTGGGGCAGCCTGGGTGCCTCAGTGGTTTAGCACCTGCCTTTGGCCCAGGGCGTGATCCTGGAGATGCGGGATCGAGTCCAACATCAGGCTCCCGGCATGGAGCCTGCTTCTCCCTCTGCCTGTGTCTCTGCCTCTCTCTCTCTCTCTCTCTGTGTGCCTCTCATGAATAAATAAATAAAATCTTAAAAAAAACATAATTCTGTATTTTGAATTAGCATTAATGTATTTTTAAAACCAAGGGTATGGTTTAAAATGTCTTTAACACAAATTGCTACAAAGACTTTTTTACTAAGAATTATTTCAGAGCCAAAGAAAATAACCCCCACTGTGAAAAAGGGGTTTTAGTCACTGTTGCTATTCATTATTTTTTTCACTTAATACTCACCAACCACTTAAGTTTTTCTCATGTTTTATAAAAAAATGTATAAAGTATATTTCATTTGACAAAAATCCCTATATGTCCCAAGTACATTTCCCTCCATTCCAAGATTCTAGATAACCTAGAAGCATCCAGCAACTTGGCCAGAAAACTTCTGTACCATCCAGTCCTTACTTATTACTAATCCAGAGAAACATTGTGAGATCTGGCTCACTCTTGAATGTTAAGGTCCATCTTGCATTAATTAGAATGGATTTCACTGCAAGCATCACAACAAAAGAAATGTATCCCTGAGATTTGGATCATTCCACCACAATGAAATGTTTGAACTTTATAAATCATCTTCATGCTTTATTTTTATTCTAATCTCAACCTGGAAAATTCATATTCCTTAAAAATGATTATCTACTGATGGCCAGTGGTATGCTCATTAACAACAGCTCTATAGAAAAGAAGGAGGGGCACCTAGTGGTTGAGCATCTGCCTTCGGCTCGGGTCATGATCCTGGGGTCCTGGGATTAAGTTCTGTATCAGGCTCCCAGCAAGGAGCCTACTTCTCCCTCTGCCTATGTTTCTGCCTCTCTCTGTGTGTGTCTCTTGTGAATATGTAAAAAGAAAAGAAAAAAAGAAAAAAGAAAAGAAGAAGAGAAAGAAAAGAAAAAAAGAAAAGAAAAAAGAAAAGAAGAAAAGAAAAAAGAAAAAAAGAAAAGAAAAGAAAGAAAAGAAAAGAAAAGAAAAAAGAAAAGAAAGAAAAGAAAAGAAAGAAAAGAAAAAAGAAAAGAAAAGAAAAAAAGAAAAGAAAAGAAAAGAAAAGAAAAGAAAAGAAAAGAAAGAAAAGAAAAAAAAGAAAAGAAGGAGGAGGAGAGGAGGAGACAACGGCTCTAATTTGTAGCCTGGCCAAATACCATAGTGTAAATACTCCCACCATGGCCGATTTCCACCTGCCAGTGTGACATTGACAAATGCAGAGTTGCAAATAGATGAATGGTATTACCATTATACAGATACAATTGACATGGATAAACTCCAGAGCATATATACTAGTGAAACGAACTAAATTATTTAAGAAGTGATGACTTGAGCATTTATCACTTTTGTTTTTAACACAATTTATTAAAGTTTATTTAATGTGATTCTTTAATAATGGCCTTTTAACAACCATTTCACTAAATTCCTGAAAACTGTTGGAGCAGCCAGGAAGGGCAGACACCAGCACACCTCTGGTATTTTGATAACCTCTTTCCTTGGGTCTGGTTTTATGTTCTTTTTTCTAATCTCTTAGGTAGAAAAAATCACTTTTGGCCTTTTTATTATCTTTTTGTTGTTGTTGTTGTTTATCAAGATCACTAAGGAATTTAACCAAGAAAACAGTTTTGGGTGTACACGGAGATTTTTAAACATTAGTTTTCCCTGTTCACTTACTTTGTAAATAGTCTGTTGTTTGTATCATTGACCAAATGCTACTTAGGAACATTTGTGGGTTTTGTTTTTATTTTTGTTTTTGGTTTTGTTTTATCCATCAGGTTAGAATGTTTTCTTTAAACTTATTAATGTCTAGTTTTACTGCAGTGTGTTTTGAGAATGTGGCCTCTATAGTTTCCAAGGCATACACCTCAGCCATATGTTCTAGACCATTGCAATAAAGCAAATATAATAAAATGAGTCAAAAGAATGGCTTTCCAGTGCATGTAAAAGTTATATTTACATCATACTGTAGTCTATTAAGTGTATTATAGTATTATGTCTAAAAAAACAATGCACGTACCTTAATTTAAAAATGCTTTATTACTAAAAAAAAAAAAATGCCAACCATTATCTGAGCTTTGAGCAAGTCATACTCTTTTTTGTTGGTGGAGGGTCTTGCCTTAATGTTGATGGCTGATCAGGGTGGTGGTTGCTGAAGGCGGGGGTGGCTGTGGCATTTTCTGAAAATAAGACGACAATGAAGTTTGCTGCATCAACAGACTCTACCTTTCACAAATGATTTCTCTGTAGCATGCAGTGCTGTTTGATCCCCTTTGACTCACAGTAGAACTTTCAAAATTGGAGTCAGTCCTTTCAAATCCTGCTGCTTCTTTATCAACTAAGTGTGTGTAATATTCTAAATCTTTTGTTGTCATGTCAACAATCTTTACAGCATCTTCACCAGGAGTAGATCATATCTCAAGAAATCACTTTCTGTGCTCATCCGTAAGAAGCAACTCTTCATCCACTCAAGTTTGATCATGAGATTGCAGCCACTCACATCTTCAGGTTTCACTTCTAATTTTAGTTCTCTTGCTGTTCCACCTGTCTATAGTTACTTTCTCCACTCGAGTCTTACACCTCTTAAAGTCATCCACGAGGGTGGGAAGCAACTTCTTCCAAACTCTTAATGTTGGTATTTTGACCTCTTCCCATGAATCATGAATGTCCTTACTGGTATGTAACACGATGAATCCTTTCCAGAAGGTTTTCAATTTATTTTGCCCAGATCCATCAGAGAAATCAGTATCTATGTCAGGCATATATATCCTTATGAAATGTATTTCTCATATAATACGAATTAAAGGTCAAAATGACTCCTTGATCCATGGGCTGCAAAATGAATGTTTTGTTAGCAGGCATGAAAACGTTAATCTCACCATATATCTCCATCAGAGTTTCTGGATGATCAGGTACATTGCCAATGAACAGTATAATTTCCAAAGGAATCTTTTTTTTTTTTCTTGAGCAGCAGCTCTCAACACTGAGCTTAAAATATTCAGTAAACCATGTTGTAAACAGATGTGCTGTCATCCAGGCTTTGTAGTTCCATTTATAGACCACAGGCAAAGTAGATTTAGCATAATTATTAAAGGACTTAGGATTTTCAGAATGGTAAGTGAGCAGTGGTTTCCACTCAAAGCCAGCTACATTAGCCCCTGATAAGAGAGTCAGCCTGTCCTTCAAAGCTTTGAAGCCAGTCACTGACTTTTCCTCTTGAGCTATGAATGTCCTAGGTGGCATCTTCTTCCAATAGAAGGCTGTTTCATCTATATTGAAATCTGTTATTTAGCATAGCCACTTTCATTAATTATCTTAGCTAGATCTTCTGGATAATTCACTGCAGCTTCTACATCAGAATTTGCTGCTTCACCTTGCATTTTTGTGTTATGGAGATGCCTTCTTTCCTTAAACCTCATGAACCAGCCTCTGCTAGCATCAGACTTCTCTTCTGCAACGTCCCCACCTCTCTCAGCCTTCATAGAACTGAAGAGAGTTAGGACCTTGCTTTGGATCAGGCTTTGGCTGAGGGGAGTGTGGTGGCTGTTTGATCTGTCCAGACCACTCACACTTTCTTCGTATCACCAATAAGGCTGTTTCCCTTTCTTATCATTCATATGTTCACTAAAGTAGCATTTTTATTTTATTTTATTTTATTTTATTTTACTTTATTTTATTTATTTTATTTTATTTTTTAAAAGATTTTGTTTATTTATTCATGAGAGACACACAGAGAGAGAGAGAGGCAGAGACACAGGCAAAGGGAGAAGCAGGCTCCATGCAGGGAACCCGATGCAGGACCCAATCCCGGATCTCCAGGATCATGCCCTGGACTGAAGGCAGCGCTAAACCACTGAGCTACCTGGGCTGCCCTAAAGTAGCATTTTTAATTTCTTCCAAGAGCTTTTTCTTTGTATTCACAACTTGGCTAGTTGACTGGCTCAAGAGGCCTAGCTTTTGGCCTGTCTCAGTTTTTGACATGCCTTCCTCACCAAGCTTAATAATGTCTAGCTTTTGATTTAAAATGAGAGACATGAGACCCTTCCTTTTCACCTGAACACTTAGAAGCCATTGTAGGGTTATTCCCTGGCCTAATTTCAATATTGTTTGTCTCAGGGAGTAGAAAGGCCCAAGTGGAGGGGGAGATATGGGGGGATGGCCAGACGGTGAAACAGAACACCCACAGTATTTATCAGTTAAGTTGAACGTCTTAAATGAGTGTCGTTTACAGCACCCCAAAACAATTACAATGGTAACATCAAATATCACTAATCACAGATCACCATAACCAATATAATAATAATGAAAAGATTTGAAATAGTGCAAGCATTACCAAAACATGACAAAGAGACGTGAAGTGAGCAAATGCTGTCAGAAAAATGGCCCCAACAGACTTGCTCAATGCAGGGCTGCCACAAACCTTCAAGTTGTAAAAAACACAATATTTATAAGGCACAATAAGAGAAGTGCAGTAAAGCAAGATATGCTAATACTTTTAAAGTCCATTAAGATTTTATTATTATGAAATACTTTTGTTAGTAATACTAATTAATGGAATATAACCCAGAGACATATTCTCTTTAATCCCCTCGAGAAGTTGTAATAGTGTCCTAGCTCAGAGTACATATACAATAAACCTGAGGCAAAGTCTGTATGCATGCTTTGTTGGTGGCTACCATCCCAGGGCAGCAAGAGTGTGGACCGAGTAATAGGGAAGGAAGGAAAGTTATCAAGACAGTTATGCAGTCACACAGGATACCCCCAGGTAGAGGATGTGGAAACAGTGCACCTCAAAATAGTCCAATGGGGAGAAAGAAGACAAAGTGACTGGATCTTTCTATCTTCTAATCATCCAAGTTCACCCCAGTAGGCATTAAAATTCTGTGGTAGGGGCTCCTAGGTAGTTCAGTGGTTGAGCATCTGCCTTTGGCTCAAGTCATGATCCCAGGGTCCTGGGATTGAGTCCTGCATCAGGCTCTCTGTAGGGAGCCTGCTTCTCCTTCTGCCGATGTCTGTCTTTGCCTCTCTCTTTGTGTCTCTCATAGATAAATAAATAAAATCTAAAAATAACTAAAAATGAAAATTAAAAAATAAAACTCTATGGTAGAGTTTGCAAAAATGGCCACACTAATTCCTACCATTCCTGTATACATACCCCTTTGTAATGTGACTTTGTAGCAACTGCTACCAAGAAGACAGGTCTATTTCTCCACCCCCTGAATCTAGTCTTGGCCATATGACTTTCTTTGGCCAACGGGGACGTTAGCAAATATGATACCGAACAGAGACTTGAAAAGCGCCTGTGCCTTGGGGCATGCCCTCTCTTGCTGCTAGGAACCTCGGCCAGCGTGTACATGACCCCAGGCTAATCCTGCTGCCACAGACGGAAGCCACGTACAATTGTCCCATCTAACACTGAGCCAACTGCCAGACATGTGGGTGAGGCCCCGCAGACCAACCAGCTGCCTATAGTTCCATTCTATACTATCCAGCCAGAGGAGCTAGTGTAGCCCAGAACGGCACAGCCACCCTCAGAATTGTGAGAAAAAAAGGATTTGTTGTTTAAAGACATCACACTTTGGGGTGCATAGCAAAGCCAACTGATGGACTCTTCCACAGTAGAGATTGGGTTATCTGGCCCTTTGGGCAGCTGCTGGGGAAACAAGATCCTATGATCCATGTTCCAGTGTTTCCTTGGAGTCCAGAGTGGCAGGAGGAGCTGTGACTTCTGGGGCCCCAATCTAACATCACTGAAACCATGACAGTCCCCCCATAATAAGTGTGACAGGTGCCATGCTGAAGCAGCACCACAGGGCAGCAGAGGCAGCCAATGGTACAAGGAGATGAGATGATGACTGGCATTTCTGTCAAGCAAGGACCAATGTCAAAATTTGGAGGTAAGGCCAAGCAACATGGGGAAGTGCATAAGCTGTACAGAGAGATCCTTTTATCTTGTGTGAGTTAAGACTCTTCATTTTAAGTAAATGAAAACCAACTTGAATTAGCATAAGAGAAAAAGGTTTATTTATTAGGAGGATGTGGGAAGGCAGCGAGCCTTAGAAAGAGGTCAATGCTGGAAATGAAAATCTGGGGATTCTCACTCTATCACCCAGATGTCTCAGCATATTTACTTCACTCTTTTCTCTTTCTGCAAACCAGCTACCTTTCCTGCTTCCCCAGGACTCTGTGGGAGAGATTACATCCAGGGCCTCCTAAATTCAGATGTTACCATCCCAGGCCCACAACTATGACAAATTTCCAAAAGAAAGAAACCGATTAGCGCAGCTTCAGTCAGACGTATAACGCAGAGCATAGTCATGTAAGGCTTCCCAAGAATTGATCCCTGCAAGTGCGGGGACAGGACAATTTCCAGAGAACGGGGGTGAGAACTTAGAAAATTGAAAGATGTCTGCCACATTTGCCCAATTTTTTTAAAGATTTTATTTATTCATGAGAGACACAGAGAGAGGCAGAGACATAGGCAGAGGGACAAATAGGCTCCTTGAGGGGAGCCCAATGTGGGACTTGATCCCATGACCCTAGGATCATGACCTGAGCTGAAGGCAGACGCTCAACCACTGAGCCACCCAGGTGTCCCCACATTTGCCCAATTTAAAAGATGAGGAAACCAACCAAAATTCAGGTAGAATAAGAAACTCTCCCTAAGGCCACAGACTACCAGGGGTAATGTCATGACCTTAACTGAGATCTCATTTCAAACCTCAAACGTTTCCAAATCTAACAGAATGATCCCACGAGACTCTACCAAAAAGTATCTAAGATAAGTGTATTTTCTATAATTAGCATGTTTAATTCTATAACAAGGAAAAAACCAAACTTCTATATTAAGCCAAGATACATCAAGAAAAATCACTTCTTTGTTTTAAAGCTGACCATCTTTAACGCATCAAATTTAACCTCTTCTTTTAGACTGTCATTATCTTCTGTAGTGTAGCCCCACTGCCCCCACAACCCCCCATTTCTCCAGGGCTCCACAGGAACTCCTCAAGGTGACATAGGACTGCTTTTCTACTGCTCTGAATGCACCACAGTCATTGCAACATCTGTGTGTTTAGGGGTGTGTGGTCCCAGAGACTCTCTCTGCTCTCTCCCTTACCAGTTGAACTCTTTCTCCCTTCAAAGTCCGCTCTGAGTCCAGCCTCCTCTGTGAACCTCTTTCGACAACTCAAACCTTGCTGCCCTTCCACTTTTCTGAACCCCCAGAGTCAGCTTATTCAATAAAAAAAATTTCTATTTGTGTTCTTAAAATTTCTTTATTTTTTATTTTAGAGAGAGGGAGAGAGTGCAAACAGGGCCAGGGGCAGACGGAGAGTGAGAATCCCAACCAAACTCCCTGCTGAGCATGGAGCGTGATGAAGGGTTCTATCCCAGGACCAGAGATCATGACCTGTGCTGAAATCAAGAGTCAGATGTTTAACCAACAGAGCCATCCAGGTGCCCCTAAAATTTCTTTTCCTATCTTATGCCCCCACTAGACTATTAGTTCCTTAGGTGGAAGATGTCATCTTGGTTTGCATCTCCGAGGGGTCACTGGAAGCTTCTGGCTCGAGTACAAGATTTGCATGAGAGGGTATGAATTTTCCAACCACCACTCTGAGGTGCCTCATGACTAACCAGTGACTCCTACTGTGGGCACTTAATTACTCCAGCGTGGAATCTACAGCCTGCTTGACATGTTGGTTTCTTTTCTTTGCTATTTCTCCTAGAAATTTCAGTAACTCTATGCCCTGAGCATATGTTTTGATCTGTGTAGATGAGATCTGACTCCAGCTTCATTTAAGTATAGACTGCACATAACTTTATTCATTGCTTCCCCTCCCTTTATACACAGATCTCTCATTTATGCCATTTCCAGTATTACATGCTAGTATAAGAACTCAGGTCTTTATCGTCATGATACAGCATTAAGAACAATGCTGAACAAATCTGGAATGCAGAGCTTGTAAGAATCTGTAATATGTTGAATTTGCTCTTGGAATCATTATTTTGATTAAGTTCTATATATTTACACTTTTGAAAGTCAAATAGTTCAACACAGTTTAAAATGAAAAAAAAAAAAAAAGTCCCCTGACACAACCTCCCTCCTCCCCAGAGATAGTTGATTTCTGTCCTTTAATCTGTATTCTGGCATATGTCTCTGTATTTAAAAATAATGTGCTTACATTATTATGTGCATTATTAATATAAATGTAATTTATGCTCATATAAATATATAATGTGGTTATATTTAGTACAAATATTTTTAAACTTCTTGGTTTTTACTTTTAGGTAGTATATTTTGATTTTCTATTATGGAAGGTAAGATTTTAACTCTCCCCCCCCCACACACACATATATACTCTTCCCTGTACCTTCCCAATCATAGATTTCATTTTTATCCAAGGTGTACATTTTATGATTATGCAATTATGTTTCACAGCTAAGCATAAACATTTTATATTTGGGTTATTATTTCCTTTTCTGGTACAACTCTTTTGTTCTCCTTAAAAGTAATCATTGTCTTCTTGTATTTGCTTTGTTTTCTATGTTCTTATCACAGACCTATCCTCAAACTATTCAACAGCAGTGTGAGTCCCCCAAGACATTCACACAGTCCTCAAGGCAGCCTTCCCTCCCAAAGCCCCAAGCCCTCTGGCTCTAGCTTCTCTACAAACCTACTGTCCAGACGTCAACTTGGAGGTTCCTTCAACCGCCATTATGGGGCTTCCTTCTATCTCATCTGAGACGGATGCCTGTCTCCTAGATCCCATGTCTTAATTTTCCTTGGTTTACACCCTCATGTAGGTAGGACTCATGTCAGGAGGTTTCTGAATCTTTTTTTTTTTTTTTTTTTTTTTTTTTATGATACTCATACACAGAGAGAGAGAGGCAGAGACACAGGCAGAGGGAGAAGCAGGCTCCATGCATCGGGAGCCCGACGTGGGATTCGATCCCGGGTCTCCAGGATCGCGCCCTGGGCCAAAGGCAGGCGCCAAACTGCTGCGCCACCCAGGGATCCCTGTCAGGAGGTTTCTGAGAAAGGCCAAGGGGGTGGTACATTTTTCAAGACTTCAGTGTCTGAAAATATGTAAAATATGTTTATTCTACCCTCATTCTTCATAGTTTGGCTGCTATAGTAAATATTGTCTATTTTCAGTGCTACTAAAGATCTTTTGGTCACCTTTCCCTTGGTAAATTTCTCACATCTTGAGTCTCACTTTTCCAAGGTAAAACCTAGAATGTGCTCTTTGGCTGCTGGGGTTGGAGAAGGAGCTATTAACCTACACTCTAACAATAACACATACCTGTGTAATGTCAGTTCAGAAGTAAGCAAAAAAAAAAAAGTAAGCAACACGAGAGACGAGAGAGTGGCTGTTTACTTTTTTTTTTCTCTTTTCTTTTTCCTTTTTTTTTTTCTTTTTTGGCAAATTGTGAAAACAGAGACATGAGGCATGTACTCTGTAGGGGAGGAATGACTTAATAGCAGAGCTTACTCATCATTGCTGCCAGCTGTGGTATCTGGACCAGGTGTGATGGTGGTGATATTTTTCTCAGTCGCAGCCCCCACAGTAGTCATTAGGTGTGGATCCTGGCAGCATGGCATGTAAGCCTGCATTCTCTCCCATTTACAAACAATGTAAAGCCAATAAATGTATCTGTTTAAACTAACAATATAGATTCTGCTGTTCTTACACGATTAAGAATATTGATATGGTTGGGTATAGAATTGTAGCTTGGAAATAATTTTCCCTCAGAATTTACAAGCATTGTTCCATGGTCTCCTGGTTACAATGTTTCTTTTTTTAAGATTTTATTTATTTATTCATGAGAGACAGACAGACAGAGAGAGAGAGAGAGAAAGAGAGAGAGGCAGAGGGAGAAGCAGGCTCCATGCAGGGAGCCTGACATGGGACTCGATCTCGGGTCTCCAGGATCAGGCCCTGGACTGAAAGGTGGTGCTAAACTGCTGAGCCACTTGGGCTGCCCCTACAATGTTTCTATTGAGAAGTCTGATACCATTCTTGTTCTGAAGGTTCTGGATATGACTTATTTTTCATCTCTGAAGGCATTAAGGCTATTTTTAAAATCCCTAATACTTTGTGAAATATCTATTCAAAATGACACGGTGGGGGTTGCACTCATTCGGTGGCCACACACAGTTGTACATATTGTGCACTGCACCACTCTGGGGAGACTATTCCCATCTTAATCCATAGACACCACCTATATGGCTGTCCGTGATGAACTGTGGACATCCTGTGGACCTTACAGTCAAGCAACTGCTATTCTTGAATTCTAAGAGTTCACTTGTGTAATCTTTCTTTTCCACCATTGTCTTCATTCTATCTCTGGAATACCTATTAGTCAAATATTGGACTTCACAGATTAGTCTCTTCATTTTCTTATTTGGTCTCTATTTTTCATTCCATGTCTCCTTATTCCACTCTGAGAGATTTCCTCCACTTTATCTTCCAAACTTCTACTGAATATTTAACTTCAGCTATGCTATTTTTAATTTACAAGAGTTCTTTTTAAAAATAGCAGCTCTCTGTTCTCCAGATCCAAGATCTTGTCTTATTTCTCAGAAGATATCAATTAGCAATTTATTCACTTTTTTTCTCCTTTTAGATTTGCTTTTATTCACTGCATCCTGTTTCCTTTCTCTGTCCTTCTTGCTATTTCTTTTTCGAGTATTGGCATCTTGTTTTTATTTTAGAGACGATATTAAATGCCTGGTGGTCAGTGGCACTGACATTTCCAGGAGAAAGTTTGCTTAGAATGTGTGTGCAGGGTGGCTTCCAGTGGTGGCTTCCCTCTAAATGACCTGGCACGCCCATTTTCCTGAGGATCCCAACGGAGAGTCTCTGAAGGTCTCTTCTCTGGTCTAGCCTATTCTCCCAGAAAGAAATCTGCCTCAGGTTGGGTGTGGCAGGTGAGGTGGCAGGTGGGGAGAGGCGTATGCCTTGACAGCCACGACTCTCAGATCTGAGGGCAGGCCAGGACCACACTGTGTCTCCACATCCTCTGGTTTTAGCCCCACCTGGGCTGTCACCAGCAGAGGTAATGAGTACCTCCAGCCTTTGCTCTCTGGGATTCTGCAGAGCAGGGCTGCTTCTGGACTTTCCCCCCTGAGTCTGGTAAGGCTTTTGGCTCTCCAATCTGCTAAATTATTTACCGCCCCTCTTTCCAATGTCTACATTTTGTTTTATCATCATCATCATCTCCTTTCCCAGGTTCTTTGTCCTTGTGGGTTTATGATTTTCCCCCCATCATTTTTCAGGAAGTATTTTGAGAGGAAAAGGTGGAAAATATGTTGAAAATGCCATTTAAAAAAATCTGATATTCCCTCTATACTTTGAAAAACTTACGTAAGGCCAAATGGTTGCCAGGGACCCACCTCTCCTCTTCCTCACTTATAGGTAACAACGTATTACCTACTGCATGGCATCATCCTGAGGAGTAAATGAGAAAAGCAGGTCAAGCACTGAATTTAACTATTATAGTTGTGGAAACAACAGGGACCAAGCAATGCCCAGCAAACAGCATGCACAAAGCCCAGAAGAAAGGAAAAGTTCTTCCCTGAGGTCCTGGGACCAGCAGCATCAGCATCACCTGGAAATATGTTGGAAATTCAAATGCTCAGTCCTCACCTCCAGACAGACAAAAACAGAAACTCTGGAGGTGTTTCTGAAACCACTGCAGTCTGGGACCCACTGATATGAAGACAAGGAAATGGGCTTCCTTTCACTGGAGGTGCTATCTGGGGACCACTTGCAGTCACTGGATATGCCTCATGCCAGGAAGAATGAGGCTGGCATTTAAATAAAAGCAGAGGTTTGTGAGATGAAAGCCAGAGAAGAGACAAACATGAACATGGAAGACCTCATTCCAAGCCCCAAGGACCTGGTCTTGCAGCCATGTCTTCAGCTCTGTGAGCTATGCCAGGATCCTGCTCAGCAACATAGGTCAATAGGGCCCCCTCCCTTTGTTTGTTTTTCTGGAGCCAGTTTGAATCAAGTTTCTGGCATCTGCAATCCAAAGAATCTGGACTCATATCAGAATGAGGGAAGCCTGGGTGGCTCAGTGGTTGAGGGTCTGCCCTCCACTCAGGGCATGATCCCGGGGTCCTGGGCTTGAGTCCTGCATCGGACTCCCTGCAGGGAGCCTGTTTCTCCCTCTGCTTGTGTCTCTGCTGCTCTCTGTGTGTCTCTCATAAATAAATCAATAAAACCTTAAAAAAAAAAAGAAGAAGAAGAAGAAGAAGGAGAAGAAGAAGAAGAAGAAGAAGAAGAAGAAGAAGAAGAAGAAGAAGAAGAAGAAGAAGAAGAAGAAGAAACCTGACCATCCCAGAATGAACCTGACCATCTACAGTGTCATGAGTTGTGGGAAAGGGCAGCTCTCAAAGCCAGGCTAGCAAGTAGAGCCTGCCAATGGGCTCTTGCCCCAACAGGTTTTACAACACTCTGAATTTCATGTTTCCTCTGCTTACATATTGTGGACAAATATGGACATATTTACACACGCAAGAATCAAATTGAATCAATTTACCTCATCTTGGTATTTCAAGATTTGGTGAGCACATCCATATTCATCCTGTTTATAACATTCATGATTTTATGAATTTTCATCACACTCCTTATTCTTCCTCTCATCTCACTTCATCTTCCTAAACTTCACAGAGCACTTGCTCAGTCATGGAGTGAGACTCCTAAGATCTGCCTGTAGTTCAAGGGTCCCCAAACCTTGGGAGCTGAGCATCAAAACCACCCTGGGAATTTGTTTTTTTTGTTTGTTTGTTTTTTAAGATTTTACACTTTTATTCATGAGAGACACAGAGAGGAGGCATAGACACAAGCAGAGGGAGAAGCAGGCTTCCTGTAGTCCCGATGTGGGACTCGATCTCAGGACCCCAGAATCACACACTGAGCCAAAGGCAGATGTTCAACCACTGGCCCACTCAGGTGCCCTACCTGGAAGATCTCTAAATCTATAATCCCCATGCCCCACTCCAGCCCTACTACATCTCTCTGAGCTCTATTCTGCATGCACACACACACACACACACACACACACACAAATACAATAAAGGTATATATATACACATACATATGCATATATATATTTATTACAATATTTCTATGTGTGTATTTTTATATGTAGGTATATGTATTGTAATATAGATAGATAGATAGATAGATAGATAGATAGATAGATACACATCCATCTCCTGGTGAAACTAATGATCCTCATCTATGTGGCTTTGCATCGTCCTGAAAATTATGTTTTCTTAATACCGAGAATTTGTTTGCTTAAACAGTGAAATTTGAAGCATGAATATTTCTTTTTTCTGAGAGTTACAAAATTAAACGCAGCTATTTTTTCATCGAGAATGATTATAAATGAGGCTGTCCTCAACTCTGCAAAGTACCCACAAAAAAGGTCATGTAGACAACATGATCTAACATGCAAAGAGCAAATACCTATCATGTGGGTTGCCACTTCCTTCTGCTCTCATGAACTGTGGACTCTCCCCTACCAAGCCTGAGCATGGCTTTTTCTCAACAGAGGGCTCTTGGTAGCCACTACCAGTCCATTGGGGAAAACACATATGCTGTCACTTAAAATTTTCTGGTTTAAGGTAAAGAGCCCTGGGTCCTAGTCCCAACATTGTCACTATCTATGAAAAACAACTTCTCTCTTTTGATTTCATCTTTTTTAGAACAAAGATTATCTTTTTTCCTCCTGTACAAAAGGTGGTGAGGATGAAATGAGGTTTGCAAATCTAAACAATTCACAGTCTTGCCCCCCAATATAAGATTAAATTTATTAGGTGAGACATTATACTAAAGATGAGGCAAGTAAAAGCAGAATGTTGTATCAAAAGAAAGAATCCCACCGTTCTTAAGCACATGTACCAAGATGATCAAAATTTCACTTAATATTCTCTAGTCCAAAAAAATGCATACATTTCAAACATAGTTTTGATACTTTTAGGCAAATGGAAGCTATCAACATCAACAAGTATTGACCAATGGAAAATACAAACACCACATATGTGGATCTATACAATAATCACTGTTTTCAAAAGCACTTTTCAAGTTTTGAAATAGAATTTTGATACTAAATATGCCAATGCAAAAATATTAAAAGAACATATTTGCATGAATAAAGAAGAAGCAAAACCCTGTTAATAAATAATAATGAAGCACATCACCAGTCAGCAATCAATACTAAAAAATCATTTCAATCAGAGTAAGCCTAAAATAGAAAATCAGGATCAAAACTGAAAGCAAAGCTGTAAGCCAGGTTCAATGCACATAATGAACCTGTCCTGTGATTCTAAAGGTAATAATTCCAGAAGTAGCTAACATTTAATGAGTGCTAGCTCTTTGCTTGAGATATGTACATTACACATCATTTCTAATGTAATCCTTACTCAACCTTCTGAAATAAATATATAACTGTTTCCATTACACAAATGACGCAGAGCTAAAGAGGTTAACTAACCCACCCAAAGTCATGCTTACAGTAAAGTGGTTCACCTTCAAATTGAACCCTAGCTAGTTTGACTCCAAAGACCTCCCATGAGCAAAATAATTCATGCAAGATACGATTATGATAGCCTCCAGTTTTTAAAGATCTATTACACACAGCCCGTGAGTTTACCTACTACTTACCACAGTACGTACTCTCGAGGCAGTCAATATTTGTTGAATGAATATTTACCTCATATTTCCAGGAAACATTTTCCTTTATTTTTCTTATCTATTTGGCATATTAGTGAGGCTTGCCCAGAACACCTTCTTAACTAGATAAATACAGGCATATTGACTAATGTATTGTTCCTGGGCTCTCTTTTCCTTAGGCATCATACAGACCACTACCCTTCTCTTGTGATAATATATTTCTGCGGCAGGATAAATAATTTGGCTATGGATATTTGTGTCAGTTATGGCTTTCTTTACATCAAATTTTTTTTAGAGAGGGAGGAGGGGCAGAGGGAGAGAGAGAATCTTAAGCAGACTCCACACCCAGCATGGAGCCCCATGCAGGGCTCGATCTCACAACCCTGAGATCATGACCTGAGCTGAAATCAAGAGCTGCACACTTAACTGAGTGAGCTACCCAGGTGCCCCTACATCAATTACTTTTTAGTAACCCCCACGAAGGCTCTGCTTGTTATGCAGCTGCCTAGACTCAACTGGGAGGGTCCCCTTCTCAACAAGAGTTTTAGTGACCATCTCTCAGAGTGGGTTATGCTTACAGTTGGCCACTCTGACCCATTTTTGAGGGTTCTTATTAATCTTAAGAAGGTGAATAAGAGTTATAGGAGTTATACAGAAGGCAAGTCTCATATTTTTTATTTATTTTTTTAAAATTTTTATTTATTTATGATAGTCACAGAGAGAGAGAGAGAGGCAGAGACACAGGCAGAGGGAGAAGCAGGCTCCACGCACCGGGAGCCTGATGTGGGATTCGATCCCGGGTCTCCAGGGTCGCGCCCTGGGCCAAAGGCAGGCGCCAAACCGCTGCGCCACCCAGGGATCCCAAGTCTCATATTTTTTAAAAAAAGATTTTATTCATTTGAGAGAGGGAGAGAGAAAGAATAAACATGAGCAGGGGAAGGAGCAGAAGAAGCAGCAGACTCCCTGCTGAGCAGGGAGCCCGACATGGGGTCCATCCCAGGACCCCGAGGTCACCACCTGAGCGAAAGTCAGACACTTAACAGCGAGCCACCCAGGTCCCCCTGGTAAGGCTCATCTTTATTTATTTATTTTTTTTAATTTTTATTTATTTACTTATGATAGTCACAGAGAGAGAGAGAGAGAGGCAGAGACACAGGCAGAGGGAGAAGCAGGCTCCATGCACCGGGAGCCTGATATGGGATTCGATCCCGGGTCTCCAGGATCGCGCCCTGGGCCAAAGGCAGGCGCCAAACCGCTGCGCCACCCAGGGATCCCAAGGCTCATCTTTAAATACCCTTATATGAAGTCTCTAGACCACCAAGTACCTGCTAGTGGTATGGGGTTTTCCCCCTTTTTTATGGGATGAGGTGAGGTGTAGACATCTTCTTTTAAAAACTGAGTAAATTAGCAAAATCAGTATATTAGTAAAACTTACTAAAGACCAGCTTATTTTGGGATCCCTGGGTGGCTCAGCAGTTTAGCGCCTGCCTTTGGCCCAGGGTGTGATCCTGGAGACCCGGGATCGAATCCCACATCAGGCCCCGGCATGGAGCCTGCTTCTCCCTCTGCCTGTGTCTCTGCCTCTCTCTCTCTCTCTCTCTCTCTATGTCTATCATAAAAAAAAAAAAAAAAAAAAAAGACCGCCTTATTTTAAGTACATACAGCTCTTCTAAAAGAAAACCAAGCAGGACAATGTAAATAAAAAAAATTGGAACACAGAGAAAGGGAGAGAAGTAAAACCAGGAATATCTGAAAGAAGCAAGATCTATAAAAACGTAAGAGGAAGAAGTTTTATATTGTCCTTTCTGAAGAAAAACAGTGCTTGTGTTGAAGGCCAGATTTTCGAGATATTTCTGTATACTAAGAAACAATTAAGAATGGAAAGGAAATAGAAGAAAAGCAGCCTTCTCAAAACATGGAAGGCTTTGTGCATGTATGCGTGTAACCTGTGGCAAACACTTTTTTGAGGAGCTGATAAGAAACGCTAAATGGTGGCCACTGTGAATCCCACTTCTGTATCTCCGTAATGTGAAACAGGCGCAGGATATTTTATTCCCTTGATGCACAGATACTTCCATATTATCATTTTCCTCTCAGAGATATTTTCACCCTAAACCATTTCCTGACAAATAAAGATTTGGAAAAGATTGCTATTTTCCTGCCAAGATCCATTTACCCTTTTCTTGGGAACAGTCTGGTTGATATTCCCCAGTTAGATAAGGCCATCTGACAAAATTCGGGCCGACAGACGAGAGCAGAGGCGAAGTGTGCCCCCTCCGCTGTGTGCTCTGCGAGTGACGACGCAGACCTGGTGGTGGCCCAGCTTACACTCGCACAGGGGCAGTGTCCCAGGACATGTGTCTTCTACAGAGCGTGGCTGCCCTGCCAGCCTGGACTGCTCCCTTTGGAACAGTTAAGTGAAAGAGAGAAAAACTTCTGTTACAAGCTTAGCTTAACTATTAAAATCACACCGTCTATTCCTGTAGATTTCTGGTGCATTCTACACCAGTCTGGCCATCTCTCTGCATATTGCCACCATTCTGAGCAGTACTGCCTGCTGCCAGCAGCCACTATCAATAATGTGGGAAGGTAATGGAAAATCCGTCAGAGAAAACGACTGTATATTGAGAAGTTTAACATCCATCTTAAATCTCCCTTCTAATTCCGCCCTGGAATTCTGTAGAATAAGCAGCCACTGAGGTTTCCGTTTCAGGCATCTACTGTTTATTGAGATAGGAGCGCTGTTCAGATTTTAAGTAAAAATCTGTGAACTCCCCCTAGGCCTGGCAATTTTCAGCAAGATGACAAGGACAGTGGAGTGACAGCTAAGGATTTCCTCGTGGTGTTCTTCTACTTCTTCATTCCTATTACATCACCGTACAGGTCAAATTTCACTGTAAGAAACAAAAGGTGTGAATGTCTCCTGTTTGTCATTAGAACTGAAAGCTTTATTTGAGTTTATTTTACAAATTGGCTGCACAGGTGTTATGCGACCCATTGGGATAAATTTCCTTCACAATCACCTACTTTGCACACCACTCTTTTGTACCTTGATAAGCTACGGAATACAACCGCGTAGTCTACATTTGCCCAGTGTAGACATAATATACATTCATTAAAGGAGTTCAAAAGACAGTAGTCGTATTTGTACTAGACCTATCTCTGCGTACTGTAACTTGCAGTCTTCAGTGAAGAACTGATATTTGAATTACTTCATAATTAGCACATCTTTAGTGAACCAGAAAACTAAACACGAAAATCAAAGAGAGACAACCGGCAGGTACCCACTAAAAAGGATTACATATGGAAGAGAGGAGGCAAAGTATTAACCAGGCAATGACAAATCAACTGCAATTTTGAGGACTGAGAAGGTTAACCCCCAGGGGTCTTTTGTTTTCATATGGCACTGCATATGTGCAGAGGTCCCTTAATCAGACAAATTTGGCATTTCCAGGATACCACCACAGAATGCAAAAAAGAAGACAGAGATGAAAGCAAAAAAAAAGCTCTCTGGTTGACCAAAAACTAAAGTGTAAGTACATTACCCATAGCAGAGCATCCTATTCTCAAATTAGAAACCCATTTCCTATGATCTTGGAGTCAATTTTGACAAGCATGCTTGTTGGTGTCCTTTAATTCAACGTAGAAAATAATGATGAGCAGGAGGGAGGGGATAGGAAAATATTCAACACAAAGATAAAAGTCCTAGCACCCTGAGGTCTTTTAAAGTACAAAGGGACTGTCACACCTCAGCAATCTGCCAAGGCTTCGGGGCCATATACCCATGCCATCATGAAAGCCCTCAGTCATTAAGGGAAGATTAAAAACTATTCAGTTATCTTACCAAAGGCAAATAAGTGCACCACCGATTGCTCCTTAAAGAATTTTATCAAAAGCAGTTTTGTTTTAAATTTTACACATAAATAGACCGTTCCATTAGAAAATTCGTTTGTGAAAACCAGGCTAGATAGGATTTTATCTGATGACAGTGAACTCACTCACTCTCTCTCTCTCTCTCTCTGACCTCTACCCACAGAATAATTGTCACTGACCTAATTTACAGTAGGAGGAAATACACTGCTTCTCCCCCCACCCCACATAGATCTGTTTTGATCTGATGTGTGCTACTTGTCCAGCCCGCATTGACCAATGGCATAAGCCTGCAGCCCGTGCTGCTGAACACAACAATCCTAAAGCATGCTTGAAATCTGTCCAGCATTTCCTTCCCGACCAGGCTATAGAAAGAAAACACAGCAGAACTAGGAATTGCTGTAGACTGGACTTGGGATAGGTGAAACCCCTAAAGCAAGTCAGAGCAAGTCCCTCTCAGATAAGAGAACACTTTCACAATCATTTCAGGTTGATGGAGGTTCTGTTTTTAAATAATTTTTCTTAATTTAGCGCTCAAGATGTTTGGAAGATGACACAAAGATAGCATCAAATTCTACTTTTTGGGTTTCACAATCTATTTTTTCCACTTACGGACTTCAGTACTTCACTGTCTTTTTATGACACGACCTCTCTTTAAAATGCTCAGAATCACTTTGTTAGTGGTAATTCTCAGTTACTGTAGACTCCATTTTTATTTAATTTCACATCTACCAAATAAATATTTCCCAAAGCTCATAGTTTCCTTCAATTAATTCTTTCACTCAACAAATGTTTACTGAGCGTTTACTCTGCTAGTTACTAGGTTGGAACCAAGGGACTCCACAGAGAACATAGTATATAGTCCATGTCTATTCCATTTAGTACATTTAGGGAATAAAACTGAATTAAATGTCATCTAGTTTCTCGATGCCTCTTTGAGATGGTTATAGACACTCCAGGAATGTCAGAAATAGTAATAAGGTCTGGACTTAAGATTTCGTGTGACAAATAACTGCTAAGTGTGAACATGTAACACATTTGAAATACATACTTATATTGATCCAGTATGTTTACCTGCATATTAAATTATCAGATGTCCAAAGGCTTAAAACCTATTTTTAATCAGTAACGCTTTTCCTCCATATGAGCACACTGAATACCACGGTAAAATTTTAGAGTTCAACTTTCTCACCTTTTAGGGAAAGAGGGAAAATACATAAAATAAATTTTAATAAAGTAGTGAGAATTAGCTCAAGATCCTTTTTTTTTTTTAATACAAAAGTTAACAAGAAAACACCGCAGCATAATGATTATTTACCCAAGCTGAGGCTAACCAATTCTGATGTTAAAGAAATCCTAAGGCAGATACCTCCTCTCTATAGAATGTGGTATCTGAAGAAAGGCTTTGTGCCTATGAGAATTTTAGCATATAAAGCATATGGACTACAAGTTTAGGAAAACGTAATTAAAGAATCACATGTACATGTCCTTGTGACACTTATCAACAGGTTTACTGCTTAGTCCAATTAAATAAATGAAAATGAGTACATTTTCTTATCTTACAGAAATACAAGTGGAAAAATGAACAAAAGGTTCAGGGAATTAGGCTTTTGCCAAAATGTTGAAGTACTATGCCATTTAATTTTTTAAAAATCAAACAGTAATTTTAAAAATCACACTAATAGTGAATTGTATCGGTTTTTATTCATATACCACTTTAGTAAAATTTTCAAGTTGATAGTATGATTTTCACATTAATATACCAGAAACCACAGTTGGATTGACCTAGGGGCTTTATCCGCCTCCATCGTATTTTATGGAGAAGGGGGTAAACTCTAAAGAAACTTTAGCTCAAAGCCACCAAGAGTTTCCTTCATAGTCTGGAACCTCTTAGCTGCTATAAAGAGTTTCTGAAGGAATAGATTTTAATAAAATCTATTTGAGTCAACCACATTTCCACCTCTTCGACTACGCGTTTTCAGTGATCCAGGTCTGCTACTGCTAATACATAAAACTGGTACGGCAGTAGAGAATAAATATTGAGCCTGAGGGAGTGACCAACACTACACTTCTTCAGAAAACCAAGCCATAGAAAGAGAATGTGAAAGGCATAAACATTTCAGGCAAGACAACTAAGAAAACATGCTGCCAATGCAACAGGACCTGAGGATCCATTAAATTCTTTTAAACACATCACCCTTGAGGATGTAAATATCAAGGACTTGGGATTCTAATTCGAAAATGAAACAGAACCCAGAAAAATTTGTTTCTTTAAAACAGTAATGTGCTTACAGATGGCTTTTTAGGATATCATATCTAATTAGTCTACTCATTTGTGTAAGTTTTAAGTATGCCCAAATTTTTACATGTCTAAATTAAGGGGAGAAATGGGAAAGAAGTATGTTTAGACAGGTAATTAAAAAAAAAAAAAACTTCTTTCCCAACTTAATCAGTGAAGCAAACGTCTTCTTACCCAAAAAACCAGAGATGCATGATTAGTTAACATTGAAAAGAAATTCATTAGTTAGCATTTAAGGGAAGTTGTCCTGATAACCAATGGCATTCTTCCAAAAATGTGGTTAAGCAATGAGCTCAAGCTCCAATGCGTCTTTAACCATGAAATATAAACATATGACCTATCAGCTGTAAAGTAAAATATCCAAACTAGCTGTTTTTGTTCTGTAATAAACAAGATACCCAGATATGCATACAGGTGTACCTGTCTACTAAATACAGTAACACATCTTAAAATTAATAGATTCCCATGGTCTCAAGATGCCCAGACTGGACAAGAATTAGGACACTGTTTTGATTACTCTCTGAAACATTTAAATCTGTGCTGAGAGTAAGTGAAACACAAAACTATGATACTTAGACACTGTGCTGGTTAACACAATTCTTGTACTTCCCTGTTTATTAGCCAACAGGTACCTCTATAGTTTTAAGCAGGGATTATAATTAGAAATGGTAAAAGCAATGTCCTGAGTTACTCCATCTGTAGATCATATTTCATTAAGACTTATCCTTTGAAATTATAATGATTATCCTACCTTGTTCATGTGAGAACTTAAGAAATCTCCCTCATAATTCTGGGACATCTTTACACAAGAAAAAAAAAAAAAGAGTGTGTATGTAAGAGAGGCTCCTACAAGTGTCACTTTTTAATTGAAAAAGCATCTTAGCCAAAAAGACATTGTAAAAGTAAAAGTACGCATTTTATTCATTCATTCCATTGGCTGAGAATCGCTCTATTGTACAAATACAGTATTGTACAAAAAAATCACAAAATGTTACAAAATAAAAAAGTACAAACTGCAGCACTTAATAAATATGACTAGAAGTAGTTAAAGTGGAAATGAGATAGATTTTAGGTTGAGAACATTGTTTGACCCAGCAAACCATACAAGATCTGTTTACAGACATTTTTATTTGTACATAATACAGGGCAATCCTATTTTGCCTTTTGAGAGAATTTAAAAGGAATAAAATATTAAGACACTATTCTCCTGCTATAAAACAACTGCCAAAGTTGATTCAAGGCATTTAATGCTAGTAGTTTTTTAAAATCTCTTAGTTGAATCCAAGAAGCTATATAAAGCAGGAGGCTTATCTTGTCACAAAGTTAAAATGCTCTTATAACAAAATGACAAATATAAATAAGAACAATTCAGAGCACCAATCTACTCTAAACACCAACCAAAGTACAGAATAGTCATCACTCTGCCATCTGCAAATATCAGACTTCCATTCAAGTAAGAAGACCTGGTACTATTCCCCCTTACAGAAAACTCCTCCCTCCCTTAAATATTTCTCTTTTAAAGGCTGACCATTTCTAGAAAAATAATGATTTCCAAAACAACCAATCTGTTTTTCATTAAAATGGAATGGGTCAATCATCTGGTAACACAAATGCATTAATATCCACTTGAAATAATGATCTAAGAATCATAAAATTCAAATCGAACAACATAAAGTAACTACTGAATCACAAACTCTGTTCAAAGTAATAAACTTCATATAAAGCACTTTCTCTGGATTGATGCCGGAAAGCTGTCTGTCAAAACGGAACACGTCATAGATGAAGGTACACCCATTCTTAAAAACGTTGTGCAAAAATACATTTTTATAGAAAACAGATTACCAGGAATGAACAAATTTACACCGTGAGAAACTAGCTTGCAAATTGTAAGTAGCGCCAACTTTATACAGCAAATTATAAATAAGCAGTAGGATCACCCCAAGCCATCATGAAACATTATTTAGGTGCCCAGCAACCTTCAGCTCTGAGGAGAAAAACATTCAAAAAAATGATTAAGGCATTACACCTACAGTAAATCTACTAGGAAGTTTAAAAGTGCTATTACCCTGATTAGAGTTCGTAATTCTCCCAACACAAACTATGTATGCAATTCTCCCAGGGTGTAGGTTTTCAGACACTTCAAGAGCATGCATTTTGTTCGATATACATTTTGGATAGGGATATGGCCATGGACTTGGCAAGTTCTTCGTCGCGTTTCCGTTGCACTTGAGTCTGTCTGCACCAATTGTCATACTCGGGGTTAGGATAGGAGTGATCAAACACGGCATCATAATGTCCATTACTGAGCCAACTGAGCCAAATGCTAGGCCGTAGGGAATCCTCTGGGCCCAAGTAGTGAATCATGGTGGACACCGTGGGGCTCTCCAACCTCCCTCCAGTCGTTAGATGTATGTTCACATTCAGCATCTGCCCCATGGCCAGCAGTTCCGGGTACCCGGCCCACGCCCCGTCCTGAGCAGCAGCGATGATGAACTCCCCCACGTCGCCCTCAATCAGGGGGCTAAAGTGGTCGAGGTGGTCGGCGATGTAATGCACCGTCTGTTCCCTCAGCTCCCGGTGCAGGCTCTGGTCTCCGTACACCGTCTTGCTGACCGCTCGGTAGAGGCAGTTGCCGTCGGGAATGATGTGGAACCGGTACTTACTCCTCTGCCGCAGGTACTTGTCCTGCCTCTCCACCTCCGCCAGGTACAGGGCCAGCTTCTCGTCCCTGGGATCCGACCTGGAGACCACCACCGCCTCCGCCGCGCCGCCCGGGGCCGCCTCGCAGCTCCGCGCCGGGGCCGCCGGGGCCGCCTGGGCCTCCGGGTCGGGCCGCCGCGCCTCGTCCGCGCCGGCAGGGTCGCTGCGCTCGCCCGCCCTCTCCCAGCCCCGGAGGCTCCTGTCCGCCGGGTGCTCGTCGCCCCACGGGCCGGGGCCGGGGCCGGGCTCCGGGCTTCCCGGGGGCGGCGCGGGGCCTCGGTGCTTGGCGGCGGCCAGGGCCTGGCGGTGCTCGCTCAGTCGGAAGTTTCTGTCGGGACCCTCCCGGGCCGCGTCGAGGCCCGCGGGCTCGGGGCAGTCGGGCCTCAGCAGCTCCTCCAGCAGCCAGGCCGAGGAGCCGCGGCGCGGCGGGAGCGGGGCGCCGGGCGCCGGGGCCAGCAGGAGGCAGCGGCCGCGCGGGGCGGCGGGCGCCGGGGCGCCGGGCTCGGGCCCGTGCAGCAGCAGCCGGTCGGCGCCCAGGGCCCGCACGGTGATCTGCGCCGTGGACGTGTAGTGCGGCGGCAACGGCGGCTTGCACGACCCGGCGGGCGGGCCGGCGGCGGCCGAGGCGGGGGCGGCGGCCCCGGGCACCACCTCGAAGCAGGAGGAGAAGGCGGGCATCTTGGCGGCGGGGGCGGCGGCGGCGGCGGCGGCGGCGGCTTCTCGGGGCTCGGCGGCCGCGGCAGGCTGGCACTCACCGGTCTCGGGCTCCGGCTCGCCGCTGGCGGCTCCGGGAGGCTGGAGGGAGACCTTGAAGGGGGCGGCGGCGGCGGCGGCGGCGGCGGCGGCGGCGGCGGGGGCGGCGGAGGCTGCGGCCGTGGGACCCGGTGCCCCGGCTGGGTAGTGGGTGCAGACGCTGCTGTAGAGCTGCATGTCCCTGCCCGCCGCTCGGGCCCCTTATAGGCGCGGCGAGCCGGGCTGAGGGGGACACACCCTCCGGGCCCGGCGGAGGGGGCCGGCCGGGCGCGCTGACCCGGCGCCCCTAGAATAGAAATGACCCAAGGGCCGCCGGCCGCCGGCGCGTCAGGAGCCGCAAATAGCGCCCGGGTCCCCGCCAAATTCCTGCTGCGCCACAACGCGCGGTGGGGGCGGGGAGGGGACGCGCGCTCGACCCGGGCCGGCGCGCTCTTCCCGCACACCCGGGGCGCCGCGCCCGCTGCCGCTGCTCCGGCCGCGGCGGCCGCTGGGGACTTTCGGGGAAAGCCGCCCGCCCCGCTGGAGCGCGTCCCGCCGGCGAGGAGCAGTGCAGGGCGCGCGGAGGGGCCGGGAGGCGGGGCCGCGGTTGTTTACCTCAGGCCGCGCGGCCGCGTCACGTGGGCCCGTTGGAATGTGCGGCTCGTTGCGGCGCCCCATTCAGCCGCGCGGGCTCGCCCCGCCCCCCGGCCCGCGCCCCGCCCCCCGGCCCGTTCGGCGGACGTCACGGGCGGGGCCCGCGGCGCAGGGGGCGGGGCCCGCGGCGCAGGGGGCGGGGCCCGCGGCGCAGGGGGCGGGGCCCGCGGCGCAGGGGGCGGGGCCCGCGGCGCAGGGGGCGGGGCGGGAGGGGCCGCCGGACGCTCCCTGCTCCTCAGCGGCGGGTCCTGGCGCCGCGCCGCGCTCCTGCTCCTGCGGCGGCTGCCGCGGCGGATCGTGGCGGGGTGGGCGCTGCGTGGGGAAGCTGCGCCGCCTAGACCCCGTGCGGTTCGAAGGCAGCTTCCGGGACGGAGCGTAGCCTTGTAACCCCCTGCAGGGCCAGGGCACCGCTGCCGTCCTTTTGATTTCAGTTCTTTGGGTCACAGTGTTAAAACACCGTGACGCCCCGCGTCCACCCGCGATTGCTGCCTTGCCCAACCGAAAGCAACTTTTCTGCACCCCTCGCCCCTGTCAACGGGCAAACACACGACTTGGGCGATGGGAAGCCCTTCCAACAGCCTTTGGAAGATCAGGTGCAGCCGCCCACCGCCCACCGTAGGTCAGTCGTGATGCCTGCCGAGGCCGAGCAGAATATTGGAAAGAGTTGTGCTCACCGGTGCTAGTCGTATCCTCTCTGTAAAGGGAAGCCAAAGTGTTCGATTTGATCAACCGAGTGTTGGTTATACTAGCGGGCAGGTGTGCTGTGTTCTGAGCTTCCATCACCTGCAAGTAACAGGCCCTAAGCGTTCAAACTGAACGTGGAAGCTCTCTCACCTTTTTTAAGAAATGGGGAAATAGGGACGCCTGGGTGGGGGTCAGTGATTGAGCATCTGCGTTGGACTCAGGTCGTGATCCCAGGGGCCCTGGGATCAAGCCCCCCCCCCCCCCCCCCCCCCGCCTCCCCGCATCAGACTTCTCTCTCTGCCTAGGTCTCTGCTTCTCTGTCTGTGTCTCTCATGAATAAATAAATAAGTAAAATCTTAAAAAAAAAAAAAAGGAAATGGGAAATAGCTGTGGACTGTGGCGCATGCTTCCACCCACTCCCCCCCCCAAACCTTACTTTGAAGTGTAAACTCCTTGAATGAAAATACTTGGTCCTGTTGGCTGTTGTGGTGACCTCCCCTAGCACTGTACCTGGCTATGGAGCTAGAGCTAATATTTACAGAATGAACTAATTAACGGAGAATGAGTTCCCAAGGTTTTTCCCCCCGGAATTGGGATCCCGGTCTCCTGACGCTCGCCAGGGCTTTGAATTTTCCTCTGCAGGGGTCAGGCGTAGGTGACTGGCAGGAGGATCCCAGCATTGAGGCTTTTGCTGAGGTCGTTCCAACCTGTTCTGTAAATCAACTCCGGAGGAAATAAAAACTAATGGTAACTACCCTATTGGAAGCTGGTTGCCCCCATGGCTACCTAGAAAAGGGAGATTACTTAGATTTCATCGCTGCTTTTGCGGGGATCTATTGCTCTGTGTCTTAAACACTTCACACTGAGCTCTACCTTGAGCCTTTCAGTAGCTATGTTCTGAAACAGATGGCAAGACAAATAAATAAATCTCAAATAATATTTATTAAGTACCCGTTATGTGACTAGCAGAGTAGCATAACGAGCCTGGAGGGAGATAAGGGAACTTCAATATGAATCCTAAAGCAAGATGTATTTTAACAGGTTAGGGTAAACACAGGGAAAATGTACCAAATTAGGAACAGATGGATGTAAACAAACATATCAAAATACAAAGTTTTAAATAAATGAAGGCTCTTTTTTTTTCTGTTTTATCTTGTGGGATGGGGGGGGGCGGTGGTGGATGTGGTGGGCTGTGCAAGGCTGCATATTCACTATGGAATCCATGCCCACTCTATATCTCAATCTGAAAAGTCTACTCAGAGGAAATGACACTTCAGGAAACTCAAAGCAGGAATGATTGCCAGACTTGGAAATGGAAGTTGTTTCCTGCCCGAGGGAATCAAAAAAAGGCAACTCCTTGCAAATGATAGTAAAGAGATTAGGGTAGCAAATCCAGTTCCTTAATACTCCATCTGAGAAGAATTCCTAATGATTCCATCCTGGAAAATCATCTGTCTAGCATATTTTGGTGCTGTGAAGAAAATTGGCAGAAGTTTAGGAAAATAGGATTCTAAACCAAAATTACAGTCATTGAATGGCTAGAAAAACAGAAAATTTTACCAACTATCAACCAAAGGGTAGGAATAAGACAAGCAATAAGTTAAAACAAAGCAAAAAGGACAAGGCATTTAATCAATGAATATTTATTGAGCACCAGCTATGCTCTCAACATGGTACCGATTACAGAAAATTGAGAAACATTTGCCACACAGCCCAGCTAACAGAAACCTAGTCACCAAAAGCAGCTTTATAAAATAGGACCAATCCTGGCATGCTCTTTTGCAGGTGTGTACATGTAAATAACCACCATCTCTTAGCTACATTCCTTTAAAGATAATAAAATTCCTAACCTCCTCCCTACCCCCAAGATAAAACTTTTAAAAATGCAAACATTAATCCATTTATTCATTCATTAAATAATCATTTCTGTATCAACCTAAGATAAAAAAAAACAACAACAACAACACAATCTTGAAAAAGAGCAAAGTTGGAGGACTCATGCTTCCAAATTTCAAAACTTACTACAAAGCTACCAAGGGTGCCTGGGTGGTTCAGCCAGTTAAGCATCAGACTCTTGGTTTAGCTCAGGTCATGATCTCAGGGTCATGGGATGGATCCCTGTAGGAGGTTCCATGGTCAGTGAGGAGTCTGTATGAGATTCTCTCTCCCTCTAATCCCTCTCTCCCTCTCACCACCCCCTGTGTGCTCTCTCTCTCTCTCTCTCTAAAATAAATAAAATCTTAAAAAAGAAAAAAACTTACTACAACACTACAGGCATCAGGACCATGTGGTACGGGCATAAAGATAGGCATATAGATTAATGGAATGGAGTCTGGAAATAAATCCATATGTTTACAGTCAATTGACTTTGCAGGATGCAAGACAATTTAATGGGAGAAAGAATCATCTTTTCAACAAATGGTGCTGGGACAACTGGATATCTGCATAAAAACAATAAAGCTGGATCCTTCCCTCACAACATACACAAAATTTAATTCAAAATGGATGAAATGTAAGAGCTAAAATTACCAAATCCTTAGATGAAATTAGGAAATCTCAGTGCCTATGAATCAGGCAGTGGTTTGCTAGATGTGACACCAAAAGCACAAATGGCAAAAGAAAAAATAAACTGGACTTCAAAACTAAAAACTTTGTGCTCCAGAGGACACCATAGAGAAAGTGAAAAGAGAAACTGAAGAATGAGAGACTATATTTACAAATCATGTATCTGACAAGGGAGTTTAAAATTTAAAGAATGAAAAAATAAAATAAAATAAAATAAAATATTTAAAGAATGTATAAAGAAGTCTTAGAATTCAGTAATTAAAAGACAACTCAATTCTTTAAATAGTCAAATAATTTGAATAGATGTTTCTCCAAAGAAGATATTCAAACAACAAATAAGCACATGAAAAAAAATCCCAAGTCACTAGTATTAGAGAAATGCACATCAAAACCCACAGTGAGTTATACTTCACACCCACCAGGATGGCTCTAATTAAAAAGTCAGACAACAACAAGTGTTGATGAAAATGTAGAGGAAACAGAACCCTTCCTTATACATTCCTTAGGGGATCTTACAACAATGCAGACATTCTGTAAAAGAACAGTTCCTCAAAAGATTACACATAGAATTACCGCATGATCTAACAGTTCCACTGCTAGGTATATAACCGAGAGAAATGAAAGCCTATGTCCACGCAAAAACTTGTGAATCAGCCTCAGCAGGTAGCATTATTCAATATCCAAAAGGTGCAAAGGACCCAGTGCCCATCAACTGATGAATAGATAAATAAAATATGGTATATCCACAGTGAAATATTCATTCATAAAAGTAAGGATATACTGATACATCGTACAACTTGGGTGAACCTTGAAAACATTCTAAGTGAAAGAAGCCAGACAGGAAAGGCCACATGTGGTGCATAATTCCATTTATATATAATATCCAGAATAAGCAAATCCATGGGGATAGAAAATAGACTACTTGTTGCCAAGGATTAGGGAGAAGGGCGAATTGGGAGGGACTACCAATGGGAATGGATTTCTTCTCGGAGTGTTGGTAATGGTTGCATAACTCTGGGAATATTCTAAAAAATACAGAGTTGAACTAAAATTGAACCTGCAAAGATGATGGTATGAGGTGAGGACTTGGGTAAATTTTATGGTATGTGAATTACATCCAAATAAAGCTGTTTTTAAGAAGCCTTCTACGAGTCACACATTTTATATACTTTAATGATTTTTCTGATAAATTCATGGTACTTAAAAGTAGTTGTTAAGAGGATATCAAAGAGTTGAAGCTTACTGAAATCAAATTATTTAGGGTCAGGTGAAAGGATATTTGAAAAGCTGGGTTACTCTGGGAAACGAACAAGGCGTAGTGGAAGGGGAGGTGGGCAGGGGGATAGGGTGACTGGGTGATGGGCACTGAGGGGGCACTTGACGGGATGAGCACTGGGTGTTTATATGTTGGCAAATCAAACTCCAATAAAAAATATACAAAAAAAAAAAAGAAAAGCTGGGTTATTTGAATTTATAATTTTGGTTTCCTTCTTAAACTTTTTGTGTAATCATCATGATATAAAAAGATAATTTTACATTCTGTTCACCAATTACTGGAAACTAATATGCACAACCATATGGGAACGTAATCATATATAATGCCAATCACTTAAAATATGTAGCATTTGTGAAAAAAGATTCTGAAAAGTGCCTGGGCCATAGCAGGCTCTTAATAAATATTTTCTAAATCTTGCCCAGCAAAAATGGGATATAAGCAGTAGAGGAAAGCACCCTGGGAAATATTGTGTAGGTTGACATATATTCATTTTATTATACTGACAATTCAAAGTGAACAAATAAATAAAGGGCACCATAGCATGCAAACATCTCAGTCTTCTCTCCCCAGCACATTTACTACTGCTGACATGTCACTGGGGAGAAGTGAAATCTCTAGGCAGAAGTGAAAGCACCTCTTAATTATTTTAACCTTATAGCTCTTCTGAAATTGTATTTATTAGTATCACTGAAAATCCCATTATCTAAAGATCTCATGACTCAGGAAATCTAAATTAATTTAGGATAACTAGATCAAGTAATCAGTAGACTTTTGCTTTTTAATGGAAAAAAGAAATAGGGCAAAGAATGGAGGGAAGGCTGGGAAGTATGTGTAATCGTTTCCTAAGTTCAGGAGTGGAAAATGGACAGATCCTTTTGATAAATAGTCCAACAGTTCCCCTAATGACTAGCAATATGGCTTAGGCCCCCACTCATGCAATGGCATTTTTGTGGAATTCAATGGACTATTGAGAGAGCAGAAGGCAGGCCAGGCCTGGTATTCACAGGGAGGTTCAGATGACATAATCCTAACAGAATAATCCGTTCCCACACACAGCTTTGAATCATTCCAGCAGGAGGGGAGGAACCCAAACACCTCAGGTGTTCCCTGAATTCTGTTCATCAGATCTAGTATTATATTAACAAAGGAGTGGTTAGACCAGAAATATTTTGTTTCATGCTCTGTTACCTGCTTCTGATGCTTTAACCAATATGATGATCAAGTCTACTAATAATGAGGCCTGCTAGTTGGAGAGAGAGAACTGAAAATATAAGATATGGCTCCTAATATGTTTGGATGTTTGTGTCACCCGGAAATTCCTATGTTGAAATCCTAACATCCCAACCTGCAAAGATGATGGTTTTAGGAGGTGTGGACTTGGGGAACAGTTTAAATCACAAATGTGGAGCTCTCATGAATGGGATTAGTGCCTTACAAAAGAGGGTCCAGAGGTCCCTGGCCCCTCCCACTATGTGAGGACACAATGAGATGTCTGTGACCCGGAAGGGGGCTCTCACCAGATCTGACCGAGCTGGCATCCTGACCTTCCAGCCTCCAGAACTGTGAGAAATAATCTTTTTTTTTTTTTACTCCACCCCTTTTTAAACCTGCCCTCCCCTTTTATAACCTCACCCATGAGAAATACATTTCTATTGTTCACAAGCTACACTGCTACTCCATGGTATTCTGTTATAAAAGCCCAGACAGATTAAGACAGCCCCTGTCTATAAAGGGTTTAACATAAAGTAGCAAAAACAAGGCATTATACACACACACACACACACACACACACACACACACACACACAATAACAATGCAGTAAGTGCTGTAATCTGCTGCCAAGGGTGGCTCTAACATTACTCAGTCGTCACCTGGTTGTATGCCCACACTTTATCCACAACCTTCAATGTTTACATAGTTAAATATCTGTAAATAAGTGAACATGATAGCAATATGGCTCACCCCTCCTAAAGACCAATGGGGACTGAGGAGGCACCTTCACACCCCTCCCTCCTACAGAAGTAGAAGGCCAGGCTGGGAGACACACCCTTATTGACTAAGAGGTCAATTGCGAAAATGCCCAGCCGTTATGGAACTATTTTACCAGGACTTAAGAAAAAGAAAATGTGGAGGATAGACATTAAGCAACTTCAAAAATGCTTTTTTTTAAGAAAATGTGTTATAAAAGACTAAGGCAATGCAAATATGTAAACATAAAAGTGCAGTTTCCTTCCATCCCATCTCCCTTATCTCAAGCTACAGAGATGAGCAGTGTTAACAATTGGTTACATATATGTCTAGAACTTTTATAAGCATATAGAGTGTATATTTTGCATACTACCTCTCTGTAACATTTCTTGTAGTAGGACTATGGTATGCATATTTCTCTGCAATATGCTTTTGTTCTTAACTGGTATATACTGAACATTTTTCCTTGTTCCTTTAATATCTACCAAAAAATTTCCAAACTTTGGATGTGCGATAATATATTTTTAATGACATTCAGATTGTTTTAATTTTGTCACTAGTCAAGCAATGTCGCAGAGAGCACCTTTGTACGCATATCTGCACCTTTAAATGAGAGCTCCTAGGACAATTTCTTCTAAACATTTTAGAAGGTAGTTCATGAGAAGGTTTATCAACTTGAGGAGGTTTTGAATGCCAGGCAATCTGATTTATTTTGGAAATTATTTCATTACGAAATATATTTAGTGTATCTATTTTTCCCCTCACTCCAATTTTCTGTTAGCACAGAGCAAAGAGCATGTACTGTATTTCTAAAGACTCTATCATATATAAACTTACACATAAATGTTAATAAATAGATATTTTTGAATGAATGAAAAAATCATACTCTCTTGGCTCCTGTGATTATATACTTGAGACTCTTCAATTTTCTGGGAACATCTTTCTTAAGAATCTCAATCATTGGGGCACCTGGGTGGCATCTGCCTTTGGCTCAGGTCATGATCCTGGGGTCCTGGGATCAAATCCCACATTGGGCTCTCTGCAGGGAATCTGCTTCTCCTGCCTGTGTCTCTGCCTCTCTGTTTCTCATGAATAAATGAATAAAATCTTTATTAAAAAAGGATATTAATCATCAAAATTATAAAAACAACTGCTGTGAAGCTGATACATTTTTTTAATGTAAATACAGTTTTATGGGATTTTTTAATTATGAAAATACAAAAGAGAGAAAATTTTCCTAAAAAATCATCTGCTGAAAAGACAGCTCCTTGGTCAATTTTATTTATATCAGTGGTTGTCAATCCAGATGATCTGGTGATGTCTAGAGACATCTTTTAGTTATCACAGTTGCATGGGTGGAATCTCCTACTGTCATCTCATGAATAGAGACCAAGGATCTTGTTAAATATTCTATAGTGTATAGGACAGCCCGCATAGCAAATAATTACCTGGTCCAAAATGTGCCAAAGTTGATAACATTTGAAACATACACATGGGTACAGACACAAGTTTTTACAAAAATGAGATCATACCATAGATACTATGCTGTCATCTATACTTTTACTTGATATGTCAAAATATTGTTCATATAAAAAATATACTCCTACAGCACTTTTCTCTGATAGCATTTTAACAAATCAGTTATCCTTCAGTGTTTTAGAAATCTTGTAACATCTTTACATAAAGATGTAAGTGCCAAATAGTATTTGCAGCATGTGGATCTACATTGTGTTATCTGTGTAATTATATTTGAAATATGAAAATAACTAAAGAACATACCCTTTAAGGTGATTATTGCTTCCTCTGACTCTATGATTGTAGTGAAAGCTTTAATACTTATACCTTACCATGTCTCAAAACATGTAAATTTTAGTTGCGTTATTTATACAGCCAATTCATCTAGTAGCTTACTGCAAAGTGATATAAACTATTAAGAGCTTCCATTTTCATTTTTAAAGTTGTTAAAGTTCTGGATTTCTTTATGCAGTGACTTTCCCATTTTTATTTTTTATTTATTTATTTTTTTGCTACAACCTACAATAAGAAACAGATACTATGGGTGCCAGGGTGGCTCAGTCTATTAAGCGTCTGCCTTTAGCTCAGGTCATGATCCCAGATTCCTGGGATTGAGTCCACATCAGGCTCCCTGCTTAGCAGGGAGAGTGTTTCTTCCTCTCCCTCTGTGCACCTGCCCCCCTCTGCTCGTACTGTCTCTCACTTTCTCTCTCTCAAATAAATAAATAAAATCTTTAAAAAAATGTTACATTGAGACCACATATACTACTGTGTATGTACATGTAACTAAAACAAGTCTCATAAAATAATGCTTACCTTTACTACATACATGCATTCCCTTCTTTTCCTCCTTTTATTTTTTTTAAAAGATTTTATTTATGTATTTATTTATTTGAGAGAGAGAGAGAGTGCACAAGTGTGGGGAAGGGTAGAGAGACAAGCAGACTCCCTGCTGAGCAGGACCCTGAGGAGTTGGGAGGGACTCAATCCCAGGACCATGAGACATTACCTGAGTGAAAATCAGACACATAACCAACTGAGGCACCCAGCCACCCCAATTCCTTCTTTTAAATATTGATTATAACCCCAAATTCATTTCACAGCCCACCAATGGTCAGGACTTGGAATTTGAAAACAATTACCTCAGTTTTACTCTGATTAATCATTGTATATACAATATGTTCTGACCCTTTAACCTCCTATATTTGCTGAGCAGATGGACTCATTGAAGAACAATATAATTTTTCAGTAAGTGAATTAACCTATACTTTATGTTCTAGCACACTTTTGAGAGTGAAAAGGGTTCCTCTTAATAGTTATTCCAGTTGTCAGGGATAAACCAAAAGTGTCCCAGAAAAAATAGCAGGTGGTGTCACCCTATCAACAACTGACAGAAGAGGGACGCCTGGGTGACTCAGTGGTTGAGCATCTGCCTTTGGCTCAGGTCGTGATCCCGGAGTCCTGTCATCAAGTCCCACATTGCACTTCCCACAGGGAGCCTACTTCTCCCTCTGCCAATCTCTGGATTCTACACAACTTCAACACTAAATGACTGGCTTTGAACAAATCTTTATATCTTCCTGGCCCTTAATTATTTCATGTATAAAATGTGGGCTTAATGATCTCTACTATTCCTTTCAACCTTAAAATGAAATTACTTTGGGGCTCCTGGCTGACTCAGCCAGGATAGCATGCAACTCTTCACAATCTTGGGGTTGTGAATTCAAGCCCCACATTTGGGAGAGATTATTTTTAAAAAAATTAAGTGACTTTATGCCACAAGAAATGATATGAAAACAACCTTAAAAAGCTTACAGTATAAATGAGGTAACTGAGTTATATAACATCCTACCCTTCCCCAAAAATATTCTTTCTTAGGACATTTCAGTACAAATGCCTGAATAAGAATACCTGGGCTGGGCTCAAAGAATTAACAGCCAAATATGTAACAGAATTGGAGGCCTCGAGAGTGTACCTTCTTTCATCTGCCTAGCCACAATTTAAAAAAAAATTTTTTTTTAAAAAGATACGATGATTAGGTTACAGTCAGTTTCTCAGATGAAACAGAAAAACATGTAGGAAGAAACAGAGTCTGGGATTGAAGAAAACTATGCTAAATGAGAGGTGAACAACATTGTTGATGTCACAATTCTGTTAAGAGTAGATCCTATTTAAAATCACAGTTGCAGGGTGGCCCAGGTGGCTCAGCGGTTTCCCACCACCTTCAGTCCAGGGCCTGATCCTGGAGACCCGGGATCAAGTCCTACATCAGGCTCCCTGCATGGAGCCTGCTTCTCTCTCTGCCTGTGTCTCTGCCTCTCTCTCTCTCTCTCTCTTTCTCTGTCTCTCATGAATAAATAAAAAAATCTTAAACTGGAAAAAATAAAAATAAAAATAAAAAAATAAAATCACAGTTGCAACATTGTGTGTCAATTATCAGTTTAAAAATAAATAATAAGATGAAATCATGGTTGCTGAATAAGTTAAATCTCATACTTTTATTCAAATTAAATGGAACACAGCACTTAAGTTTTTAAGAGTGACTAACTACAGAGGGCATTTATCACGTCTGCCCCTGCCCCAGCATCTTTTGAAATATCCTTTTCATCTGGTAAGAGCCCTTCTTCCTCCCCAGCGAGAAGACGAGATTCATTCTGCCAGCTGCCATGAAATGTTGACCAAGGCTCCAGCCATCAAACACACGCAGGCCCAGGACTTAAAATCAGAAGAGACTAACAGAAGTGAGCAGGTGCACAGAGGAAGCATCTCCTGCCAGGGTCACCAGCATCATCTGTGCAAGTGTGGCACTCATGTGAGCACTGGCAGGGCGAGGGAGGCTTCCCCTGGAGCAGCCCCTGATACAGTGTCAGCTGGTTCCAGCCCCACTCTGACTTGCCAGAGGAGTCTCTGAATCCTTTGACGTTATGCAATGTATTCAAAGCTACTTAAAGTAAATGCTGTTTTACCACTAAGAACACAGTGGGATACCATAGTTAGAGTCTATCTAGTCCAGCAAAGTGTTACAAGAAGAGATTAGTTTTGTCCTAAAGGACAGAAGTCAGGGATGAGACAATGAAGACCGTCTTCTGGACAAAGAATACTAAGGCTAGCTATGGGGAAGTAGACACAAGCCGTGACACACGGATTGCTGGTAGGAGACTGAAACCTAAGCCTACATATGTGTCTACGATTTGGAGAGGAAAAGGTCATCAGGGCAGAGATTTCCTTCACTGTGAAGTGAATAGAGCTGATTTTTACAGCAAAGATATGCACATTTTCACAATTAAGTTTAAACACTGAACTTCAGGGGTCTCAAAATTATCATTCTATTAGAATGCCCATCCAGAAAGATGCATCTAGAAGAAAACATAAAGAAATCATGATCTTTTGGGAATAAAGAGAAAGTTGGGAAGAAAAATGACGGAGGGAAAAAAAGGATTTTTAGATCCTAAAGATAGGAAACTGTCGTAAAATCAGAATCTGTGCATGCAACTGTCATGGCCAAGCTACCATGATAGCCAACCACTATCATGGTTTGGCTGCATTAATGATCAATATGTATCATCACGTGATTGATTCAACCACGTAACTAATGCTTATATTACCAGGATTCCTGAGCTAGGCATGCCACAGTCAGTTTAGTGATTTTATATATATATATACTGTCCATGCTTTGATTGTCACTATGGATGGGAAAGATGGAGACCATACAGGAGGAAGTTTATTTTGTATATGAAATTTAATCCATGTGTTCTGAGAATGGATTCTCTTTCTCTCTGTCTCTGTCTCTCTATCTCTCTCTCTCCGTATATATAACTTTCACAAGTGTTATGCTCCTGTGTATATACTGAGATTTGGTGGTGGGGAGTGGTGGGAACATGAGGAAGTAAAACATGGAAGTAAGCTTTTGCTTTTTAATCCCTACAGCTATTTTTTTAGTGGGTGAGGGGCAGAGGGACTGGGAGAGAATCTTAAGCAGGCTCCATGCTCAGCTCAGAGCCCAATGCAGGACTCCATCTCACAACCCTGGGATCATGACTTGAGCCAAAATCAAGAGTTGGACACTTAACTGACTGAGCCACCCAAGTACATCTCTATAACCATTTTATTTTTTAAGGAATCTCTATATCCAACATGGGGCTTGAACTCACAACCTTGAGATCAAGAGTCATATACTCTACCGACTGAGCCAGCCAGGCACCCTTATCCCAATAACTATTACTGATGCCCTGAAGCTGTCTCTCATAGGTGAGGCAAAGTATGAGCCACGAGTACTTTTATCTTGCAGCCAGGGGGCCTTTCCCTCCCACTTATGGAAACAAATTGGGATAAACTAAATAAGAAAACACTATGGATAACTTTGAATTCATTCTAATTTATATATTAAAAAATAATTTCTAAAGAAAGTTAATATTATTAACAGTTGATTGCAATTGCATCGGTAACATCTGTCAGTTGAGAACTACTTTGCACTCTGCTCATCGTGACTAAAGAATCCTAATGATTCACCCAGGAAAATGCACAACAAATAGAGTGGAAGATTTGAGGAAAAAAATGCATGACTATCCCCCAAAACATAAAGATTGTTATGTTAGTTATCTATTTCTATGTAATAAATGAGCCCAAAACATAATAGTTTAAATCATCAGTACACATTTATTATCTCTTACAGTGTAGATAGAACATAAATGCAGTAAGAGCTTGGCCTACTAGTTCATAAAGTCAGAGTCAAATGGTGGTAGAGGCAAGTTCAAGAAGACTTGCCTCGGGCTGGAGGACCTGTTCCCAAGCTGGCTCATTCATATGAATGGCAAATAGTTGCTGGCTGTTGACACATGGGCTTTTCTCAAAAGTCTTCAACACGTCCTCAAGGCCTGGTGGCTCACACCTCCCCAGGGCAAGGAATCAAAAAAGGAGCAAAGCGAAAGCTTCCATGGCCTTTATGACCTAGCCTTGATGTCACACACCACTGATGTCATTTCCACTGATCTATGAGTCACATGGGTCAGCTCTGACTCAGTGTGAAAATAGATGATGCAGGAAAGTTAATACTATTGAAGTGAGGATTATTGGGGACCACCTTGGAGACAACGTATGATAGAAATAAGGGAAATAGGATTAGGAAGGAGCAGTGCTTCCCCTGCAGGTAATAAGAGAATAAGAGATGAAAGCTATCTTAAGACTGTCATTTTGAAACTTTTGGAAAGAATGGAGAGAGAACCATAAAAAAAAGGGTCTCAGGAACCTAGGGCCCAGATAGAAGAGAAAGGGGGATGGTCCCCAGTGGAGCCTAGTTCCTTGGGATATATTTAGGAAAGCAGAATGTGAGAGAGAAAAGAACTGAATGCCTGGCAATATAAGATTTGTACCATTACTTTCTCAGAGCTCAGACCCCAAAGGGATCATTTGCATTTCCTAGAGATGCTTCCTTTAGGTCATTAAACTCATTTCATTAAAATAACAAGGGGATCCTGGGACTCAAGGGAGAAACTATTTAATAGTAAAACTTGTGAACTAATAAAAGTAGTAAACCAATAAGCCTCGTGCCTTGGTAAAACTCGTGAACACATCTTCACGGATATGGCACATAATGAAGGACGGGAATTGGACTGGCACCACATGGCTGCTCTTGTGGCACGTCAGCACTGCTACTGTTATTGTACCTACCTGGGCCTTCCGTAGGGATGAATCCCATGAACACTACCACCGTCGCATGAAGACGGGTAGGGAGGAACCAATTATTGTTGAGCACTTAACGTGTTGGGCACTAGGCTAGGGGTTTTCTACACACTGATTTTTGTTTGTTTGTTTTTTAAGAATTTATCTATTTGACAGAGAGCACACATGCACAGGTAGGCAGAGTGGCAGGTAGAGGGAGAGGGAGAGGGAGAAGTAGAAGTAAGATTTGAGCAGGGAGCCAAAGGCAGAGCTCAATCCCAGGACCCTGGGATCATGACCTGAGTCGAAGGCAGATGCCCAACCAACTGAGCCACCCAGGCACCCCCACACTGATTGTTTAATATAATTCTCTGCATTTCTCAAAGGCAAAATTAAGGATCAGAGTCATTAAAGGGGCCAGGGTCTACTAATTGTTCCCCAATATCCATCTTTTCCTTCTGCCTTCTAATACTAGAACCTCCATGGTTCCAGCTAGGTACATAGCTGAACAACTAGAGACTACAGTTCTCAGCCTCCCATACAGCAGCTAGGTAATAGCCACGTGATTCAATAATAATCAATAGAATGTGACTAGAATAGATGCACATGACTTGTAGGTCATACCTTTTGAAAAAGTGCCTTCCACTAACTTATATTGCCCCATTCCCAGCAGGCGGGTACATAGATGCGGCCCTGAGTCGGCTTCCACGATGCAAATAAGACCACAACCTTATGGCATGGCCAAACCCAAGTTCTCAGGTGAGCACATGAAGCTGCCTACGAGCCTAGACTGCCTGCCATCTTGGACTTTTAAGTCAGAGAGAAATAAAATAATATATAAGTCACTGTTATCTTAATCTCTATGAAAGCAATTAAACCAGTGTCCTAACCAATGCATGAACTTGTCATAGATCATCCAGCAGCAAGTGGCAGACCTGCGACATTTTCGCTTTCAAATTTCTGCTCTATCACCTGCTGTACACTAAACAAGGAAAATGTCCTTGTTAAGGAGAATGTTACTTCTTTTTTTAAAGAAACCTCTATGCCTAACGTGGGACTCAAACTCAGGACCTCGAGATCAAGAATTGCAAGCTCTACCGACTGAGCCAACCAGGCGCCCCAAGAAAATGTGACTTTTGCTCTCGACGCTCTTGTGTATTCTAAGAGCTCAATGAATATTTGAAAATGAGAGTGTCCATTTGGAGAAATTTATGTCCTTTTTTTTTTTTTTTAAGATTGTATTTATTTATTCATGAGAGACAGAGAGAGAAACAGAGACACAGGCAGAGGGAGAAGCAGGCTCCATGTAGGGAGCCTGACGTGGGACTCGATCCTGGTTCTCCAGGACCAGGCCCCAGGCGGAAGGCGGCGCTAAACCGCTGAGCCACCCGGGCTGCCCTTTATGTCCTTTTTTGGTGAAGAACCAAAACTATGTTTCCTTCAATGTTGAGCACAATCTATCTCCATTATGATGAATGTTACACTTTTTTAGAATTTGGGCTCTGTTTATGTTCTGTTTTGGGGTTCTGACTCATTTTTCTTTGGAACAGAAGTCTATTTGAAGGATGTTAAATTTACTTATTATTTTCAAATGCAGTGTTCTCTGGGCACATTTTTCTATAGCTTATATAGATGCCTACCATCTTGCCATCTTTATATAGCTCTTCTTATTCGTGCTAAAAATAAGAATATGTACAGCGAATATTAAACCAATACCTACTGGCATGATCATACTGGTTGGTAATAAAATATTAAAATAGTTCTATTTTTGTTGATAAACAGCCAACATCCTATGAGACTTCTGAGCTCTCCCAGCTGCTCTAGCATCTATGGTCCATCCTTTAGCGCTCGTAGGTATCCCAGCACCCAGAAACCAACAGGGAACCTCCAGCTCTGTGGCTCAAATCCTTTTGGATTAATTGGTGCTTGTATCCTATTGGTTACTAAATTTTTTTTTTTTTTTTTTTTTTTTAATGGTAGGCACGCAGTGAGAGAGAGAGAGGCAGAGACACAGGCAGAGGGAGAAGCAGGCTCCATGCACCGGGAGCCCGACGTGGGATTCGATCCCGAGTCTCCAGGATCGCGCCCTGGGCCAAAGGCAGGCGCTAAACAGCTGCGCCACCCAGGGATCCCATGGTTACTAAATATATTTAACGTCACTCTGGAAGCTGTCCAGCCTATGGCTTGCAAAGTAACTTTATGATAATTTCTAAAGCTCTTCATTTCAACAACGCCTTTGAGAAACCTATCAGTATAGAGATACGATTCTGCTGATAGTTTTTTTGTCTTTTCAAAGACTTTATGTGTATTTCCACAATTCAAGATGTGCATTTGTAACATTCTTCCAAGGCCTTCCCACCAAATCCCAACTTACCTTACTACAGGTACACACACATACACCCACATACACACACACACAGAGTCATTAAGGTAACACAAAGTAGAACTGGGGGAAAATGAATTAAACATAGTTCAAACTTACTCAAAATTACTCAGTAGTTGAACTACTTTTCCCAAATAATTTTATGTTCTCAAAATGAAAAATATCCCGTTTGTTTATAAACAAACAGTCTCTCACTGTCATATTACATTCTCTAAAGCTGGGGTCCACACATCACTTAAAGTCTCCCTTGAGCTGGTAATCATGGAACAAAGCCCTAGTTAAGTAAAGTAAAATGTTTCTCCTTTGCACTTTCTAACAATTATAACATAATGTACGTAGCTTTATTGTCAGCTATAGTAATTGCACTTGAAAAATGTATTAGAATGTGTTTGATATAAAACATTTACCATAGTGTCTGACATGTTATCAACATCATAATGATGATGATGATTATATCTCTAAACTCCAAGTTTCATCCTGCTACCCTCGCCTGCTTAAGATTCTATGTGTCTCCTCCTTGCTTTTCTTAACACAGTTTAGTGGCTTGGTAGTCAGGTTCTTTTCAGTTCTCATCTTTCAAAACTTATGTTTTTTGTTTTATGTTTTTGAGATTTTATTTACTTATTTATTTGAAAAATAGTGAGAGAGAGCACAAGAAGAGGGGAGAGGGAGAAGCAGACTCCATGCTGAGCAGGGAGCCTGATGTAGGGGCTTGATTCCAGGACTCTTGAGATCACGACTTGAGCTGAAGGCAGAAACTTAATCAGTTGAGCCATCCAGGTGCCCCCAAAACTCATGTTCTGTTTCCTCTTTACCTTCTAGTCATAGGAAACTCATTAAGTCCCCTAACTGGACCTCATATCTCTAATCCTAAGCTTTTTCACGTACTGTTCCATTTGCTCGAACATTTCATCTGAGTAACTCTTCTTCATCCATAAACTCTCAATTTAGATGATGCTACGTACGTCCTTGCAAGTCCGGGTTAGGTGCCTCACCTTGTCTCTATTTTCATAGCAGCCTGGGCCTCATTACACTGGTACACCATGTGGTTACTTGCCCATTTCCTAGATCATAAGCTTTAGGAACATCGGGAATAGCTCAGTTCCTTTTCCCTGTTGTGTCTCTATTCAGGCTTTGGATTAATAGTATAATTGTTGAATAAACCAGTGTTTAAAGATAAATATGTGCCTGTCTCATAATGACAATAAACCTTTCCACTTTGAGGAAATTCACATGTAACTAAAAAGACTGAAAACAAAACAAAAATCTGTATTTATATTTAATTACTCTGTGTAAATATTAAATATGCCTCTTACATTTTAGACGGCAACCCATGTTTTCATTTCATGGCCTATAAAATGGGGTAAGAATATTTACTCAATTGAATTGAACTTTGAGGACTGTGGAGCAAAGGAAATTAAAATACTGTGTATTTTAAATTATTAATTTTTAGTAGTAAGCTAGTAGGCACCTTGCTGTGTAAATTTTATGTCCGTTCTCCTTAAACAAATCTTCAATAAATATTTTTGAGATTAATAAAGTGCCCAGAAAAGACCAAATTATATTTTTAAAATATAATCTATATTTAATTTGCCTCTTTCCTAAATCTCATAATTATGGTGTCCTTAGTTAATTTTGCTATATAGCATTTTTTTTAATCCAAGCAACCTGTAATCAAATGTATCTTGTCACAGGATACAGACAAATATTCATATGTACTTTTAGAGCTAAAAGGGCAGATGAATCTTAAACCTTAAAATAAGTACAAATAGCTAGTATAATTATATCATATTTAATTAGGAATCCTTTTTAAATGAATTTATATATATCATACATACCTGGTTGTAGCTCTACTCATGAGTGGGAAAAATCATTCTATATCCTTGATGAAAACAATGTTACAAGCACTCAAATAATGACTTACTTCAAAATTAAAGTCTGAAGAGGAGAGAAGACCTACAGCTCCTGAAGAAAAAAAAAGGGGACCAAATGTCTAGACCCTTTCCCAAACAGAAAATTAAATAAATTCCTTATTACAAAGAAAGGAGTGTTGTTGCTCTTAGACTACATGCTTTCATGCTGCAATCTAAGATCACATTTTCTGATGGAAGCCAAGCTTCAGGGCAGGCAAATTTATCAGAACTACTTGTTTTTAGGGAGAAAGAGGTATAGATAAGTGGAAATCGATCTTTAGACTGTATGAAAAAAAAAATGGGAAAAGACTGCAGGTAAAAGTGTTCAGTCAAGTTGAAGGGAGGAGAGGAGAGTCAGATCTGTAGATGTAGACTCAAACGAGAATGAAGATGTGGAGTTTCCAGGAATAAGGATGGGATCTAAAGAAATAAATCACTGAGTGAAAAGACAACCACAGGATGGGAGAAAATACTTGCAAATCGCATACGTGATAAGAGACTTACCCAGGATGTATAAAGAATTCTTACAACTCAGCAATGACGAGCCAATCCAATTTTAAACAAGGGCAGAGTGTTTTGATAAACATTTCTTCGAAAGAAATACAGGAGTGGTTAATAAGCAAATGAAAGATGTTCAACACCATTAGTCTAAACAGAAATGTAAGTCAAAAGTCACAGTAAAATAAAACTTCTTCCTGGACTGTCTTTAGAGAAAATGAACACAAATATACAGAGACAGGAAGTAGATGGGTGACGGAGGAGGTGGGGGTGGGGGAAATGGAGAGTCATTGCTACTGGGTAAGGGTTTCTTTTTGAGTGATGAAATGTTCTAAAATTGGTTGTGCTGATGGTCGACAACTGTGAATATGCTAAAAACCATTGAATCATACACTTCGAATAGATGAATGGTACTGTACATGAATTGTACCTCAATAAAACAGAAAAGAAGACAATAACAAATCGTAGCAAGTATGTGGAGAACTAAAACCCTCATACATCACAGGTGAGGATAAATAGTGGTGAGGCCACTTTGGAAAACAATTTGGCAGTTCCTCAAAAGGTTAAATATAGTTACCATATGACCCAGCAATAGTAGGCCTAGGGATGTATGCAAGAGAATTGAAAACACATGTCCACACAGAAACTTGGAAATGAATGTTCACAGTAGCAGTATTCCTAACAGCCTGAAAGTGGCAACAAACAAATCAACTGATGGATAGATAAATCAAACATAGGATACCAGCTCAATGGAGTAGCAGCAAGAAGTAAGAATCAAGTAGTGATACATGTTAAGCATTAAGTACTGAAGTTCATGTGTATAACATGGATGAACTTCAGAAACATTAAGCTAAGTGAAGGAAGTCAGTCACAAATGACCATATGTGCGGAATCCCTTTTATACGAAATGTTCACGACAGGCAAATCTATAGAGAAGAAAGTAGATTACTGGTCGCCTAGGACTCAGAGGTGGGGGAGTAATGAGGAAAGTGGGGAGTGATTGCTAAGGCAAGACTTCTTTGGAGGACGGTGAAAATGTTCTAAAATTAGTGTATGGCAATGGTTGCACAGCTCTGTAAATATATTTAAAAACATGGAACGTACACTTTAAACAGATGTACTTCATGGTATGTGAATTATATCTCAATAAAGCTGCTAAAAGAGAATCAATTGCTAGGCACATTATCAACTCTCAGTTTTCACCCTCTTATCTCCTTCCTCGAAGTGTGGCTTCTTCCTTTCGCTGGTTCTCTCTCTATAGTAGGACGTGTTCCTTGTACCTAGGGAACTAAGTTGAATGTTTTCTGTTTTTCGCATAAAAACCAAATCACTCAGTTGGCATGTTGCTTCTTCCTCTTTCTGGTGTCAAGGATTACAGCTCTAAAATTTAGAGTCTAAATGAAGCAATCTCCAGAGGGGTATTTGAGTAATCCTGCAAGAATAGTCAAGCCTTTCTTATCATTCCACGAGACTTTCTAACCTACAGTGCACTGAGTTTGCTGGCACTGCAAAACTTTTACTGTCACTCTATAAATCTCCCTAATGTAAGGATTTGTCATTCATTAAAATAGCTTCTGGTTAAACATTTTGGGATTGTGAAATCTTCTTCTTTTTTAACCTGAATACGATCTCTCCTTTCTATTTCAGGCACTCACGCTCTTCCAGAGCTAAGCATAGCAAACAAAAAAATCACGGGAATGGGGAAATGAACAATCTCAAAATGGTTGGTGAAATATAGGGACTTCTCTTTTTTCCAAAGGGATTGTTTTTAACTGTGTTTTCTTTTCTTCTTCTTCTTTTTTTTTTTTTTTTTTTTTTTGAGAGAGAAATTTCCCTTCTCACTCTGGCTCTTGAAGTGAGGTCAGAGCCTCAAAAATACCATACTGTATCATTTACTTGGACATTTTCTTAGAACAGGATTAACTTTGGGAAGAGTTTAGGCGGTTACAAATGACTCAGAATGATCAAAGATGAGTCAGAGAGCATTGCTAAAACTATGGCCCCTTCACTACAACCTTAGCGATATTGGATTTCTTTGCAGCTTGGCAACTGTAAGCATATATTGATTCGTTTAATGGATTCCTTCTGAGTACAGTAATGAAGACATAGGCAGAAGGTTCTTAGTACACCAATAAATTCTATCAGTCATTTTTCATACTTGGAAAAAATACTCGACTCAGGAAGCAAAGTTCAAACATAGCAATTTCTGTATTATTGGAAAACCCTCTAAGAAAAAAGGCACTCTCAGATTATCTCTGCTTACTCAACAATATATAAAGATTAAGTGATCTTTATTAAAAAACAAACAAATTAAAAAAAATTTAGAGGGCAACTTACTTTCTTCTGAAACCGCTACTTGAGAAATTATCTGATTATCTTCACCTCAGGAAATATATTTGTAACAGAATACTTTTGGGTAAAACCACATAATAATGACTAACATCCTTAGTATGTTTGAGGCACTGTTTGAGAATTTTACATGTATTAGCTCAATTCATCCTCACAGCCTCTGCAAGAGATAGGTACTATTTTTCTAAAAAAGTTTTTTTATTCATTTGAAAGAGAGAGAGAATGAGCAGGGTGGAGGAGCAAAGAGAGAGGGAGAAGCAAGCTCCCCACTGAGCAGGGAGCCCAACGTGGGGCTTGATCTGAAGACCTTGAGATCATGATCAGAGCTGAAAGCAGACACTTCCCCGACTAAGCCACCCAGGCACCCCTTTTAGACATTTTTTAAGCCACAGGCAAGTCATAATAAAACTGAGAATAGAGATTCTTATCTCTTGAGAGGTTGGTGATATTTGCTGAAATTTGTGACGTAACTGGTGATTTCCAGCAGGAGTCCAGGAATATAATAATGAAGACTTAGAGCTACTTTTAGTATTCTTAAAAGATGAATAAAATTGTAATTCTGTAAAGTTATCCAAGCTACTTAAATACCAAAGTCTCTATCTTTTATTAGAATATATCAACAGTAATTCACTATGAGCTCTTCAGAAAGGGCCTGTTTCATTCATCTTTCTCGAGTCAGTGCTCAGAACATGCCTGGCACATGGGAGGAAGTAAACAGTTATCTAGTGAAGTGACTACATGCCCAGCAGGAGCTCTGATTGGCTGCTGATGACATCAGAGAGATTCTGGGGATTTATTAAATGGAGCAGATGGTTACCAGAGTGTTTCAACATGCTAGGTTTTTTTTTTTTTTTTTAACAACCCCAATTTTATCAATCTAACACATAATTAATTCATGCATAAATACAGAGTGACTGCTAAATTTTAGTGAGCAATAATAGCCATGAGGAGCAATAAAGTGTCTGTATATTACTTACATTATTGCTTGTTGGTATCAATTAACAGTTTTGTTTATTAGCATCAGAACTACAGCACTGATCTATGCAATCTTCATGTTTTAAAACTTGTGATGATTTTTATCTGGTAAATACGTGCTCGATTTTGTAAGAAAAAAAGGAGATACACAATTGTAACCAGTGCTCCCCCAATATATGCATTTGGCCAGATGAACTCATTCAAAGGATTGCAGTCTGTTGGAGAAGATAATAAAAGGAATAACCAAAGATGGAAAAGGTGTTTCTGGTGGTGATGGTAAAAATCCTGAGGTAGAACTATATATATATTTCTGAGTCTACTGGTCATGGCTATGAGGTCTTGAACTGTAAATCTATCCGCAAAGTGGTGAGAGCTCAAGACCTGGACTGGAGTTGGAGAGATAGGAAGCACCCCTCTATTCCCCTCCACCCCTCCACCTCCATTCCTGTCCCCTTGAGCCCTCTACCCCTTTTTGCTCTATCCTCACAACAAACTCAAATCACTCTTTACCCAGGCACTCTGGAGCTAAGTAATAACGAGAAACCTTGTTTCCTGTGGCCATTATTCAAGGTGGGGTGCACAGGGCTAAAAGGCAGAAAAGGGGATTGGCTCTTTGGCCAAGCAGGATTATTGCATTTCTGAGTCCTCTCACGAATACCTTCAAAGTTCCTTTCTTAACCACTTCATACAACATAATTTGCATTGCTCTTCCAATATCTAAATATTTAAACATTGAGGCTCAATCTGCAAACCCTGAGGTAGCATAAACTTGAATGTGGGGGAAAGGATCCTGTTTTAAGAACAGGACATGGCTTCATTTTCTTCTTTACATTTGCCCGTAGTTTTCAAGGTTTCCAAATACCAAGTTCCAGATATCAAAATAAACTGTTGCCTTTGTGATCAGAGAGAAAAACCAATGAAGAAATAGACTCGAGGCAGGGGAAATAAGCAAACATCTTCACAGCACACACAGGCATCAATTGAAATCCAAACTCTGAAGGAAAATTTTTATTACCACTAAGACTAATGTTAGGATAAGAGTGAGTAGAGTTTACAAAGTGCTTTTATGTACATTTTCCAGTGTATGTTAGTAGTTCCTAGTGACAGGCTGATTATTACCTAACTGCTGGCTTCCTTGACATATAGGAGAGATGTGAAAAATCCAAGGAATATGAAGCTAGTCCCAATTTCCCCCATGTTCATTCATTTATTCAGCAAACATTGAACTATAATTCAGATAAAAACCAGGTATTTTGAATACAATAGGGGACAGGGTAGACTTGGTTTCTGTCTTCTGGAAATCTATCTTCTATTTGAGGAGAGAGGGAAAGAAAGTAAACATAAAATAATTGAAACATTTAGTCCATGCTATGCGGGTCAGTTCTATTCAACCAAAGATCATCTAGAGCACACTTAGGGTTGGACAAGTTGGTGAGTAATAAGAGAGAACATACTGTGTGGAATTGTGCGGTTCCATCCTGTTGTCTCGGCAACAGGATATAGTACTGAGTTAGAACAACCTGTTTGGGTGATTTAGAGGAGGGCCTACGAGAGTGGGGTTTGCCCCACATTGGATGCTGTCAGGAAGTTTGGGGAGTGATAATTCTATGACTGGGGACAGAAGCAGCAGACACTTATTTAGCAAGAGAAAGTGACGCTTGGTATTGGGGGGGGGGGGTTTACTTACAGTGGCCTGGTTTTGTCTGTGCTTAGCCAAAATGATGAAGTGGCCTTGCCTGGTCCCATTTTATCCTGGTCTCAGAATAACCTTGTCCGAATCTGATATTCTGTGAGATTATGTTTATGTCTAAGAGCAAAATAACATGGTCTAGCTGTGAATGCCAGCAGAGCTTCTCTGAATGTCCACTGCTCCTTTTTTCTCCCCAAAGTAAATGAATGAAGGATTGCAACAGCAAACCACAGTGAGGGACATCTATGCTCCTTGAGGAATGATCAGAATTTGCTATTATCTTCCCCAGAACGTTACCATGAGGAATCCTTAGAAGGGCTTCCAAAAAGGCACATTGGTTGATGGTGTAATATGGTATCTCTTTGTCTCACATAAAAAGTGGAGTGTGTGTGTGTGTGTTTATGTGAGAGAGAGAGAGAGAGAGAGAGAGAGAGAGAGAGAGATTGTGTTGAAGGGTCTGGGCCAGGTGATTTTAAAGTCCTTGTATCTCAGCCAGTCTGTCAGTCCCCCTGACAGGACAATCCATGCACATGTAGTGATTGAGTAGCTGCCCTGCCTAACTGATCAATAAGGAGTTTTGAGGATCATCTATCTATAGCTAACAGAAACACAGGCCTAAGAAACAGAGGTAAATACCAGTAGAATGACGACATATGATGGCAGCTATCATGTTGGCTGTAGTTAAAATAATGGTATTGAAAACAGTAAAAACCACAACAAAGTATGTTTTATCTTTCCAATCCCCTCACCCTACCTAAAGTCACTGCTCTCTCAGATTTCTATTTTTATTTGAAAAACTATATTAGGAGAATGTTTGTGCACCGTGAATGCTGTCTTGAGTGCCATGGAAACAACACCGTCTTAATCGAGCATTTTTTGTCCAGATTACACATTTAGAAAATTTTTAAATGATGCTTAAAATGATGGGTATGTCTCAGTAATAACTTTACATACAGAATCCTCTTGCTCAGAGTTTCACAAGTGAAGTGAAAGTGCCAGCAGGGTGGAAGATAAGAAATTGATCATGCTGATGAAGAGAAGTTTAGTGTCTTTTACCAACAACACAAGGTTTGCACACATTCTCCTATTGGCAGATGCCCCTTCTACTACCACCATGCAGATGTCTGCGAGTATACAGACAATTGGTGAATGACTGGCCTTGAGTCTGGAAACCCGGGTTCCACATCCTGGCTCTGCAACCAAGCATGTGACTGAAGCTGTGTGATGCACCTGCCCTACCTGGACAGGGAAGAGCTTGGTCCAGAGGCCTCTAAGGTCCTTTGGCTTTATGCTTCTGTGATTGGGGTTTTCCTTCTTGAGAGCAAGGCCTCAATTTCTTTATAGATAATGCAACATGGTTAAGATTTCAAGCTTGGAATGTAGACAAACCCTGGCTCAGCCCTCTTACTTGCTACATGTATGTCCTTGAGAAGTTCTTTATTTGTGAAATGGGTCTTATAATAGTAACCACCTCATGGGGTGTTGGGAGGATAGATGTGCATTTAATATTAGCATCTACCTCATAGGTTGTGTGGATGTTACGAGGCGATACACATAAAACTTAGTTCTGTGCTTGACCCATCAAAAGCAAGCAACAAACATTAGCAAATATTATTAACCACCTGAAAAGACATCTTTCCTTGTGGAGTGGACTTAATGGCACAGTCAAGCAGCCATAAACCCTTTAAGAGAAAGTAGGAAAATCTTAAGATACCAAGTATTTGCAAAAGATTTACATTTCTTGAACTGTCTTAAAATAACTTAACATCTATTGCCTAAGTGAACTGGGTCTTGCTGCAAGATTTCACCCCTGGGATTATTCAGTCTTGGGTTCCAGATAAAATCACTCTCTGCTTAGCCATCTAAAAATCACTCTGTGTGGTTATGTCCCAGGTCTACATCTTGTCAAGCTAATTTGCTAATAAAGGTCTACCTGTCAGGCACTCCAGCTTCTACTTTAATCTCTTAATCTGAATGTTTAGTTTCTCTAAAAGCAGCCTTGTATCTTTATATCATTTATCTCTTTTATATCATTTACCTCTTTTTCTTGCACACAGGGACAGAGTCATATCTGTATGATTTGACCTCAGGTGTACACAGCCTGTCAACTAGGTGTATACCACCCGTTAATGTAGTAATATATAATAGCACTACATATTAAACTCATTTTAATATTGTGATTCCTTTTGATTCCTCTGAATTTAGATTAAGAAGACAATTGCTCAGGTCACAATCCCAGGGTCCTGAAATTGAGTCCCACCTCGGGCTTCCTGCTCAGCAGGGGAGTCTGGTTCCTCCTTCCAGCCTCCTCCACCCTTACTTTACCCTTCTCCCTGCTCCTACGAACTCTCACGCTCTCGCTCTCTCAAATAAACAAATAAAATATTTAAACATAAATAAATTTTTAAAAACCCTACTTCTGTATATATGATTTATCTAGTTGCAAAATTACAGGTAACCATTAAAGATTCAAACATTGTCATGTTAAAGAAAAAATGATTTGTGACACTTGTTGAAGATGGTTAAGACAGACTTTTTTCAAAGAGGGGCCACTACAATGGAGCTTTGTAATAGGGGAGAGTCTACTCCAACAGGGACAAGTGGGGCATTATATGCAAAGACCAGGCTGGAGGTCAGTGAATGGAAAAGAGGAAATCTCAGAGGTAAAGGGGTTTCTTACCAGGCCCAGTAGAATTTCTGCTGAAGGCAAGCTACGATGATAGGGGGAGGGGAGGGCAGTGGATGAGGAATTTGATCAGATGCTAAGGGTGAGGGGCACCTAGGTGGCTCCAGTCAGTTAAGCATCAGCCTTCAGCTCAGGTTGATCCCAGGTTCCTGGGATTGAGTGCCACATCAGGCTCCCTGCTCAGCTGGGAGCCTGCTTCTCCCTCTCCTGCTCCCCCTGCTTGTGCCCTCTCTCTGTTAAATAGGTAAATAAACTCTTTTTTAAAAAAAAGATACCAAGTGTGAGGCGTTTTCTTTAAAATGATTTAGCATAGTTCTTGGTGAAACTGGATTGTGTAAAAAGACAAAGAGAGAAGCCCAAGATCAAGCTTAGCCGAGCAGAAGGTTTAAAGGTGCCTGATTAGAGGTCAAGGAGAGTAATCTTTGTCAGTAGAAATAACTATCCTAAAATGCTAGTCTCCCATAACTCCACCCAGCGACAAAGTCTCTAATCATGTAGGTTACAGTTCCTCCAAACTTGTTCTTGACCTATACTAACTTTATTAGGATAAAGATTAAACTGCTTTAATTACAAAGGAACTAAGTGACTTCTTTTTCTTTCACCTAAAAATGCCAACATGAGAAAAAAACTATAAACTGCATGACTGCAAATATATGACATTTTGGAAAAGGCAAAACTAGGGAGGCAGAAAAAGATCACTGGTTGCCAGGAGTTGCCAGGGACAGGGAGAGAGATGAAGAAGTAGAACAGGGCATTTTTAGGGAAAGGCAGCTATTCCGTAGGATACTGTAATGGTAGATGTGTGTCATTATACCTTTGTCAAAATTCATATAATCTGCAATATAAAGAGTGAACCCCGATGTATCCTATGAACTTCAGTTAATAATGATGACCCTCTGTAACACATATACCACACTAATGCGTGATGTTAATAATAGGGGAAATAGAAGGCTGGGGGGGTGGTTATGGGCGAACTCTGTAGTTTCTGTTCAGTTTTTCTGGAAACTTACAGCTGCTGAATAAAATAAAATTTTTGTTTTTTTTTTTAATGTTAAGGTAAGAATTCCATGCTGTTAGGGAAATTCTGTTCCACATGGTCATTCAAGGACCTGAGTTCCTATTCATTGCTCTGCCATCCCCGCAATGTCATCATTGTCTGAGTGGTATGAGATAGGTCCCCACCAAATCCAGGTTCCAGTTGGTGGGAAAGAAGAAGAGAAAGTGCAAGTAGGCCCACCCTCCAAGAGCATAGACCTACACAGTACCCTAAGCCATATTCTATTTTGAGAACTTAGTCACTTGACCATACCTAAATGCTAAGAGAGCTGGGAAATGTCTACACAGATACCTGGGAAGAAGGGAAGAAGAGCTTATGGTGAATAGGCAGCCACACACACACACACACACACACACACACGCACACACGCACACATGTACACATACATTCATATCTTATGTTTTATTATGCATTTTATATCTGTAACTACCTATTATAATTCTTTTCATTTACAAAACTAGGATAATATGGCAGCACAGACTATTTTGCAACTGTTTTTTCAAATTATAAATAATAATGATAATTTATCTTGGACATAAGTACATGCTTTTCAGCTGCCTAATTCTTTATGACAGTTATTTGTTATTCTATTTATAGATTTGCTGTAATGGGTTAACCTTTCATGAACTTTATATTTTTTCCAATTTTTTTCTATTTCACGTCTCCAGGCTGGTCCACATCCTTTAATTACATGTTCTTCTCACAGTGACCCACACTTCTCTTTTATTTGGCATTAAATAATATTTATTTAAATAATTTGAATAATTGTCATTGTTTTTTTTTTCTTTTAAATTAAATGTGTAATGAAATCATGAATTGTGTGACTTGTTTCACATCTATGCTCTCTTCTGGCATAGAAACTATGTGAGAGTCCCCCATTAATGTTGGACTACAACCGTCTTGTTTACTAATATATCACCAAACCTAGCCCTGCACCTACTACAGAGTAGATTTCAATAAAAACACATCAACTGAAAGTCGAGTGTATAAATGGCTATCAAAAATGCTTTAGACTTCTCAGTGTATTTCTGGGATAATTCTTTTATTTCTTTTCTTTAAAGAGAGAGAGCATGCATGCCCACAGGAGTGGGGAGTGTGCAGGGACAGAGGGAGAGAGAATCTCAAGCAGACTCCCCACTGAATGCAGAGCCTGACTCAGGGCTGGTTGATCTCACCATCCTCAGATCATGACCTGAGCTGAAATCAAGAGTCAGACTTTTAACTGACTGAGCCACTCAGGTGCTCCATAGGATAAATTTTATAGCAGAGTTGTTTGATCAAAATCATGAACATTTTTTATTTTTATAGATATTGCCTTCAGAAAGTTTATACCAATTTAGTTTTTAAGACTTTTACAACACAGAGACATAAGATCAAAGAGAGGAGTTATTTTAAAATTCAATTTGTTATACCTCTATGATTGTGGGATGAGAAATGTTATTTTTAGTTTGGGGGAGAAATTTTAAAAAGATAAAATAGAGTCCCATTTAAATGAGAGATTTAGGGGAACCTGGGTCGCTCAGTTGGTTAAGCATCTGCCTTCAACTCAGGTCATGATCCCAGGATCCTGGGATAAGTACTGCTTCTACCTCCCCCACTCCCCCTGCTTGTGCTCTGTGTCTCTCTATGTCAAATAAATGCATAAAATCTGTTTAAAAATGAGATATTTAGGTCTATGAAACTTTGTAAAATTTTCAAATGTTATTTGATCTTTGAAACGGCTCAAATACGTATTGTCATGTATATATGGTATGTTACTGTGATTGCTCAATTTTTCCTCAAAAAAGTGACATTAAACAGTAAATGTTTCAACTAGTTTATTGAAAGTTAATATAGAAAAGTGCACATATCATCAATCTTTGGCTTACTCGTTTTTCACAAACTGAATACAATCATGTAAGTAGCTCCCAGATCAAGAAATTGAACGTGATCAACACCCTAGCAGTCCATCAAGTGACAGTGTTAATCTATACAGGTATGTGTCCCAATTATGTCACAAATTGATCATGTGTAATAATAAGAGTGGTAAGATATGTTTATATGAATAAATTTAAAACACATTTGTATGTACCTACATATATTATTGTACAAGTGTTCACGCTGAAGTTTTCTCCTGAATTTCTTTCATCGTTACACACTACGTATTTTAAAGACAGGTCAATGGAGATAGAAGATCCCTCACGTCATGCATAGTTAAAATTAAAATCACTGATTACCCTGCAAATTCTTCGCGGTTTTCAGATAGTGTGGAAAGCCAACCACACAAGTCGTGGAAACAGCTGAGGACTCTGTATGACACCACAGTGACGCAGGATGATTCAGGCCTGTGGGCTATTATTGGAGTAACCAAGTGCTCTATGTGTAAACAGGCTATTAAATAATCCCCCTTGGAAGAGGAAGGAGAAAAGGAAAAGTGAATCTGAGTCCCTGGCGCTTTATCTCTCCACACTGTACTAATCATAATCCAAAATGTCATGTCAGTCAGTATCGAAGTAGCTCTGATTTTTGGACTCTGCAGATGTGCTACCCAATTCCTCTGGGCACAGCCAAGCTCCCTGTGACTGTTTGTCCCTCTGAGGAAACTCAAGGTCACTACTCTTTGTTCCAGACACTTTAGTCAGCATGTACATTTCTCTTTCTCAGATCTTCCATCACATTTTACTTTGACTTCAAGTACGATCACTATTTTCTTTGGCTTTTAAGAAGATCCAGAAATGACATGGTATTTTATGGTTTTGTTCGGGCGATAACTATCTTACATTTGAAGGTCCAAGGATGAAAGATAAGCATCTGTCAGCAGTATAAATGGAATCAAAGCGGAAGCTAATATAACTCTCCAATAAAAGACAAAACCAGTCACACAACAATAAAAAAGAATTTAGAAAAAGTAAGTGTCCCAGATGTACCAAATAATTACATGCAGATTTGGTTTTCATTTGGCAGACCCCATAGATGTTCAAAATATCCCAGTAAATTGGAGAAATTGTCTATCAAATGAAATTCAGTAGAATAACATACTGAGTAAAATTCAATATAAGTTTGAAGTATGACACTTAAAGATAACCCCCTTCCTGTATGGCAAACATTTTTGCATATGTTTCTCATTTAATCCTTATAATGGTGCAATGTGCAATGAATTAGTTACTATTATTATTACTGTCTTCTAATTGAGGACACTAAGTGTCAAAGAGGTTCTGTGACTCACACTCCTACACACCTGGTAGGAGATAAAAAGGGATCAGAACTCAGGACAATTTTGATTCCAAAGATTCTTCTAAAAGTCCTCCTCTAATCTTTCAGTTCAGGTATTCTAAAGTCTTGGCCCAAAATGTGCACAGTAATGGGAAAATGACTCAAAGACAAAAGTTGTTGACTTACAAGCCACTTGCCCCCATCACTGCCACTGAGCACCTATTATGTACCAGATAAGATGCCAAATGCTCGTCATCAATCAGTTTCCAGATGAAGCTCAGAGAGGGTCAGAAGCTTGCCCACAGTCAAGCAGGTAAGGGGTGTGGTGGTAGAGTTTGAGCCAGATCTATCCATCTAACTCCAGATTTTTATGCAGATGAAGCACATCAGAAAAGTCACACTCTAACTTGTGTGCTTTTGTTATAGGTGTAATCCTGATGAACCTTGGAGAACGCAGGGCTCCCTGCAGTCAAACCTGAGGCTGCCCCTGTTACTTGTGAGCTCAGGGCATGAGTACAAACAGAGGTTCACATACCATATGACAAAGTATTTAAACATACACCAAGTTAACATGTGTTAAATACATTACGCTCAATCTTTCTACCTAGAGGAGTGTGCCTTTATGATGATCTGGAAGGCCAGATTTCAATTTGGCATTCTCTGACTCCTTGGAATTACAAGCCAGAAGCTGATTGCATGAGACCCCCAAGCTTGTCCTCCTCTTGCCACACAGTGAAATGCCCTGTACTGGGCTCTTCCTAGTCCATTGGAGCTCTGTGCCCTGCATCTGTGTCCTGGGTGGGCACCTAGCCACAGAATCTGCTCTTGGGAATCAAGACTCAAAAATGAATCAGGGAAAAACCCTGTAAATCAACCTAAGGCCACTTGGGCAGGAGAATCTGGGGTCCTGGGTACTTCGGTGCATGATCTAGAAGGAAGCGTGGGTGTTGGGTAGACACATCTCGTTGGCCTCATTTCTTCACCTAGAGGTTACTCCTGTAGGAGATCAGAGTGAAGCACCCCCACCATGGGCCTCCTTATGGGTAGGAGATAATCCTTTCAGTCCCCAGAGACTTTCAAAGAAGCATCTTTCAAACAGCCAACATCACCTTTTTCTCTTTCTTTCTTTCTTTCTTTCTTTCTTTCTTTCTTTCTTTCTTTCTTTCTATTGGAGTTCAATTTGCCAACATATAGTATAACACCCAGTATTCATCCCGTCAAGTGCCCCCCTCAGTGCCTGTCACCCAGTCACCCCAACCCCCCACTCACCTCCCTTTCTACCACCCCTTGTTTCTTTCTCAGAGTTAGGTGTCTCTCATGTTCTATCTCCCTCACTGATATTTCCCACTGATTTTCTCTCCTTTCCCCTTTATTCGCTTCTGTGGAAGGAGCCTCGGTGTTCATCGAAGGATGAATGGATAAAGAAGATGTGGTCTATGTATGCAATGGAATATTCCTCAGCCATTAGAAAAGACAAATACCCACCATTTGCTTCGATGTGGATGGAACTGGAGGGTATTATGCTGAGTGAAGTAAGTCAGTTGGAGAAGGATAAACATTATATGGTCTCGTTCATTTGGGGAATATAAAAAAACATCACTTTTTAAAATGAATTCTAGTCTTTTAATCTTGCCTAAGTTCTAAAACATTAAAGGCCATCCACTGCATAAATCCCAGAAACAATTCTTAAAAACTATTTTCTCATGTTTATAATTTTATACCACCTTGCATGGCCCCAAAGCCCCACCAACCATTGGTCCTCCCAAGAAAGAAAGACAGACCCCTCCCCCACAACCCTCAACTGTTTGGAACTTGGCCTCCACCCTTTTATCAGTCAGAAAGCCCTTGTTCCCTGCTCATATCTAGCTAACTGCCTACTCTATCAAATATATTTTGTCCTTTCTTTTGGGGGAAAATCCCTCATGCGTACACTGAAAAAATCTGACTTACAGCATTAAAATTCAAGGAAATCATTAAACATGTATAATGACTTACAAGTAATGTTACTTTTTACTGATTAATTTGGTGCCTTGCCTACTGTGTGTTTTTGTGTCTTCATTTTCTTTTTTTAAATAACAGTAGAAAAATCATTTTTAGAAGTCAGATGTACTGCTAACTCTTCATAATGTACAGCTCGGGCAATCCAATATATGTTATTAGCTATATGACCCTGATGGGAGAATCTTAACAGAACTTCATTTTGTTAAGTTCAAAGGAGTTATCAATGGTGATTTGCATTTTAAGTCTTGAATATTTTTCTAAATGTAGAAGACTATTTGCATGTGTGCTTAGCTTACATGAATGTTAATATTTTAATTAACAAATATCATTTTTCTTAAAGCACATGCTTTCAAAAGCTGACACATTAATAGGGGAGCTTGCTCTTCTCCTGAGTTATGTTTTTATTCCTGGCAAACATCGCTAGAATTTCATTTTGAATGACACTGAGGAAATAAAGGTTGATAAATAGAAATATGTTTTACAGATAATATTTTAAGACTATATTGATTGTATAAAATAAGATTTACCTGTCTTCTTTAAAAGTTTTTAATCTGTGTTCTGAGGAGAAATTTAAGTATCTGTTGTAGGTTTCTTACAAAGTGTTGCTAAAAAGGGACATCTGCCCTCCCCTATAAAGTGAGGTCGAGGGCAACACTTTTCAATAGAGCTTATTTTCTTGTTACAAATAAAACATACCTATTATTTTTCAGCATTAAACATTATAAATTTATATTCTGTAGAAACTGAAAACCCTTCCTGTAGTTCTTCTCAAAGCCAGGCATGGTGAATATTTTGGTGTCCATTCCTCCAGATTTGATTACTTTGGCAAACCAAAATGGATCCTCTTCTAAACCTTGTTTAACAACTTGCTATTTTCAAGTCATCATGAATCAGATGTATATTGACATCTTAACAATGCATATATGCATGTGAGTTGGAGCATGCCAAATTGCCTCAAAAGATAGAACCCAAATATAGTAGCTTGAAGAATTTATTTTATTCTTGCTCAGTTAAGAGTTCCAGTTTTCAGGGGTGGGGAGGAAGGACTTGGTTTTGGTTTTCTTGAAGTCATTTGAAAAGTTAGGTCACTCTGCTTGTGGCTCTACTCAGCCTGGAGAAAGGCTTGGAGGTCTGTGTATGGGCTATTGTAAGGCAAATATCACTTCAGCCCCAGGCCACCAGGGAGAACTTTCTCCTACAGCCAGAGTTGACCGTAGGAAAGGCAACCAAATGCAAGCTGAGAAAGAAGGAGAGGAGGCATGTGGTCAGTTTATATCTTTCCCGTGTCATTATAGAGCATTCTATATCATTCTAACTGCTGTAGAGCAGTGGTTTTAAGGGTTCTCCTGGGGCCAGGAACCCATCTAAAAATGGTGGTCTTTTCTTCTGACTTTACACATGGACATTGTACAACTTCAGAGAATTTCATTTTATCTTTTTTTTTTTAAGATTTATTTATTTTTTAGAGAGACAAAGAGAGTAGAGAGTGTGGGAGGAGGAGCAGTGGGAGAGGGAGAGAATCTCAAGCAGACTCCCCACTTACCACAAAGCCTGACATGGGCCCTGATCGCATGACCATGAGATAACGACATGAACCGAAACCAAGAATCCAATGCTTAACTGACTGAGCCATCCAGATTCCCCCCAGAGAACATTTAAAAAGGAAAATAAGTGCTATCCTTTTTTGAATGAGTTCTACTTTTAGTCAACTATTAGAGTGCTGATATTTAAAATTCATAAGGCAGTATAACATAGTAGTTATACTGGATCCGAAATACTTGGGTTGGAATCCCCACTATGACATTTACTAACCATGTGCCTTGGAGCCTCAATCAACTCATCTATAAATAGAGTATAATAATAATATGTCCCTCACAAAGTTGATATGATTCAAAAGAGATGTGTACAGAGGGCTCAGTAGACTGCCTAGCACATAGTAAGCATTCAATAAATGACAGCTTGTCTAATATTACTAGAGAGAAAAATTGACATATTGTTAGTTTACTGAGCAAAGTCCTGAGTTGTCCACCAGGAATTTTGCCTTCTGTGAAGTGTGACACAATGATGCAAAAGCTCCTGCTGTAAACATACACTCACAGATGCTTGGGATTTCCACAGTTTTCCAGGAAATTACTTTTTCATCAGGCTATGATCAACAGGGTTTTTACTTCCTTATGATTTTTAATTTTTAATCATCTTCCTTTTTTGAAAGGTTTTATTTATTTGAGAGACGCTGAGAGGGAGGGAGAGAGAGAGAGAGAGAGAGAGAGAGAGAGAGAGAATGGGCACATGAGCTGAGGAGACAGGCAGGGCGGGAGGGGAGACTCCCTCCACTAAGCAGGGAGTCCCACATGGAGCTCGATCCCAGGACCAGACCATGACCTGAGCTGAAGACAGATGTTTAACCAACTGAGCCATCCAGGCACCCCTGATCATCTTCCTTTTAATCGTAAAATGCTTCAATGTGGCTTCTTTAGAATGAGTATTGTGCTGCTGTTGTGGGTGGTTTGGTTAACTCTAGAGTGAGTGGTAACATGAATTTGCATCAGCTCTTTCGGCCTGTAATTTTGCAGATCTTAGGACATGACGCATTATGGCTCAAATATGAGTTTTCCTTACACTTCTTCCTAAGATCTGTTCCTGCGATTTGAAGGAGCTTTTCTCAGGAAGGAAAGGCCTTTTGTCCCACTGAAGTGGGCCATGGTAAAAGAGAGTTCTAAAACATGACAATATAATATTCAAGATTTCTCCTTGGAAGCTTTTGCTCTTGCTGTTGCTGTTGTTGGATGTCTGATCAGTTTTGAAAACTATTAACAAATCTTAGAGCACAAAATATAAGGACCATGTAGCAATTGTCTTCTAAATTTGGTACTAATCATATCCTTTCAAAGACTATATTTAATTCTGAGCTTTGTATCTGAAGGGAGACAGAAAACTTGGAGAGAGTTTAAAGGAGAGCCATAAAAATGATTAAAGGTTTAGGAAACAAGACCCGTGAGGAAAAGCAACAGAGTGTGCTTCTGCCTACAGCACAAACTGGAACCCAGACTGGAAAAGAGCTTTCAACTGAAGGACAGCTATTGTGTCTCAGCTACCCCACAGAGAACACTTTAAATTAAATGTGAAACATTCTGGGCACCTGGGTGACTCAGCAGTTGAGTGATCCTGATCCTGGACTCCTTGGATCAAGTCCGGAATTGGGCTGCTTCTCCCTCTGCCTGTCTCTGCCTCTCTCTGTGTGTCTCTTTGAATAAGTAAATAAAATCTTTAATGAATAAATAAATATGAAATATCCTGACCACGGGGATAAGTACTTGACCCAAATGGCCATGGTAGATCCCTATGTAAAGGGTTATTACAAATAGGGTAGATTTGCAGCTGCCAGAAAGGAGAGTTTGGGCCCACCTGATAATATCCATGATACCCTCTTGAGATTTCTTTTCGGTCTCCTGATCCTAGGATTATTTCTGGTTCTTTAAGTGAATAGCCAATGTTAAGTTGCAAATGGTGAGATCGCAACCTCAGTTGCATTTAAGATTCCCATCAGACCCTGATGATCTAGACGAAGACCACTCCTTATGGTAATTCAGTGAGTGTGACATGAGGTTGGTAATGACAGTATCAGTGAAGGTGAAGATTCCAGTTCTGTTGATGGTTAGACTAATTCATTAATTATTAGAAGATTTAATCTCCCCAGTTGCTGACCTGGACCTGCTCCACTGATAACTCGAGAAAATCAGGGAGAAATCATAGGGAATTGTGTTTAATTAATATGTTTAATTGCAAAGATTGATAATTCAAATGCACGTACATGGCAATTTTAATAATCAAGAAAAACATTCAGAATGTACATTTACTTATAGTTCTTCACTTGTTATTTATCTTGATTATGTCCCTCTCAACAACTTTGTAGATTCACTGAGGTACAGATGATAAGCTGTACAAACATGGCCATAAGTGGTCACTAAATGAGGCAGAGTGGCAAACTATATATATTGAGAATTTGCTTGGTGTTAGGAAGGTTTAAAATAAAAGTCTACAAAACACATCCCATGTCCTCACACACACAAAAAACATGCTAAAGAAACATGTATTTGCTAGTAGGACCAAGCTATTTATTACACAAAAGAATTTTTTCAAATCAAACTGGTTTAAAGTCTTGATGCACCAGAATTTGGGAGATGCCATAATATCAAGCAAAGAAAATTCAAAATTTGACTTTAAATATTGCTTTGACAGCAACATAAGCATATTTGCCAAATCTGATTAACTAAATCCAATAATGAAGAAATAAGTAGAGAAATCTAGAAAGTGGGATATCAGTCAAGGTTCTTGGGGGAAAAGTCATTATTACAGAATACTTTTTTAATGTAGGGAAATTGTTTTATAGTAAGAACTAAAGAAAGACCAAATGGAATGTACAAACCTTGGTTGGAACCCGGATTAGGAAAGAAAACAAAACCCCAGCTATAAGATATTTTTTGGAACAACTGAGGAAATTCAAATATAGACTGTATACTAAATGATATTATACAATTAATGTGAATGTTCTTAAATGTTACTATTCCATTGTGACTGATTATGTGAAAGATGTCCTTTGTTCTTAGATAATTCTCCCTCTTTCTCCCTCTATATGTGTATGTGTGTAGATATGTACGAATAGCCAGCCGGATTCTTTCTTTAGCAAAAAAAAAAAAAAAAAAGAATTTTTTTTTTTTTTTTTAGTTAAACAAAGAACAAAGAATTTTTTTTATTTTTTTATTTATTTATGATAGTCACACAGGGAGAGAGAGAGGCAGAGACACAGGCAGAGGGAGAAGCAGGCTCCATGCACCGGGAGCCCGACATGGGATTTGATCCCGGGTCCCCAGGATTGCGCCCTGGGCCAAAGGCAGGCGCCAAACCGCTGCGCCACCCAGGGATCCCAAGAACAAAGAATTTAATCAATAAAACAAATCAGAACATTCCAGATATATATATTTGTATATATGTGCATAGATATATATACATAGATAAAGCAAATGTGACAAAATATTAAAAGTGGTGAAATTGGATAAAGAATATGTGTTCACTGTACTCTTCTTTCAACTTTCCTATAGCTTTTAATTTTCAAAAAATAAAATGAAGAGGATGTGGAATTGTTTCAAAACTGCAGTTAGCAAACCTCAGTATATGATACCCATTAAGTATTTGAAACAACAAAAGAAGTGAACTGTTTGTGGTCTTTATTTTCTTGCAGCCTCTCTTACTCTCAAATTAATACTTGCCATTCAAGAAGTATTTACTTTAAATATAAAAACTTTCAAAGCTAAGAAATTAAGTGCTATAGAAATTCAAAGCAAACAAACAAAACCTAAGTCATTCTCACTGTATATATGTTAAGCCATTATGTGGTTTACCTTAAATAGACAGAACTGTGTGTCAATAAAACTGGAAAAAAAATAAGTCCTGTAGAAATTAAAATGTGTAGCCATTGTCTCTTGAGTCACAATTCCCCATATCCCTAAATTTTCAGAACTCTCATCTGTGTTTACCTGTGTGATCATACTCATATCTAATAGTGGGTAAGTGACTAAAAGTTAGGGGCATAATTATAAAAATGCATTGAGTTCCTATTTTTTGAGAAGCCACAATATAGCCCATAGGCTATGATTTCAGTAATAACCTTAATAGTGCATGACGTTTATTTAAGCAGATTGTCCATTAAGCCAATCCCATTAATCCAAACCATTGCAATTTTAACATGTTTTTATGTCCTGATGTCATCAAGTGTAAATAATCAATGAAACTGCACCAGATTCAGTTCAATTTGCCAGCATTTCATTGTCCTGATCTATCACAATCCTCCCTGTGTTCCTGTGAAATCTGCCAGATTAGTTGTAACTTGCATATTTTATATTTAGATTAGGGAATCCTTCTGGAATGCTACAGACTTGTTTTGCTTTGTTCATTGAATTCTTTGTTGCATGTCTTGCAAAAAAGGATTCAGTTGGATAGTAAAGGGCTACACCCAGTAAATGCTTCAGAAACACGAGTTGGACAGAGCATTTTGTTTTCTGTTCTGAGTCACCAGATGACTTGTTGGATCTTGAGAGCCTGCTGAAGCAGAACAGGCTCAGGGCATGAGTCAGAGCCACTGTGCTCATGGTGGGCTCATTTCACCTCAGGTTCAGGAAAGGGGCTATGGACTTTTTTTTTCTTGTGATATTCATGTTACAAGATTTCCTTTGAAGCATTTATTATTAAAGCAATATTGAAACTCTTTTGTGTTATCACATAGGTACTAAACCATTTGGAAGAGTTGGAGTCCATTAAAATAGTTCGGGAAATGTGGAATCCATTCTTGCATCAAGAGGGGAAACATTCAGGGATCCCTGGGTGGCGCAGCGGTTTGGCGCCTGCCTTTGGCCCAGGGCGCGATCCTGGAGACCCGGGATCGAATCCCACGTCGGGCTCCCGGTGCATGGAGCCTGCTTCTCCCTCTGCCTGTGTCTCTGCCTCTCTCTCTCTCTCTCTCTCTCTGTGACTATCATAAATAAATAAAAATTTAAAAAAAAAAAAAAAAGAGGGGAAACATTCTGCGATGGTCTGCAAGTATCCCTTCCCTCTATGCTTTGTGGAAGGCAGGTTCCAAGTTCTCTGATTAACCACCAAAGAGAGACCTTAGTAATTACAATGTACTATCTACCTTTTTGGGTAAAATCAAGAAGGTTGGTGTCATGGATACATTTGTAGTTAATCCTTTGTGATGTGATATGATATAGACAAGATCAGAGGAATAACAATTTTGCACAGAAATGTGTTCAGAAAGGTCCACTCTTGGGATGCCTGGGTGGCTCAGCGGTTGGACGTCTGCCTTCGGCTCAGGCATGATCACAGTGTCTAAGGATTGAGTCCCGCATCGGGCTTCCTAAAAGGAGCCTGCTTCTCCCTCTGCCTGTGTCTCTGCCTCTCTCTCTCTCTCTCTCTCTGGGTGTCTCATGAATAAATAAGTAAAATCTTAAAAAAAAGAAAAGAAAATAAAAGAAAGGTCCACTCTTGCCTATGTAAGGTTTTGGCATCCCATTAAAAGGTTACAGAGAAGAGGATCATTAATTGGACATCATTTCTCCCAGTGCATTTGGACTTTAGTGGATTAAGAACAACTCAGGAGTCACAGTAAACACTACTTTCCCAAACAGAATATTTTATTCAATTTTGCCTTTGTCAGAGGATCTTATACACTACCTTGCATATAGGAATGTTTCAATAAGTGTTTGTTATTAATTGATTGGGAGGAGAAAAAAATGAGAAAGTGATGGATAATTAGATTCCAAATAAAAGATGTTGCCTGGACAGCTGAGACAAAGATGGAGCAAGATCAAATCATTCTGGTACCACTTAGAGAAGCTTTCATTTCCTTCAGATTCTTTATGAGCAAGTAAAAATGGCTCTTCAGTGCTTTTACTCTTCTTTCTCCTACCTCCCAGAACTTTTGCCCTTTATATTTTGGGAAGCAGTGGGCTTCTGGATTTCAGGGGCTGCAGGAAATGCTCAAAAGTGACTTGGCTTGTAATCCAAGTGGGCCCCCTTGGAAGACCTCTGGAAGAAGTATTTTTTTATCTATGTTTTTTAAAATGAGTTTTTTCTACTTAATTCTATCTTCTAAACTAGGTTTTGAGAAACTCTGGGCTGGATTGCTAAAAGAATGAGAACCTGCTAACACAGTGCCACCAACTCAGAATCCCTGGTCCTCAGGGATTTTCCAAGGGTCAGCTCTGGCCCTGTACCCTGTTTTCTTGTGGAGTTTGGAGGCTTCTGGAAGAAGTAAACAACCAGAGAGCTTCTGCTATCTCCTCCCTCCAGGTCCTTCATCCCACCCATGGTTCTGCAAGAGACTTTCTTCTGTGTCCCCAAGGAGTTCCCTAGCCCTATCATTACTGAGCCCAAACAATCTGTTAAAACCTTCTCCAGGGGCACAGGGTGGCTCAGTCAGTTAAGCATCTGCCTTCGGCTCAGGTCATGATCCTGGAGTCCAGGGACCCGGCAGGGAGTCTGCTTTTCCCTCTCCCTTTGCTCCTCCCCACTTGTGCTCTCTCTCGCTTGCTCGCTCACTCTCCCTTTTTCAAATAAATAAATAAAATCTTTTTTAAAAACCTTCTCGAGTAACTGGACATATTTAAAATTTTTACTACTAAAAAAAATTTTACTACTATTATTTTTAATAGTACTGTCACTTAGACTAACTTCATGAAGTCACATGCCAACAATTTTATGCATAAATGTGATTCACCAAATTCCCAGAGCACCTCCAGTTAATTATTAGAAAGTACTTGTTCTTATTACTTATTACTAGGACTATTTAGTCCCTATCAAAAGAATTCCATTTAAAAAATGTATCATCTGGGGCACGTGGGTGGCTCAGTGGTTGAGCATCTGCCTTTGGCTCAGGTTGTGATCCCGGGGTCCTGGGATCAAGTCCCGCATCAGGCTCCCCACGGGAAGCCTGCTTCTCCCTCTGCCTATGTCTCTGCCTCTCTCTGTTTGTCTCTCATGAATAAATAAATAAAAAATTTAAAAAATGTATCACTCTCTGTCCTTTTCTGGACGTTGCCCTTGTTTGTATCATGTCACTTTGTCCCTGGCCAGGTTATTCCTTGGTCACATGTGTTTCTTAGAATGCTATTGCCTTCTACCTGTGTTTGAAGCAAGCTCTGGCTCTAGGAAAACGTGGACTATCAATGTTGTTGGCACTCCTGCGTACTCAGTCCTAGCCGTAACGTGCTTTGAGTCTCACTGAATTCCCACACATTGCAGGTTTACTGAAACTCCGTACTTACAGGACCCCATAAACACCATATGTGAGCTGGGGGATAGACAAAAATCCATAGTGGATGTGCATATTGTGTGAATCTCCTCTGCCCCACACACATGTTCCATTGTCCATCAGATTTCACTTACAAAAAGCAGGTTAATAGATACGATTAAGACAGTAGAGTATTAAACCAGGCATGGGTCCCCCTAAGCACAGAGTCATAGTTCCTGGCAGATCTCACATCCATAAAGCCTTCCAGTGTGGGAAACAGAAAGAGATGTGATGTTTTCCAGACCCCAGCTCCAAATTTTCACCCTGGGTGGGGCATACACCTTCCTCCCCAAAAGTTCCAAGGGACACCTGGTCCAGAGGACAGATTCAAGATGGGCTGGAGCTGGTTTTGTAGCTCGTACTCAAAACTCCTAATGAATATGATGTTCACTCATAGTGGCCTTCATTTTTCCAAGTGAAGAATATGAATCATGTCAACCTGTACTTAAATGGGAAGCACTTGTGATATCTCAAATTCTTTTCGATGGTCTCTTGCTGTAACTTCTCCAGCCTCACTTTATTTTTCTCCAGATGCTGTGAGTGTAGGAACACACTGTCTGCTAGACAAGTGCATCTGGTGTAAGTGCAGGGACAAAATAGATGCTAACCGGGCTATTTCATATACTTTGTGGATGGACGCTACACACTTTCTCATCTTTCTTTCAATAGTTAAGAAAACTAAGAGCTCAGGCTCTGGTACCAGGCTGTCTGGGTTTGAATCCCATTTCCACCATTTGCTTACACAAATGTATACCTCAGTTTCTTCATCTGTAAAATGAAGGTACTGATAGTCCTTAGCGCATAGGGTTATTGTGAGGATTGAAAGAATCCCTATACTTAGAATCTTTTCTTAAGGTTCCACATGTAAATGAGATCATATCATATTTATCTTTCACTTATTTCACTTAACCATAAAGCCTCAAGATCTATCCATGTTGTAAATGTCATATATTCATACACATATCACATTTTCTACCTTTTGTTTATCCATTCATCCATCAATGGGCACTTAGGTTGCTTCCATGTCTTAGTTATTATAAATAATTCTGCAATGAACATGGGGGTGCAGATACCTTTTTGAACTAGTGATTTTGTTTCCTTCAGATAAATATCCATATAGTTGCTGAATTATATGGTGGTTCTATTTTTTAATTTTTTGAAACACTTCCATACTGTTTTCCATAAAGGCTACATCAATTTACATTCCCACCAATAGTGCATGAGGGATCCCTTTTCTCTACAACTTTGCCAGTGCTTCTTACTTTTTAGGTTTTTGATAATAGGCATTATGACAGGCGTGAGGTGATACATCATTATGATCTGCATGATGATTAGTGATATTGAGCATTTTTTCATGTGCCTGTTGGCCATCTGCATGTCTTCTTTAGAAAAATGCCTGTTCAGATCCTCTATTCATTTTTAGTTTGGATTATTTGGTCTTGAGTTGTATTGTCTTGTATGTTGTATTTTGGATATTAACTCCTTATTGGATATATGATTTGCAAATATTTTTCCCATTTAGCAGGTTGCCTTTTTGTTCTTGTTGATGGTTTCCTTCACAGTGCAGAAGCTTTTTAGTTTGATGTAGTTTCATGTGTTTATTTTTTTTCTTTTGTTGCCCTTGCTTCTGGAGTCAGATTTTTTTAAAAATCACTAAGACTGGTGTTGAGGAGCTTACCACCTATGTTTTCTTCTGGGGGTTTTATGGTTTCAGGTCCTACATTCAAGTCTTTAATCCATTTGAGTTAATTTTTGTATATAATGTAAGATAGCGGTCCAGTTTCATTATTTGCATCTTGCTGTCCAGTTTTCCCAACACTATTTATTGAAGAGACCATACTTTTCCGTTGGCTATTCTTGCCTCCTTCATCATAAATTAGTTGACCATATATACATGGGCTTATTTCTGAGGTCTCTATTTTGTTCCATCAATTTATGTCTCCATTTTTATGCTAGTGTCATACTACTTTGATGACTACAGCTTTGTAGTATAGCTTGAAATCAGGAAGCCTGATACCCCCAGCTTTGTTCATCTTTCTCAAGATGATTTTGGTTATTGGCACCTTTTGTGGTTCCTCTGTGGCCTCTCTAAATGCTTTCTGAAACAAACTATTCTGTGATGAAACCTATAAATATAAGGGTGGATCAGTCAGTTGAGGATCTGACTTGGTTTCCAGTCAGGTGATCTTGCGGTCTAAAGATCAAGCCCTGAATCTGGTTCTGAACTTCAGATTTTCTCACCCTCTCCCCCCAACTCACTCTTCCACTCTCCCTCAAATAAATAAAATCTTTTTTAAAAAATTTTTAAATAAATAAAATCTTAAAAAAATAACCAAAACAAAAACTTACCAGAGGACCCTGAGATTTAAATAAAACATAAATGATCTCTATAATTTTTCCTTTGTCTGTACTTATTTACCATCTCAAATAACTTTTAAATTAAGACTTTATTTCTTCCTATGCTAAAATGCTTCTTTCTCATTACGGAAATTGGACCAAATTATTTCTGAAAATGTAACTGTGTATGCGTGTGTGCGCACATGTGTGTGTGTGTCTTGGACACAACAGGTCAAATAAAGCATTGGTATTTCTTATATAATTGGAAGTTCTTATTTTAAACACCAAAAAAAAAAAAAAAACAAACCAATATACCATGATTTTGTCATGTGAGCTGACTCCAAACTGAGAGGTCAAGTAGACAAGCTCCTCTTCAAGTTTTTCTATTTCTGGGAAGCTCGGGCTAGTTTTGTTCCCTGGATCAGAGAGGAGTTATTTAAACAAACTCACACAAAGCCGTGAGTGATTCAGTGCTAAGGAAGATGTATCAGAAGGCATGACTTCATACAAACAATGAACTGCTGATATTGAAAAATTTGGTCATCAGCCAGGATAGGAGATACTTCCAAGTTTCATATCAGTTGTTTATTCAATTAAGTATTTGTTGATTACTTTCCATGACTAAACTATAGTAGTTGTTGGGCATACTCAGAAGCTTTTGCTTTCAAAGATCTTGTGATTTGGTAGAGGAGACAGCAGGAAGACAATTATAAAACATGAGAGTAGCATAGGAGCAGGTACAAAGACGTGCCTAAGATGTCAGGAGGGAAGCACAAGAACAAAAATTGTATTTGCCAGACATCCTGCACACCTCTTTCTCTTTGGGTAGCAGTCATAAGGTCAGAGGGCTGATCCCAGCTCTGGGGTTGGGGTTGCCCTGAGAAACCTGTCACTCAGAAGCCACAAACCTCATACTAGATGCGAGTCATCCCCCAGGACACTGGTCTGGGCTCATGTGTCAAAGTTCAGGCTATCAAGAGGTTTCGCTGAGAGGAGCACCTGGGTAGCTCAGTGGTTGAGCATCTGCCTTTGGCTCAGGTTGTGATGCCAGGGTCCTGGAATTGAGTCCCGCCTTGGGCCCTCTGCCGGGAGCCTGCTTCTCCCTCTGCCTGTGTCTCTGCCTCTCTTTGTGTGTCTCTCATGAATAAATAAATAAAATATTTTTTAAGAGGTTTTCTGAAAACTTTGGGAAAGAAGTGTCCATGCTCTTTTGTTACTGCTAATTGAGATATATATTTCACACTGTAATATTCAATTCATCCTTTTACAATGTACAATTCAATAGTTTTGATTTTTTTTAAGATTTTATTTATTCATGAGAGGCAAAGAAAGAGAGAGGCAGAGACACAGGCAGAGGGAGAAGCAGGCTCCATGCAGGGAGCCCGATGTGCGACTTGATCCCCACACTCCAGTGTCACACCCTAAGCCAAATGTAGATGCGCTTAACCCCTGAGCCACCCAGGCATCTCTGAATGGTTTGTTTGTTTGTTTGTTTATTTATTTATTTATTTATTCATTTATTCATTTATTTATTTATTTTTGAATGGTTTGTTTATATTCACAAATTTGTGCAGCCATCACCACTATCTAATTCCAGAATATTTTCATCACCCCAAAAGAAACCTCATAGTCATTCGTCTTTTCCCTGCAGCTCGTAGCAACCTACACACTGGGCCTTTGGACTATGCTGAATATTTCCTATAAGTGGAATCATATAATATGTGATTTTCTGTGTTTGGCTTCTTTTGTTGAGCATAACATGTGCAAGGTTCATCCATGTTGCAGCGTGTATCAAGGCTTCATTCCTTTTTATGATGAAATATTCCATTGTGTGGATATACCAACCACGTTTTGTTTATCCATTCATCAGTTGATGGGTTTTTTCCCCCCACATTTTGGCTATCATGAATAAGGCTGCTATGAACAGTTTTGCATAAGTCTTTGTGTGTTTGTATGTTTTCATTTCTTTTGGGAAGATACCTAGGAGTGGAATGGCTGGCTCGTATGGTCAATCTCGATTTAACTATTTGAGGCAATGCCAGACTTTGGTTTTCCAAAGTGACTGTATCATTTTCCATCCCCACCAGCAACGTACATTTCTCCACATCTTCGCCAACGCTTGCTATTGCTTGTCTTTTTGAGCACAGGTATCCTAGTGTGTGTGAAGCAATATCTCGTTAGGGTTTTAATTTGCATTTCTCTAATGACTAATGGTGTTTACCTTTCTCTGTGCTTATTGGCCATTGTATATCTTTGGAGAAATGTCTATTCAAATTCTTTTTACCTTTTTAAATTGGGTTATTTGTCTTTTAATTGTTAGGTTGTCAGAGTTCTTCCTATATTCTGAATACCAGACCTTGATCAGCTATATGATTTGCAAATATTGCATCCCCTTTTGTGGGTTGTCTGTTTCATGCTCTTTTGAGAGAACTCTTGACGTGACCCCTTCTCTCTCTGCGCCTCGATGTGAATGGAGGCTCCGAGTGGCTGCAGCCATCTTGCTACTGGCTTGATAATGAGCTGAGGGAATTGTGGACACATGAACTCAGAGCTACTGGACTGAGCCAATCCTTGGGAAAACTTCTTCTATTATCTCTCAACTTCCAAGTTCATGAGCTGATACATTGAGTGTTTAGTTGTGATGTTCACTCACCTGCTGCTTAAAGTCTCCTAAACGATACAGGTACCAAACCCAGGCTGAGGGAGCAGAAGTCTTAACCACATCCTTCTCAGGTCAAACCACAGGGTTCAAGAACTAACCTTCAGCAATCTCAGGAGCAACATTTGGGGGTTTATCCAAACATTGTAAGAGCTGTGAATAGTGAAAGACAGGAACGAGGTGCCTTCTTAGAGGCAGTAGTTATAGACATCACTGTTGCATCACTAATTAAATGTTAGTTTAATTAACTTTTATCTCCACATCTAGTTTTCTGAGATATAATCTATATTTTAATGGACTTTAAGCAGATCAATAGAGGAAAGCCCAAATGGGAAAGCATTCTGACTAAATGGGTTTCTTATTAGAACACAGCTCCCTAGCCAATCTCTACTTCCTCTTGTTTGACACAAAGGAAATGTTCAGCTGCTTTGTTTTCAAAAACCTCAAAGTGTATCAGTTAACCAACTGTCCTGAATGTGGCTTTGCTGGTTTGTGTACTGCCACAAAATGAATTATAAAAGGAAGAAAGAAAGAGAAAGAAGGAAAGAAAGAAAGAAAGAAGAAAGAAAGAAAGAAAGAAAGAAAGAAAGAAAGAAAGAAAGAAAGAAAAAGGAACAAAAAGAAAAAGAAAGAAAAAGGCAAGGTGTGGAGAGAAGTGATCATAGTAAAGACATGCAATACACCAACAGACGAATTTTGTTCTTATTTAGAAACTCTAGTGATAGCTGATGCTACACAATACCTATCTGATTTTTTTCCTCTGGAAGAGAACTCCTTTGCTTTCAGAATCAAAATACCTAATCATTTTTTACCAAAACTTTGTTCCGTGGATCTCTCACAAGGATGTAGGAAAAAAGTTCTGACTAGATTTTCTCTTAGAGGACATTGAGTCAAATGATTTAAATGCTTGACCTACACCTGGGGTGTCAATCGAGCATCTGAAGGAAATGCATGAATCTTTCAGGCAAAATGCCCACTCAGTGGGCCTCAGCACCAGACCCTTACAAAAGCACACTTCCCTTCCAAAGTCACAGGGAAGCAAGCCCCTGGGCTGACCTGGGGATGCATTAAAGATTGTATTCTATTTTTTTAAAAATGAATCAATGGTGCATTTAGTTGGCGACTGTGTGCTTTGATTAGTGCTGCTCCCGCTGGGGAGCCGACCCAGCACCACACAGCAAACTGACCAAAGACAGAGCAGAGGTACTTCTGCACTAACTTACCCTGGTATTTAGAACAATCATGACTGTGCTGTGTAAAATGACCTCCCAGGATATTTTGCTGTTTTCCCCAGGTCCAGACTCGCAAGAAGCTCTAATAATGTTTGCTTTGAATTTTATCTGTTCATATAATTTTAATTGAATCATTTTCGAATAGGAAAATTACTCATATCATCTCTGTATATCCTGTTCGACTTAATCCTCAGCTGTTGGAAGTCACTTTTCTAGAGAAGCCTTCCCTGACCACACTAGCAGAAACAGCAACAATTTGTCTCTGTCTCCATTCCTTTAGCCTGCTTTACTCTTCTTCATAGCACATATCACCTGGCATGTTACATATTCACTTGTCGATTATCTCATGAGCAGGTGTGCACATGTGCGCCCAAGCACACACTTGCTACTATAATCTACGTGACACAAGGGAATTATTTCACCTTGTTCCCAATGCCTAGAAAAGTAGACAGACAATAAATTCTTTCTGGGATAAATAATTCAATGAATCTGCTTCTTTAGTCACTGGTTCATTTCTTTAAAACAGCGTGCACACAGGTGAACAGCACGGGCACAGAACACATTGAATCTCAGCCCTTCCACTTACAAGCTGTGTGATCTTGGGCAATCACATAACTTCTCTGTACCTTAATTTATCGTGAATGCAACAGGAATAAGAACTATAAAAAAAGAACTATATACGTCTCACGGAGTTGTTATGAATATTACATGAGATGTTACACATAGAGCACCGAGAACAATGCCGTACCTAGCATATAAGCACAATCCCCATAAAATCTCTCGTTCTCGATAAATGTTAATAATCTTTACTCATTTATTCAGCCAAAATTGATTTAATGTTCACGATGGGCCAGGTGCTGTGCCAGATGCTGGGAATACAATAGTGAATAAAACCAAAGTTAGACCCTCCCCTTATGGAGCTCATAATACTGTGAGAGAGGAAGTTATTAATTACAATAACCACACAAGTAAAAGTAGCATTAGCAGTCTTAAATGGGCAAGATTTAAGAAGAGATGGGCAAGATTATATTTATGGGGGGCATTTGGTCCAATCAGTGTTGTAAGATCAATAATTCCAGGGGAAGTTAGCTAGCTACGTGTGTGTAGTGGGGTAAAGAGGTGCACTACGTCCGATTTCCAGTTGTTTTGTGTCGTGTGTTGTTCTGTAATTTTCTTTTTCTCCTCAAAGAGTCTGCAAGATAAGAATGGGTTAATAGCTTTGAGTTCATTGTGATTTGTGCATTGAGAAAGAGGCAGATCTCTGAGAAGAAGTTGTGCAGAGAATGGACTGTAGCCGTGGGCACATGGGCAAGAACAAGAGAATAAAGCCTACCCCCCACCCCCATCTCTGCTGGGAATTACAAAAAAAAATTACAGGAAAACATTGGGATGTATAATTAAGCCATTTTATTTGGACATAAAAGGAAAGTCAGAGCCTAATGTCTAGAGAAGTTTTTAACATCTGGTTTGTTTATAATAACAATGTTCAGAGAGAATTTAGAGGAAAGAATAAGTTCATTCATAATCCCACCTCCGTAAAACATAATCGTTTTTCCTTTCGGGTTTTATTTTGTTTTCCCTTTCATTCTCGGGCTATTACAGCTGCAGGCATTTTTAAATGGTTGTGCTCACAGGGCACAAATAATTTCATGCCTTCCTTTTATGTGGTGGTACATAGTCTTCATAATTATTCATATTAATCATCATCCTCTGTTTATAGGGGGGAGAAACTGAGCCTTAGAACTTTGCTGATTGCTGTCCTTGACAAATTAAAGGCTCATGGCCATTTGTTAGAAAGGCAAGCCCTTGGACTAGAGCATCCAGTAGCTACACTCCATCCCCTGAACTAACCTTCAGTCAAACAATTAAGTAGGTACGTTTTAGAGAGGAGGTTAAAGAATTTAAAGAAAAAGTTGTCCTGTGTCTTCTACTCTCAGTACTTCACTACATACCACAATATTTACTTCAGATGTGTGGGGTTCCCACACATCAAGCAGTTCTGCAGCACGGGCTGGGTGGTCTGCAATTTAACCTGATGCTGACACCAGCCTACCAGGCAACATGGCAGATCCCACAGGTTATGGGCTCAGTCCCACAAGACTAACCTCCTCCTTCAGATGCCAATCACAAGTCCAGCTTGCCATTTAGATTTCTGACTGACCAGCTACAAATTGGAGGTTCCCCCAGACAACCTCCTCAGGTTCAATTAATTTGCTAGAGGGGCTGGCAGAACTCGGGAAAACAGTAGATTTACCAGATTACTGGTTTATTATAAGTGGATATAACAGCCGGATGGAAGAGATGCATGAAGCCAAGTGTGGGGCAAAGGATGTGCAGCTTCCATGCCCTCTCTGGGCAGGCCATCTTCCCAGCACCTTTATGTGTCACCAGTCCAGAAGTTCTCCAGGCATTTCTTTTTGGGGTATTTATGGAGGCTTCATTACAATAGGCATGATAGTTTAAATCCTTGGCCTTTGGAGATTCATTCAACCTCCAGCTCCTTCTTCCTCTCTGGAAGAGGAGGTTTGAAGCAGAAAGTTCCAACCCTCTCATCCTGTTTGGTTTCCCTGGCAATCACCTCCATCCTTGGGCTAGCCAAAAGTTGCCTCATTGACATACTCTGGTGGGTTGAAAGGGACTAGTTATGAATAACGACACACCTTTATCCCTTCTCTCTTGGGAAATTTCTTTTTTGTTGTTGTTGGATTTTTAAAAAAGATTTTATTTGTTCATTCATGAAAGACGGGGGGGTGGTGGCGGGGGAGAGACACAGGCAGAAGGAGAAGCAGGCTCCATGCAGGGAGCCTGATACGGGACTTGATCCTGGGACTCCAGGATTACGCCCTGGGCCGTAGGCAGGTGATAAATCGCTGGGCCACCCAGGGATCCCCTTCTTTTGGGAAATTTCAAGGGTTTTTGGAACTCTGTGTCAGAAACTGGGCAAGACTAAAATATGTATTTCTTATAAATCACAATATGACAGGAGGCCAGAGAGCAGTCTGTGGCCAAGGAAAAGAGAAGGTGTGTGACAAGCCAAGCTCACCATCTTGGACACATTGGTCTCATTAGCCTATTAATTGTACAAAGCAGCCTGAGAGAACAATGAAAACAAGAAACAAAAACTACAAATAGCTTGAAGCTTTGGAGTGTGAAGAAATGTTTAAACATGAATAAATGAATGAATGAATGAATAAATAAATAAATAAATAAGACTATTGACATCAAGATAGGGAGGGGTTCAATTAAAATTCATTAAGACACAATAAGAAACTCTAGGTTTCTTACAGGTAAAAGGAACTTTGCCAATGAATTATTCAAGAAGAAATAAGCTGAGTGAAGGAATCCTGTATTGGCCTGGTACCAGTTCAAACTTTCTCCCCAGGTAATGGTATAACAAAAGTTCTTGAGTACTTTGCACGTGGTACAAACCAATTTGGCATTAGTCTTCCCATTGTAGCTCGAATCTTTCATGGTAACTGAGAAAAAAAGACTAGGGACAAAATCTTCCATCTTAAAATCAGCAACAAACAGCTTCAATAAAATTTTGGAACCTGTATGAATCCCTTTTTCTATGATTCTAAGCAAAAATTTTAAACCAGAGAAATTAAACAGTTTTGAGCACCTTTTAGGTAGATGCCAAATGCAATGCTTATTCTAGTTATGCAAAGAAAAATAAGGCCCTTTCCTTAAGATGGGACATTACATCCTTAAGATGTAATAATCCAGTGGGACAGAGGTGCATCTACACAACTAATAATAACACACACAGGCATGCCACACCATGCCACTTTCCCAGGAGCACAATACATCTTTAGCCTTTGTTCATGCTCTTCCTTCCTTCCTTCCTTCCTTCCTTCCTTCCTTCCTTCCTTCCTTCCTTCCTTCCTTCCTTTCTTTCTTTCTTTTCTTTTCTTTCTTTTAGATTTTACTTATTTTATTTGAGAGAGAGAGAGCAGCAGAGGGAGAGGGAGAAGCAGGCTCCCCACTGAGCAGGGAGCCCAATGTGGGGCTGAATCCCAAGACCCCAGGATCATGACTGAAGCCAAAAGCAGATGTTCAACCAGCTGAGCCACCCAGATGCCCAGTGTTCATGCTGTTTCTAGAACAGACTCCCTTTTTCTGTTCACCTCTCCAGACAATATCCAGGCTGTACATTCTGAGTCTACATGAGCTTTTGCATGAAATGTTCACTGAGTATCCCTCCTTTTCTTTCTTAGAATTAACTTTTCTTCACATTTCCTACATTATTTGGAGTTTTCACTGTACAAGATAGCACTTCGTTATAGATCATTTAAAAGTACATATATGGGATCCCTGGGTGGCGCAGCGGTTTGGCGCCTGCCTTTGGCCCAGGGCGTGATCCTGGAGACCCGGGATCAAATCCCATGTCGGGCTCCCGGTGCATGGAACCTGTTTCTCCCTCTGCCTGTGTCTCTGCGCCTCTCTCTCTCTCTCTGTGACTATCATAAATAAATAAAAATTAAAAAAAAATAAAAGTACATATATGATTTTACATGTATTAGTTTTGTCTTTTTCAATGATGTATAAATTTCTGGAAGACCACACTTTCCCTCTGTATCCTGTCCTGTGACTTTTTGTTTATTTTTTGGACTATCCCTGTCCTGTGATTAACTTAATATCAAGTACTTGTGTGATTGGGTCTGCCATTCTCCTTTGCCTACCTTTACTTCTAAAATCCTAATTGTTGGGATCCCTGGATGGCTCAGCAGTTTAGCGCCTGCCTTCAGCCCAGGGCCTGATCCTGGAGGCCTGGGATCGCGTCCCACATCAGGGTCCCTGCATGGAGCCTGCTTCTCCCTCTGCCTGTGTCTCTGCCTCTCTCTGTGTGTGTGTCTCCATGAATAAATAAATAAAATCTTAAAAAAAAAACAAAACAAAACAAAACAAAAATCCCAATTGTTAAGTTTTCCCATGGATCTGTCAGGATTGATTCATTTCACAATTGTAATTTTTTTCATCACGAGTTTTCATCCCTTAAATTTCTAGCCTAGACAAGATCTTTCAAATCTAATAGTGTTATTACATAACACCTAATGTTTTCTATTAGGAACATGTGGGTTTTACTTTGTTTTACATTAATACAACAGATATTGTGTCTGTACTTACGTACCAGACATGTTTTGTTGCAAAATAAAAGGGTGCGTTTGGTTGTAAGGAGTCATAATTAGAAACTGGTTCCACTATTTCTTTACTTTGATGAATGCTTGTGCTTCAAAGCTCTTCTGTAGTGAGTTCTGGGAATGGGTTTCTTATGTTGACCTGTCCCTGGATGAGATGCCTATCCCACTTTTCTCAGGTTTTCTTTGGCTCTGACCATACTGGCTCTATATCATCTCCTGAAAACTCACTTATATGATCCTAAGCAAATCATTCCATTCAACTTGACTTCCTCTGAGCCTGATTTTCTTTTTTATTTATTTTTTAAGAGATTTTATTTATTTATGAGAGAGAGAGAGAGAGAGAGAGGCAGAGACACAGGCAGAGGGAGGAGCAGGTTCCATGCAAGGAACCCGATGTGGGACTTGATCCTGGGACTCTGGGATCACACCCTGGGCTGAAGGCAGGCCCTAAACCACTGAGCCACCCAGGGATCCTCTGAGCCTGATTTTCTTACGTGAAAAAGGAAGATAATGTTATTACACAAGGTTAAATTAATAATGTATATGAGAGAAGCGTTCTTTGGGCCTTAAGGATCTGTTTAGATAACAGAAATCATTATCGTTGTCACCATCAGTGTTGCTATCCCCATCACTACCTTGAAACTTGAAAAGTTGTTTAAGAAGTTTGGTATAATGGAAAGAATACTGGTAAATATTACTAGTGTTCATGAATATCAGTTCCCTTCCATTTCCTGAGCACTTGCAAGAATAGATTTTCCAGTCCTCTTTGGAACTGGTAGAGCCATGTGACTCTTTCTCATCAGTGCAGTGAGTGGAAGGGGTCAATATATTTAATTGCCAGCACTTGATTCTTTCTCCTTCTTTCTCTTCATAAAGTGACTCAGGAGGCCTTGGGTTCCAGATGCTATTCCCGTAAGAAAAATAAGTTTCTTTTCTTTCTTTCTTTTTTTTTTTTTTTAATTTTAGAGAGCAACTGAACAAAGGGTGGTGCAGAGGGAGAGAGAATCCTCAAGCAGACTCCATGCTGAGTGTAGAGACTAATACAGGGCTGGATCCCAGGACTCTGAGATCATGACCTGAGCAGAAACCAAGAGTTGGATGCTCGACCAACTGAGCCTTTCAGGCGCCCTAAGAAAAAGAAGTTTCTATCAACTGGATCCCTAGGAAGTTGTGTGGAGCAGAATTCCCTGCCAGCTCTGTGGGAATGGTAATGTGAGTGAGAAATTACCTTTCATTGAACTTAGTCACTGAGATTTGGGATTGTTTGTTTCTGCAACATAACAGCCTAATATGACTAATACACTATGATGAACCAAAAGTCAAAGAAATCTTGGATGGGGTGACTGGCTGGCTCAGTCAGGAGAGCATGTGACTCTTGATCTTGGGATCATGAGTTTGAGCCCCACATGTGGCAAGTTTACTTAAAATTAAAAAAAAAATTTAAAAAGGAAAAGAAATCCTAGATGTAGCTATGGTCTAACTACATATATGTCCTTGAGTGACTGGACAAAAGTCTACTATTTCTAAGGTCCCTTCAGCTTTGAAAACTCTGACATTACAACGGCACAAAGCAATCTCATGAGAGTAACAAATAAACATCACCGCTTATTTAAGGGATAAAATTAAATTTCAGTTATATCAAACCATCACAGAGAATGAATTCAGTTATAATCACTTTTAGAATTGAAACAGTATATTTTAACTGTTTTATGCACACACCTGCCTTTTAAAGAGAGTGTGCTAAACATAGTTGCATTAAACATAATCAGTAATTCGTGGTAATTATTATGAACTTTAGTTATTTTACAGTAATGTCCTCAAGGCTAGTGACAAGTGGCAGTCTATTTGCTCCTCACTATGGCCCACACCTCTCACGTTATTTGAATTTTTGTTGTGGTTTTTTTAATAAGCTTTCAATGCCTTTGCGCCAACTGTCAATGTAGCGATCATCTTCCATAGCCTGTTTCCCCACTTTTATTGGCTGTAGAGATAGAAAGTAGATATCAAACTCTGTTGGGATTGTACATAACGGTAAGGATATGTAGTGTCTCAGTAATAGATTAAGAAACTTTCCTAGGAGCAAAGCAATTAAGATTTAGGTATGAACTTTGTAGCCTCTTCAGACACACATATCTTTTGCTTAATTTCTTGTTCTCATGAGTATCCCACAAAGGTGAATTTCTCTGATAACTAGGCTCCAGTTATACAGGGTGTTAAATCTGTTTGAATTCTCTACAGCAACCCCAGCAACACAGATTCATAATTAAGTCTCTAATATGTGCCTGACAGCTTGAGATGTACTTCATAGGCTCCTGCAAAAAGTAACATTATGGGAAGAACTGAAATAATCTGTTCATCATGACAGTTCAGTAAGGCAATATAGCACAACGATTAGGCATATAAGTTCTGGAACAAGATTGTCTGTGTTCAGAGCCCAGTCTCAAACCTGCAAACTGTGAACTTGGACAAGTAAATCACCCTCTTAGTGTCTCCATTTTCTCATTTTTAAATTGCAGATAATCAAGGTGATGTGTTAGTTAAGTGCCTGGGAAGGTTTCTGACATGTAGTAAGCATCCAATAAATATTAGACCTGTAATGATTATTTTTCTCAGTCCTATAAATATATTTGCTGTATTAGGGTTCTCCAGAGAAACAGAATCAATAAGAAAGATTTATTATGAGGGGGTTGGTTCATGTGACTATGGAGGCTGAGAAGTCTCACAACCTATTGTTTGTAGTCTGAAAGCCCAGGAAACCAGTGGTGTAGTTCCAGCCCAAACCTGGAAGCCTGAGAACCAGGAGACCATGGTATAAGTCCCAGTCCAAGTCGAAAGGCCAGACAACCAAGAGCATCAATGTCTAAGGGCAGGAGAAGATGTATGCTCCATCTCAAGTAGAAAGCAAATTAGCCCTTCCTCCCCCATTGTCTTCTATACAAGCCCTTTACAGATTGGATGATGCCCACCCACAATGAGGAGGGGAATTTTCTTTATCCAGTCTACTGATTCAAATGCTGATGTCTTCCAGAAACACCCTCAGAGACATATCCAGAAATAATGTTTTACCCCCATCTGTGCATCCCTTAGCCCAGTCAACTTGACATTTAAAACTAACCATCTCGTTTACTATTATTGATATTAAGTAAGAGCTGCAAAGAATATAAGAGTATCCTTTGAATAATTTATTAAATTATCGTTGGTCATTGTGTTAGTCAGGGTTTTCCAGGGAAATGGAACAAATAAGATGATTGTATATAATATACAGGTAGATTTATTTTAGGAAATTAGTTCACATAATTACAGAGGCTGGCAAGTCCAACATCTGTAGGGTGGGCAGGCAGGCTGGAGATCCAGGGAAGAGCTGATGCTGCAGTTCTAATCTTAAGGTCATCGGTGGAAGACCTAGGAAAGAGCTAATGTTGCAGTTCCAGTCCAAAGGCCACCAGCTGCAGAATTCCCTTTTGCTCAAGAGAGGACAGTCTTTTGTTCTATGTAGGCTTTCAGCTGATTGGATGAGGCCCACTCATATTTTGAAGGTTAATATGCTCTATTCAAAATCTACCAATTTAAATGTCAATCTCATCCAAAAACACCACCACAGAAACATCTAGAATAATATTTAACAATATATCTGGGCACTGTGGTCTAGCCAAGTTGACATATAAAATTAACCATTATAGTCAAACACAATTTTTCCTTACAATCTTTTTGACTGGTGGCTTGAACCTAGACCTAGAATTTCTTGATGGGAAATTATCCTTGCAACTCTTCCCTTCTCTTCATTTATACATTGATGATGGGAGTTTCTTTCTTCAGAAAGAATGAGGCAGCAGTAGACCAGCAGGTGTCTCTGGCCTGTACATCTCCATCTTCCACTGCCACGGGGGGGGGGGGGGGGGGGGGCGGGCCAGCGCCAAGATTTCCTGCATCCATCAACATTGGCAGCTTAGAATAATCTCTCCCCTCCTAAATAATAGCAGCTAACAGTATTTTCTTGCCTCGTTCTCTAATGCCAACCACTGAGGTGCATGATGTTTTAGGAATTGCTCTTTTGAAGGACTTATTTAGAGTTTCTCCATCACTGATTCATTTGACAAACACTTATTGAACACTTACTATGTGGGTGCCACTAGGTTGAGCTGGGCATACAAACAAGGATGAATTAAACAGATACAGATTTTACACACCAAAATCAGTTTTTTTTTTTAATATTTTAAAAATTTATTCATGAGAGACACAGAGAGAAAGAGAGGCTAAGTCACAGGCAGAGGGAGAAGCAGGCTCCATCCAGGGAGCTTTTTTTTTTTTTTTTAAAAGGCTTAAAATGTATTTTAATAAGTTGATGCTGGATTACTGCTCCATTTCTCAGAAAAACTCCAAAGGAATCAGGGACAAATCAAACATGGTACACCAATAAAAAAAAAAAAAATGCACAGCATAACTACGTAAGATAGGCAAGGCTAAGAGAGCTACTGTCTGACCTTCAGCAAACAGCAACCCTGTTCCAAAGATTGTACTAGGCCTATCAAAAGCTGTGAACAGCATCATAGACATAAAAGGGCCATTCCTGGGTTGTCCTTACCCAGAAAAAAGATGGAGGTAACTTAACACAAGATTTTTTAAAGGTACACTAAAATGAAAATCTCTAAGAGAAAGGTCTTCCTTAGGACATGAAGGGGTAATATACGGGATATAACAGAATCATATGTATGTTGTCTGTGACCTCTGTGGACATTTGCCTGAATTCCCACCTGTGAGTGAATGGAATGGGGCTAAGGTCATTGGGGGCTGTTTGTTTTTGTGGGACAAACAACGTCCCCTGGGACTCGATCCCAGGTCTCCAGGATCATGCCCTGGGCTGAAGGTGGCACTAAACCGCTGAGCCACCCTGGCTGCCCCAAAATCTGTTATATTAAAGACACTTTTATTATTTCTTCTGGTTTCCTAGAAAATGACCTAATTTGGTCACACACAATTCTTAGGTTTCTTTGCATTGACATCGTATCCTTTACAGAAGTTTGATGAGGGTGAAGATTAGCTTTTTCCCCACCACACTGCTCTCAGTTTATATTGAAATCAAGCCTCACACATTTATTTTTGAAAACACTCATTTGCAGGCAGACCCCACACGTTTTATGCAGCCCACTTGTGGAGGTCCCCCAAAGCCCCACCTTTCTGTGCTTTCAGGTGAACTACCATCAGGCGTGAATGATTCCTTTGAAGCAGATATGATAACATTCCAGGAGCGAGATCCTCGGTCCTGTTAGGAGGCATCGGGCAATTATAAAAGCAAAGGCTGGACAGAGGACCGGCAGGGGATCAAGCTCCAAGCCCCATCATCCCTGAGGGTTTAAGTTCCAGCCACCATGAGACTCTACACACTGTTCCTGCAGGGCGGAAGGATTTCTGAACTATTTTGACTGACCTACATATCTTGAAGATCGTTAAATTCACCCATTTGAGCCTACTTCCAACATCTACAGTACTGGTCAATAAGTCACCACGTTCACCAATAAAATACCCACTGTTGATATTCAGTGTATTAAACTAGCGCAGTGGTGATTTGTTGGTCTAGAACAGTTAACATCAGAGCTTGGAGTCGTCCCTTCCGAAATGTGGACTTCCTGATTTGAGCAACAGTGGGTGTGCCATCCCTGGACTGTGCACCCCTGATCAGCACCTGGGTAGAACAGAACCCGTGTAACACACGTCCTTCTTAGTGAACACTGAAGCATCTCTAGGTAAATAAACAGGCATGACAATAGCAAACCGAGCTTCACACTACTGTATTTTCCTATGTCCCCTATTCCCCATGAGTTCTCAAAATTGCTAAATTAGAATGTCTTGTACCACATTTTTGAGAGTTTGAAGCTGAAGGACAATGAAGAGTGTTAATGTTGGGGTTGCAGGAATATGAGTTGGAGAAATGAGCTAACGGTCCAGGCAAAGCCTGACCCGGTGGTTCATTTTGGGGAACAAGTCTAGTCCTCCTGGGGACGGTCTAAATATTGGATCTTATCTGTTCGTTTAGATCAGGCTACAGGGAAATTCTCATGCAACCCAAACCACACGTGTGCTGTCTAGATGAAGCCTTTCCTGTGATCCATGTACCCGAGAATCTGAATTACCTTGTGGCCCTGGGAAAAGAACAGAGCACTCCATGGTCCTGTGTAGATACTTTATGGCATTCTGATCAATGTTCCACTCCTCATGATAGTAAATCCCTTTGGGGTCTGAAAAGATGGAGCCCCAGAAAAGGTCTTTGTTTCATTAATTCTTATTATTTACTTTATTTCACCAATTCTAAGATCCACTTCTCTATCCTCTTTGGGTGAAATCTTCCATTGCATGAACTATGATAATTGTCATAGTTTTATTAATCTCCATTGGATTTCTGCCTTTCCTGAATCACTGCATATCGCTATGTACCTGCTGCAGATTTGCTAGGTTATGTCCAGGCATGCAGATCCATTATGGTCAGTTGACCAGACAGAGAGATTTCCCGAATTTTCCTCAATAGCAGCAGGTTCACAAATCTTTTCGCAGGTGGAGTCACTTCTGCAGTTGGTTAAGCTCTACGATTTTCTTCACATTTTTACCCATCTCCCTTCGAAACATCTGCCCTAGCTCCAAATAGAAGAAGATATCCTCTACTGCAGTGCTCAGGGACATTTGACTGTAAGATCCAAATTCCACATCAAGATTGCTCCTGCCTAGGCTCCCATAGTGCCTCCCATCTTGGTTTTCAGCTTTTGCCACATAACAAACACTTACTGAGGGACTTTTCCAGGAGTGGATATGTTATGTCATTGCAGCCAAATTTAAGACATTAAAATGATGTAGTCTCAGAAGTTTTTCCACATAGGATTTAGTCGCATAATATTGTCCTGGCTGAAGACCTTGCTATTTCCTTTCCCAACCCTTTATTTAAGAACTTTGGTTATGGATGAAGCACAACATAAAACAAGTTTACCTAACAGAGCCTGCACCACATAATCATAGATTACAGCTGGTGATAAAAGAAAAATAAGCACTTTACATATGATGACTCCAGAAAGAATTTAAATTACAAACCTAACCTGAAACCTCTTGGCTTTTATTAGACTATAGGATTGATAATATCCATCTGGAATATATAAATTACTATGTTTAGAGTCAGCACTTGACTCGTAATCAAATCCTCATGCTATTTAATCTGAGATGTTATCACTTTTAATAATTGGTAGGTAATATTTTCATATAAATACATTATACTATTATACCTGTTTCAAAGAGGCATCTGAAAATTTAAAATCATGCCATAAATCCTGTTAACTAAAGTAAAAAATATTTTAGCTTATGAGACACTCAACTTTTAAGAAATGGGAGACTTTAAACGGTGTGTTCCTTAGTTGTGGTTTAGAAAGGAGGAACAAATTCCTTGAAGGCCTGGTTGGTATGTGTCTCATGTCCCACATGAGCTGTGTGCTTTTCTCGCCTTATAGACTACTCCCAACCACCCTGAGAAAAGTTCATTATTCAGTTTTTACTGGTGACAAAAAAGAGGCTCAGAGATGTTAAATAACTTGCCCAGTGTTCTAAAGCAACTAAATTTCAGGGGAGTTTTTCTTTTCTTTTTTTTTTTTTTTTAATGTTTACTCCAGAGCTCATGAGCTTTCCACTAAAACCATCAATTAATTCATCATGTGATACAAAGAGTCTGGATTCAGTATGACAGATGTTTTGACAGTGCCCAACCCGGTTGTCATAGGCGAGAATATGATCTGAAATGAACAATTTTGTAAGTCAGAACACCTGAGAGGTAAATGTAGGTAACTGACAACAAGAGGAGCGTTATGTAGTTAATAGTTGCAAAAACAGTCATGCTCATAACTTGGTTTCCCAGACACTGAAATCTGAAACTCCGTGATATGCTATAGCAAGACTTCAAACAAAGAGGTTTTGTTCAGTTCATGTTTTTGTGGGATGGTGTAACCATGCAGTCCATATCAGTCAACAAATGCTGCACAGAGCTGACCAATGACTCATGAAGTCTGCCAGGAGACCTCTTTCCTCAGTTTCAAAATATTCACTTAGAATTGCATTAAGCAAAACAGCCAGCAGCCTGTCACAGTATTTTTACCTTGGCCTCGTCCTAACCAGCTTAGGTGTTTAATTTTACCTTGGAATTTTTCTCTTTATTTTAAAATTTTTGTTTGCACTGTGGGAAAAAAAAATCATTTAAGATAATTTATTATAGATTTATACATTTCTCTCTTTTAAAATGCTTTTTGATTGTATGATAAAATTTCCCTCGAGACTTTGAATTTAGATTTTTTAAAAGATTTTATTTATTCATGAGAGACAGAGATAGAGAGAGAGACAGAGAGAGAGAGAGGCAGAGGGAGAAGCAGGCTCCAAGCAGGGGACTCCATCCCAGGTTTCCAGGATCACAGCCTGGGCCTAAGAAGGCTGTGCTAAACCGCTGAGCCCCCTGGGGCTGCCCTCAAGTTAGATTTTGAGAACAAAAATCTACATAGAGTAAAAGTGACTCTTTTTCTTCTTTCTTCACCTTTTCAAAGGAAAACAGATCTTTACAGAAGATCTTGTTGGCATTGGCTACTTTTTTTTTTTTTTTTTTTGGCATTTGGGGCCTTCCCTCTTTGTCTTTAAATATTTAAGAGTTGTGCTACAGTAATGCTACAGTAATTTCCTTTTTGTATTCTGAGCTTCCAATATCAAACTAACCTCATTTTCACATAATAAGAGAGGAAAACCTTTTGTTTTCCTGTAGACCATATATTGAAAGGGAAACCGTATACTTAGCTCTAAAACCAGCAAATGACATACTGATGATGTCAGAAAAGCTATTCCAGCATTGTCAATACACGATACACAATTTAATATAAAGGACGAACGACAATTTCATTATTAGGCAGTTTCTCTTACTATCGTAGAGACTTAGTAATAATGAATTCCACAACCACACTGGATAGCTTAAAACTTAACGCCTGAATTATTTTTTTTTTTAAGATTTTATTTATTTATACATGAAAGACACACAGAGAGAGGCAGAAACGCAGGCAGAGGGAGAAGCAGGCTCCCTGCGGGGAGCCCTGTGCAGGACTCGATCCCAGGACCCTGGGGTCACGCCCTGAACCAAGGAAGAGGCTCAACCACTGGGCCACCCAGGCGTCCCTTCACGCCTGAATTCTGACCTTCATATCAAATAGAAATGTAGGCTGTTTAATCTCTGCAAAGAATTTTTTTTTCTTGTCCATGAAACGCCCACGTCTATGGCCAAGTGAGGGGTGTAGGCAATTCATCAGGCCGCCCGCTTCCTTATTATGGCATCGCTCTGGAGCCAAGGCTCATTATGTCCTGAGGATGGTCATTACCTGGGTGCACTATGTTCCCCCTCCCCGAGGGTGCCCTCTAGCACCCTAGGGCGGAAGGCCACGAAGCGAGGGTCGCCGAGCCCCCCCCCCCCCCCCCGCCCCCCGCGCTGGCCTCGCTGCAGGCTGAGCTCGGCGGCTCAGGAGAGAAGGCGTGGGGAGTCGGGGCACGGTGGGGCGTCGCCGGGGTACCTAGACGGGGCCAGCTTTCTCGGGGACAGCTCAGCGGCGGCCGGGCCGGGTGGGTCGGGGCCGCCTGGGGCGGGCGGTGGAGCGCCCCCCTCCGGGCCCGCCGATCCCCGCGCCCCGCCCGCCCCCAGGTCGCCATGGCAACGGACGCCGGGTTCGGGCCTCCGACTCGCCGCCTCGCCGAGCCCGCAGCTCCGCGGGAGGCGCCCGGCGCAGCGGCCAGCCCGGGGCTCGGATGGAGAGCGCGGACGACACGCCCGCGGCCGAGGAGTGCCGGAAGATCCTCGAGAACCTCGAGTCGACCATTGAGCAGTTCCGGTTCAGCCCCAGGTGACCCGCGCAGCGCCGCCTCCCCCTCCTTCGGGCCCGACCCCGCGGCGCCGCGCGCACCTGTGCCCGCGCTCCCGCCCGCGCTCCCGCCCCAGGCCCGCTGACTTCGTCCCCTGAGTGTGTCCGCGTAATCCGAGGACGCGGGCTCCGGGGCTTCACACCCCGCCACCCGCAACCGGGCGCCTGTGTCGGGCGAGTCCCCTCCGAAGTCCTGCCTCAGCGGCGACCCGCGCTGCTTCGCGGCTCCGAGCGAGCGTGGCGCGAGTGCACCCGCCTAGCGTGTTCAGGGGGCGCCGCACACAGGGGCACCGGTACCCCGGGGGGGCCTGCCGCTCGCGCTGTTATTCCCTGATGCTTTCTTCACAGGTCCTCCCTTTATTTATTTATTTATTTATTTATTTATTTATTTATTTATCTTAAGACTTTATTTATTCACGAGACACTCAGAGAGAGAGGGAGAGACGCAGGCAGAGGGAGCCCGACGTGGGACTCGATCCGGGGTCTCCAGGATCACGCCCTGGGTGGAAGGCGCTGCTAAACCTCTGAGCCACCCGGGCTGCCCGGTTCCCCCTTTTAATAATCTTTGCTTACCCCCCGCCCCCGCCCACATTTTGTCTGTTCCGATAAGGTAGAGCTGATGTGTCTGGGAAAATGTATTTTTCCTTCTGAACCCCCCCCCCCCCCGCCTTTTTTTTTTAATCAGTCAGTGTCCCGCGCTGGGTTAGCCACTGTGCAAGCACTTGGAGTTCCCCAGGTCACGGGCTTCACGGTGCCAGGGAGGCTGGCTTCGAGGGGAGACCCATGCCCTCCAGGCTCCACATGGGGCGCCGTGCTGGCCCAGTGGTGGGCACTGACCCGGTGAGCCATGCCCCCTGCTTGGGTGCATTCGTTAAAACAGACCAGGGAGGGTAGACGCAGGACCTGGTTTATTGGTGGTTGTGAAAAGCACATATTGGCAGTGGCACATACTAACGCGGCCGGCGCAGGGTCTAACCTGTTCTGCTTGTTTACTGATAGGAAAGACTTCCTGCCCCGGGTTCCTTGGCATAGCCTGGCGTGTAGCTCTCCAGCAGAGCACCCCGGCTGCGCTCGGTGGACCGAATGGCAGCGCCAAGTGCTCAGTTAATGCGCGCTGGAGGACCCGCGGATGCCAGTGTTCATTTGTCTTCACCCACGGTTCTTCAGTCCCCGGGGACTGTGTTGGTGCTCTGGGAGGAGTGGGAGAGGGGACTGCAGTCCTGGGTTTAGGGCAGAGTTTGGTACCGGGCAAGCAGCAGTCTGCAAGCTGACAGAAGCCCGGCTCTCGTGAAGTTTACATTCCAGTCAGGAAACCAATGCTAAGCAAACCGACTGTACAATAAATAACTTAGTGGTAAGTGCTAAGGAAGGAAGAGCACGGAGGGAGCAGGGGAACCTGTGTGTGGAGTAGGGAAGTGGATGGTAATTTTAGCCACTGTGGTCAAGGAAAGCTTCTCAGAGATGACTTTGGGGTGAAGATCTGCAGGCTTGAGAGGGAAACTTTCTGATCTGTCAGGGAACGAAGTGTTCCAGCAAAGAGCAGGAAGCCAGAAGGGGTGGGCCTGGGTGTCTCCGGCCCAGCAAGGAGCCCTGGGTGGCTGGGGCAGAGTGAGAAGGGGAGAGCAGTGGGGAGGCCAGAGGTAAGGGGACAGTGCCAGACAGTGGTGTGGGACCTGGGTCATCGTAAGGACTTCCACTTTGACTTTCAGTTAGATGCCAGAAGTGCCTTTTCAACACCACCAAGCAATTCTCCAGTTTTCGGCAGGCACTGACTAGGTGTGCTACAGTTTCATTCAGTTCTGACGCTCTGCTACCTACAGACAGCGTCAGATGTCACAAGTTAAGGGCTCCATCCCACAAGACCCCTCCCCCCTTCAGATGCCAATCACAAATCCAGGTTCTTACCTGTGCTTCTGACCATTCAGCCTTAAGTTAGACATTCCCATAACTCCTTCTGTGGATTCAGTTAATTTGCTAGAGCCACTCATAGAACTCAGAAAACTAATTTACTTTGGTTTATTGCAAAGAATAATGGTTACTGGTTTATTACAAAGATTATTAAAGGATACAAATGAATGGCCAGATAAAGAGATGCATAGGGTGAGGTCTTGAAAGGTCAGGAGCACAGAAGCTTCTGTCCCCACAAAATTTGGAGTGTGCCACCCTCCTGGCACCTGGGTGTGTTCTTATTCACCAACCCAGAAGCTCCCTGAAGCCTGTAGTTCAGAGACTTTTATGGAGGCTGCATTATATAGACCAAATTGATGAAATCATTGATTTTGTGGTGAATGGGTCTACCTACAGCCCCTCCAAAGGTGGATATGGGAGTGGGACTGACCCATCCCACCCTGTAATTGGGATTGGTTTCTCTGGCAAACAGCTTGCATCTTTAGGGGCTTTACAAAAGTCCTCCCACTAATATGGACTCTGGTGTGTTTCAAAGGAGTTCGTTATGAATTACAGAAGACCCACATTTCACCTTTTTTCCCACACTGAGACCATTTCAGGAATTGAGGACAAAAGACCAAATATAACAAAAGATGAGCCCACTGCTCATGTCATTTAGGAAATTCCAAGAGTCTTGGGAGCTTTCAGGCAGGAACTGTGGATGAAGAACAAAATATACATTTATTATAAATTATACTATCAAAGATGGGAAGCCATGAGGGGGGATTGGTGCAGGGGAGTGATTTGATATGATCAGTCTTTCAAGAGGATTACTTTGGCTGCTGTTTTGATAGTAAATTACAATGAAGATAAGGGCAGAAATAGGGAAGCCAGTTAGGAGATATGGGGGGGTGGGGGGATAGTTTTCTCTTTACCCTTGTAGGTTCTTGGATGAGACCAACCCTATAATGAAAGATAGATTAATGCGAGAAAAACAAAACAGAAGTTTAATAGCATGTATGCCTCTTGTATTCATGGGAGATACCCAGGAAAACTGAGTAGCTCCCCCAAATGGCCCAAGCCACTACCTTAAATACTATCACCTAAAGACAAAGGACGGGGATTGGTTGGGGGTGTGGGAAAGAGTGGGTTATGGGAAGTTGTCAGGAAAAGCACAGTAAATAGAAGTATGGCTGTTATGCAGATTTAAATTGGTGCCTTCTTTATAATAAGATTCTCCTGTGATTTACTCATCCTTTTCTTCCAGGTATAGGGTTAAAAAACACTTACAAATGGGGATATCCTTTATAAATGTAAATTTCTCTTACAAAGGAGTGACTTCTGTGTTTTCAGAGCTTCTCCTGTGTCTGCAGCTCTCAAAATAATTAGCTCAAAATAATCCTTGTGCCAAAGAGGCATATTTTGGGATGCCAGATTCTGCTACCCTTCAAGTCTGATGTTCAGAAGAGAGGTCCAGGCTGGCTGTATCAATTTGGGAGCACTTAGCACCCAGATAGATATAGGGGTGGACTCGGTGAGATCACCTAGGAAGTGGGAATAACAAAGAGAAGCCTCTTTGAGCCTGGAGCACATCACACTTGGCGTTTTCTTGAAGAGGAAAAACGGGGAGCAATGTTTTCCTTATTTAAAGTTGAATGGTACATGATAGTGAAAATTTAGCACACCTAATACCATTTTTTTAGCTAATCCATTAATAAACATTTGTTAGGATAGACTATTCTAGGATACAGTGAGAAGTGTCATTGCATTCTATTAATAAATGTTCCTGGGCCTTTTATTCTATACTAAATTTACATGTTAATTTTGTATCTAGTTTATTCAAAAAACATAATCGTCATCTTTCCAAGACTGTATTTTACGCACAACACCCAAGCCATTATTCAGAAATCAAATTACTGAGACTATAAATAAGGCCTGTGTAGGAGCCACTTAGCTAATTTGTTGTGATGTGGGTTTCTATTCTAGGCAAGAAGGTTGCCATTTAAAATCAGACACATTTGGAATTTGACGGGAAACTCAGGAATGAACCATCATATTTCACTTAGATTCTGAATGAGCCAGATCTTTCTGAGTCAGTTTTACAAACATATAAGACGCAAGGGACCTTAGAGCCATGAACCTGTTCTCACTAGGGATGGAGAGAATTGGTATCTGTCCCTTCAGGCTTATGATTTTAGAAGAGTTCTTTCCTCTAGTCAGGCCCCCGTTTCTACATCTTTGAAACAAGAAAGTCAGTATCTCTCTTATGAAATTTTTGGAAGACCTGAAAGGAAAATGTGTGTGTTAGTGCATATATCTTAACAAACCATATGGAACAAGTTAAGCACTCAATAAATAGTGCTTAATATATTTTTTGACACTATGTAGGAGGTTATCTATAAAATTTTTGGACTTGATTTTAAAGCATTGTATTATAGTATTATAATATTATGGTACCAGAAGGAACAATTGAAAACATTATTCCAAAAAAAAAAAAAAAAAAAAGGAAAACATTATTCCAAGTTTTTAAATCATATCCTGAAAATATATGTATTTGTATTTGGGGTTGGATTTTTTTTTTTACACTTTTCACTTACTTTTTCCAGCTTTTTTGAGATGACATTGACATGCAACATAATATATTCATAACTACCCACATTCCATAAACCTACTACCCACAATAGATTATTTGTTTAAAATGGAAAAGAAAGAACATACATGTTCAAGCTTAATCAAAAATGAAATTGAATAATTAAAAGGGGCTGCTGGGCACCGGGGAGGGTAAAGGATTGCATTTCTAGACAGGATAAAGCACTGAGGTCTGTTAAATGTGTGGCTGTGTAGAATATAAAAAAAAAACAGATTAAGTGACTGTATTTATTATGTTGATGTAACACTCAGGATCAAGACAGGAGGCAGAAATCTTACCAGTATTTGAATAGGGGAATATTTCCTGTTCCTTATTAAATATTAAGAAGTATTTTTTTATTAAGAAGTATTTAAAAAAAATCTTTTTAACTAGTAAAAGGCAGTAAAGGGGGTAAAAGAAGACTAAGCATTCTTACAACAGTATACGCAAGAAAGGAAAAACTTAGAAGACCCTCACTCCCACCCACCCCCATCTAAGATGGAGATTGAGACCTCTTGGGAGAGGACAAGGCTGGTGGCAGAGAAATCAGTCAGAGGGTGATGGCCAGAGCTGATCTACAGGGAAGGCTTGTTGAGTGGCCAAGAAACTTGCTGAAAGATGCAGACAGTCTGAGGTTCTTTACCCAGCTGGGAGATCCAAATCTTCATTCCTGAAGGTTCCGAGTCCTCAAAAATAACTTTCCTGGGGTGTTTGGCTGGCTCAGCCAGTGGAGCATGCAACTCTTGACCCCAGAGTTGTGAGTTTGAGCCCCATGTCGGGTATTACTTAAAAATAAAATATTTAAGAATAAATAAAGAACTTTCCCTCTGCCCTTCAGGTTCTTGGCTGAGACTCTCGGTAATTAAAGATTAACAGGAGAAACAGAGAAGTTTAATAACATATATACATATCTCCTGTATACACAGAAGACACCCAGTAAAGTTTAGTAACTCCCCGAAAAGGCCCAAGCTACCACCTTAAATACCATTTCCACCTAAAGATGATGAAAGATGTTGGAGGGTGTTGGAGGGTGAGGGGGAGCCATTATGGGAGGTTATCAAGCAAAGGAGTGTACAATAAAGGAGGGTCCGGCCCTCCTTTAAGTTCTTACTTTATCCATTGTTAGGTTTCTAGACATCTAGTCATCCTCTCTTCCTGGTTCAGCTAGGGGACACCCTTACAAATAGAGATACCACTTATAAATGTAAATGTCCCTTACAAAAAGGGCCACTTCTACTGTTTTCAGAACTTCTCCTGTGCCCGCTGGTCCTTAAAAATAACTAACTCAAGAATCCTTATGCCCAAGAGGAATATTTTAGGGTGGCAAATTCTGCTCCATTGTAGTGTTGTAGAGAGCAAAATGGAATCTGGCATGTCAGGTAGGGGCCTGGGTCAAGCGATGACACCAGCTAGGAGATATTATGGGGACCACCGTCAGCTGACACACCAGAACTGGTAATCAGAGGAGGTCTGCAGAGATCCAAAACCTTTTTTTTTTAAAGGTTTTTAATTTTATTTATTTATTCATGAGAATAAATTTTAATTTATTTATTTATTCATGATAATATTAATAATATTATTAATTTTATTTATTTATTCATGAGAGACAGGGGCAGACACAGAGGCAGAGGGAGAAGCAGGCTCCATGCAGGGGAGCCTGATGCAGTACTCGATCCCCGGATCCTGGGATCACACCCTGAGCTGAAAGCAGACACTCAACCGCTGAGCCACGCAGGCGTTCCACATTAAAGCCCTTTAAAAAGGAAAGGATTTGGGCAGCAAAGTGTTGGACTCTTCAGACCTGACCCCTCTGTCTGACCACTTTAAAAAAGGCAAATGCCGCCAAAGGCCCTGCCTGATTGATCTCTGACCAGAACCGAGATCCTTCACTGCTGGAACATAAGCAGTAAGTGCCAAGGGCTGACCCAGACCAGCCCGGGGCCCCATCTCAGCTGCGCACCCACAGACTGACTTTGAGTTTGGTTCATTAACTTCCCACACTCTTCTGTTATCTTGCTTGTTGTGTGGTTTGTCTTCTGTCCTGCTTTGTATGTTGTCTAAGAAGCCAAGTTTAATCACATGGTGACTGTCATTGAGTTTGCAATCCTAAACCTGCTTTATAATTGTGATTTAACTTTGCTCTATGGTTGAATAAAGCTGACATTGTGGAAAGGCACAACCTTTCCACAACGTGTGCGCCTTCATAGCATGCTCATGACTAGCATGGAAAGGCCAAGAAGCACCCTAGAGAATCCCCCGGGTTCCAGAGATGGTCTTCGCTGACTCCATTGTATACCAACAACTCACTTGCTCCTTCATAATCGGAATCAATCACTTTGGCCGGACCCCATTCTCTGCCTTTTAGTTCAATGACAAAAGGATCACAAAGTGGCCAGTTGATTAACTCTCATCTAATTCAATGGAACTCTTGTGTTTCTGGGTGGAAGCATTCTTCCCCTGAGGACTGTGACCTCCAAGCCAGCATATCATAAAGTTGCTGGGACAGGAAGCAATACTTTTGGTAGAAAGTTATTAGGTATATTAGGGAGAGAAGCCACTTCCACTTCTGTCTCTAGGTTCCTGGACCTATGGCTGGGGGAGAGAGAGCACCACATACTGATTCAAAGTATGTACTGTATCCTGGAAGGCAGAAACACATCCTTTCATGGATCTGTCTCACAACTGCCATAATCAAATCTTCAGTGAGCTATTTTACCTTTTCATTAAGCTTGCACTCCTGGGTGATGGGATATGTGATAAAACCAGTGAGTTCCATGGGCATGAGCCCTTGCTACATTTCTTTTGCTATGAAACAAGTACCCTTATCAGAATGATTATGTGCACTATGTCACAATGATGGATGATGGGGAACAGAGGGCTGCTAAGGAAAAAACACAAACTGCCACCCCATAAATGACCCCACCCCAGGGTGGGATATGTGTGACATTCCTCGGGAAGTGGCCAATTGTCTTAATGTTAATGACCTGCTTGAGGGATAAACAATCTTTAACTTGACAATGGCAAGGCCTCCAGGTTCTGGTAGGTCCTCCTTTGCATATGAAAATCCTTTTGAAATCTGCCTTTTCCTTACCTCCCCCAACTCTGCAGGTATATAATCAGCCACCCCTCACAAGCCTGGGGCAGCAGCTCTCTTCCTGCCCCGAAGTCCTGTCCCTGGGCTTTAATAAAACCACCATTTTGCACCAAAGATGCCTCAAGAATTTTCTTGGTCTTTAGCTCCAGACCTCACCCCACCAAACCTCACCTATAATCCAAAACTTCATCAGTGGATAAGGCATTTTGTAGTGAATAGTGGCATCATGGTCAGGGAATACAAATCCATATCCAGAATACATACATGTCTCTCCCAGAGAGGATGGTGGAAGAGGTTCAGTGTTATCAGGCTGCCACTAGGCGGCTGGCTATCCTCACTGGTTAATACTGGCATATTAGGGACTCGGTATTCTCTATTGTTGGCTGATGAGGCACTCAATGCTTGCAGCAGCCAGAACAAACTCAGAAGTCTATGTTGTTGAACTCCATCCCTTCCACCATAGCCATTTCATTCAAGGGCTACTGAGCGAACACTGGAATGGTTGCAGCAACTAGCTGCTGTCCACAGTGTGTCATTTTACCTACTTGGTCATTGCATACTTTATCTGTGGTGGATGACCCTTGGTGAGCATTCACAGGGTATGCAAGTATCTTCATAGCCCATGCTCATTCTTTCATTCTTTATATATATATATATATATATATATATATATATATATATATATATATAATGTTCTTTGTTTATTTGGAGAGCATGAGTGGTGAGGGGGAGGTGCAGAGGGAAAGGGAGAGAGAGAGAGAGAGAGAGAATCTCAAGCAGACTGAGCCCTGAGCCACAGAGCCTGACATGGGGTTCAGTCTCATGACCCTGAGATCTTGACCTGAGCCAAAATCAAGAGTTGGATGCTTTAACCGACTGAGACACCCAGGCACCCCTAGCCTGTGCTCATTCTTAAAGGGTCATCTGCAGAACTCTTCCCCAGACTTTCTTGTCACCAGTCTCTCAGTCTTCTTCCTTCCAAGTTCCTGACCATTATTCAGTTAAAACTTTAGCAACAGTATACAAATTAATGCAGGTACACAATTATGGCTCACTCTCATCCAGAAAAAGTAAATGACCAAATGGACTACTTCAGTTCTATTAGGTGGAAGGATTTTCCTTCATTGCTGTCCCTCAAGGTCACCTCTGAGCGGAGCTGTAGTGGAGCTGTGGAACTATAGGCATCCCCGTCCTGATGGCAATCCCCTCTATTAACTAGGCTTGAGTTTTTTTCTTCCTCAATCAACTGATTGTACAGAATTTGCCATGAGGCTGTAACTATGGTTTGGAGGGGAAGAGGCAATCGGAACAGGAGGTATGGGCTTCCTGTAAGCGTCTTTCCTTCTGCTTGAGCCTGGTCTCTTATGTCACTTCCGTGCTCATGCCCAAGTGTATGGTTTGGTGGGTAAGATAAAACCTAACTTATCATGGGAAACTCAGGCCTGATGACTCATGTTTACAGGAGTTAACATTCAGTCTTTTCCAGACTCAATTGTGAGCCAGCGCTGTTTATCAAAAGGATGATAGTCATCTACCTAAGAAGGCACAAGATTCGCTCTAAAGTCCTAGAGGCCTTCGCTGTGATTTTCTTAGTGGTGCTTGCCAGAGGATCACAGATCACCCTTATTTGTCGTAGACAAACAGTGCCATTATCTACTGGATCATAATGTCCAAGTGGAAGAGCAGCTTGCACTACAGTCTAGATTTCTTTTATTGTAAACTTTCTTAAAAACTGGCAGCTTTGCAGTTAGAAAATGAGTTGAAGCAGCATATACAAATGTGGTATACGTTGCTTCCAGTCACATTTCATTGTTCATTAAGGCCTAAAATGTTGACAGTTCTTGCTGGTTGAAATTGATGAAATTCGAACTTGCTTAAAGAATGCATATGACGTTTTAAAAATACTTTACTTTGAAATAACTTCGAATTGACAGAGAAATTGCCAGAACTAAGATCCCTCATATCCTCTTCACCTAGATTCATCAATTCTTGACCTTTTACCTTGTTTTTCCACCCCCCCGCCCCCGCCCCGCTCCTCTTCTTTGTCCCTTCTGTGTGCACATTCACACATACACGAATTCATATACTCATTATTATTAATCTTTTTAGAACATTTTGAGAGCAAGCTATAGGATTGGTGCCCATCACTGCTAAGAATTAGTGTGTTTTTCCTAAAATGGATATTCTCCTATATACCTAGCATACAGCTCTCAAAATCGGGAAGCCAACATTAGCCCAACACTACATCAGGCCCCTTCAAGTTGTGCCAAGGGCCCCAATGATAGCTTTTTTCCTTTCTGGTCTGGGATCCTATCTAGGAGTATGTTGCATTTAGCTATCCTGGCCCTTCAGACGCATCCAGTTTGAAAGAACTCCTATTGCCTCTAGCTGTCCTTTATGTCCTTGACATTTTTTAAAAGTATAGACTTTGGATTTAGTGTCCAGCTCTGTCTAGTGTTTTCTTATAATCAGACTCTTATTATGCATTCTTGGCAGGAAATGCCACAGAAATGGAGGTATGTGCTTTTCAGGGCATCCACTTTAGTGGGCACACGTTCATTATGTTTCCCTGTTGGTGCTTTAACCTCGACCTCATTGGGTTGGTGTCTACCAGGATTCTCTACCAAAAATTTGCCATTTTTTGCAATAGATTAACATTTTGTGAGTAGGTATTACAAAATCTCCTTTTCCTTTCTTCCCCCTTAGCTTCATTGAAATACAATTGACACATAACACTGTGTAAGTTTAAGGTGTATGATGTGATGATTTGATATTTTGTATATATTGTAAAATTGTTACCACAATAAGGTTATTAACACATCCATCACTTCACATTGTTATGTGTGTATGAACATTTAAGATTTATTCTCTTAGCAACTTTCAAGTATGATATAGTATTGCTGACTATAATCACCAGGCTGTACATTAGCTAGAACTTATTTCTCTTATAACTGGAAGTTTGTACGCTTTGACCAACATCTCCCCATCTCCCCAGGCCTCAGCCTCTGCAACTGCCAATCAACTCTGTTTCTATGAGTTTGCCTTTTTTAGATTCCACATATAAGTGAGATCATACAATATTTGTCTTCCTCTAACTTATTTTACTTAGTATAATGCCCTCAGAGTTAATCTACGTTGTCACAGATGATGGGATTTCCTTCTTTTTTTATAGTGGAAGATTATTCCATTGTATGTAAACACTATATTTTCTTTATCATTTATCCATTAATGGGCACTTAGGTTATTTCCATGCTTTAGCTATTTTGAATAATGTTTCAGTGAACATGGGGTGGAGGGGTGGTAAATATTGAGATAATAACTTAATTTCCTTTGGATACATTCTCAGAAATGGGATTGCTGGGCAGCCCCAATGGCCCAGCGGTATAGCGCCGCCTTCAGCCTGGGGTGTGATCCTGGAGACCCTGGATCCAGTCCCACGTCAGGCTCCCTGCATGGAGCCTGCTTCTCCCTCTGCCTGTGTCTCTGCCTCTCACTCTCTCTCTCTCTCTCTCTCTCTCTGTCAGTCATGAATAAATAAATAAAATCTTAAAAAAGAAAGAAAGAAATGGGATTGCTGGTACATGAAGTATTCTATTTTGAAGTTTTTGAAAAAAATTCCTTGTTTTAATCACAATTCCACTGACCAGCCTTACCTGTCATTGAAGACTCCCACCTAAATGAGACACCACTATGGCGGTTGCCAGATGCTGATGCTCTATCTTCCTTGGGTTTTTTTACATTTTTACATTTATGTACTCCTTCTCCCAATCATGCTGGCTCTGTGCTGCTGCTTGTGTTTCTCACACTGCTGTGCTTGCTTCGGCAGCACATATACTAAAACTGTTTCTCACACTACCCTACATTCTTGGCTACGAGGCCTGTTGGCCTTTTCCTCTGCATGGCTCCTAACCTTTCTTATGAAGAAATTGACTCATGTCACTGACCACCATGTTGATTCCTCCACTCTGGCAAGGTAAGGGAATGGAAGGAATAGGAAGATGGAAAAGAAAGTGACTATATATCATTTTTATAGGTAGAACTGTGGAGAGACTATATTTTAGGCTGAAGGTACTGCCCAACCTTCAGATACAGATGTATTTTGAGAACATTTAATAGATGAGTATGGTACATAGGGTATACAAAATGAAAGATGAGTTTACCACTACCTCACAATATATAACGTATTTTTGTTTACTTGTTTACTGGTTGTCTCTCCCTTTAGAATATAAGTTCCATGAGAACAAAGACTTTGACTTGCCCATTCCTATTACCTTTGTGCCAGAAACAGTGCCTGGCAAACAGTAGGTACTCAGTTATTCTTTGTTAAGTGCATGAAGCTCAGATAAGTAGTTTGCACCCATAGTTTGGAGATCAGAATAAGAAGACTGAATATAATTCTCTTGGACAGTGGAAGGCTATTAAAGTCTTTATAGCAGGATAGTGAAAGAACCCGAGTTTTAGTAAGATACCTCTAGGGACCATGGGAATGATAGATTAAAAAGACAAAAATTTGGAACCTGGTCATAGTTTTAGGAAACCTTTATTGTCTACATTTTGTGGGACACTTGTTTGAAAGTATAATGATTTTATTTTTATTTCATGTTTTAAAAGATTTCCAAATGTATAAAAAAGGAGAATTTCTTTAAAATTTATAAAACATATGTCCTAGAAAAAGCCTGCCACATGTACAATTTGTCATCTATAATAGTTGCCATACTTAAAAACTATCAAAAATATTTTCCCTAAAATTTTACATCATCACCCTTAAAAATTGCTTTTTTCTTATTTCTTATAAACTGTTTTAAAACACATCTTAAAATTTTTGTAATTGATCATATGATTCATCCATTTCTATAGTCTAGTACAATATCATAATTTTAATATAATAATTATAATTTATGGTTTTCACAAATGATTTTCAAAAATGGTTATAAATTTTAGACAGACAAAGCTTTGAATATTGATGATCTTTTTAGTTAATTATTATATCTTAGTCTTAAAAAATTTCAATACAGGGGTGCCTGGCTGGCTTAGTCAGAAGAGTATACAATTCTTGATCGCAGGGTCATGAGTTTGAGCCCCATTTTGGGTGTAGAGATTATTTAAATAAATAAAGAACTGTAAAAAATAAAATTAAATGAAAAAATTCAATACAACAAGCATTTATTGAGAGGATTTTGTGGGTCAGGACTCTGCAGTGTTTGAAATCTTACCCTACTTACAAGCTAACAAGTTTGCTTATTTTATGGCCCCTAGCAGAAGACACAAGACTCCTGGATCAGAGACAAAGGACTTTATCATCATGGCAAAACCAGTATCCAGACCTTCATATTTGTTTGTCTTGATCTGCCATGCCCCCTCAGTGCCATGAGGGTAACACTAAAGGCCCATCATGGATACCTATATACACAGCGTGTTGCATTAAAGGAAGGGTCCCTGAGCTCACCACTTTATTTTATTTTTTTATTTTTTAAAGATTTTATTTATTTATTCATGAGAGACACACACACACAGAGGCAGAGACATAGGCAGAGGGAGAAGCAGGCTCCATACAGGTTGCCTAATGTAGGACTCGATCGCGGGACTCCAGGATCACACCTTGGCAGGCTTTCAACTGCTGAGTCACCCAGGCAACCCTCACCATTTTAATAGTAAAGAGTACCAGCCTGCTTCTTGGTGGAGGAAAGGCATTACCTCATCCTTTAAGGTTGCTCACTGCAAACACAATTCTGAGGAATGGCCTGTGGAAAGAGTGGCCAGGATTTTGCATTCCTGGCATATGCAGAAAGAAGGTGCAGGGACACTCAGGGACCAAGGAGATTGCCTCTTCCAACAGAACTCTGTTAGTGTGGGGGAGGGGAGAGAGGAGGAAAGGCTCCTAAAATGAAATTTGATCAAATCTAAAATATAATTTTCTGTGGAAAAACACCAGAAATATTAGTTGAAACTGAGGTATACAACATTACTGCTGTTCCCTCCCCATCTGGATAATGCTACTGATCATGAGTATGACATTGATGAGTGTGTAGAAAATTGGTTGAAAATTTAGTGGGGTTAATTGAAAATCATTATATTAAATGTTTAATATTTTGTAAGTTTATACTTAGTCTTTCTTGGTTAAATATTACTGTACTTCAATGGTTTTTTCCAAACATGATGAAAAAATTATGATACTTCAGAACATAGTAGCTGATGGTAATAACTGCCCCCACAGCACCAATAACATATATATGACATTGCAGGAAGGCCAGAGGTATGACAAGTTTTAGAGCTAGTTGAGTCAATGGCTAAAAAAAGTCATCAGTCAAAGTTACTTCTGTTTATTTTTAAAAAGCTCATAATCTATGTACTGACTTTGCCTTTGGCTGACCCTGCTTGTGGTCACCAGATGGCTGTGGCACTTCTTGGCATCACTTCAACACATGGCAATATTCAGAGTCACAGAGGAAAACTCTCCTCTGGTGCCCCTGCGTAGGAGCATAGAAAGTTTTACCCCAAGTCCCTCAAAAGATCTTTCCTCATGTCATTCTTGCTAGAACCAATTCCATACCCACCCCTAAAACAATCTGCCCAGAAGAATGGGATCTCTGTGATGGGCTGAGACCAGACAAGAGCTACCCTTGGCACTGGAAACATGATCACCCTGCCCTGAATTCTGTGGGACATGATCCTGAGACTCTGCCAGCAAATAAAAAGGAGGGAAAGGGTTGCAGGGGTGCCCCCTTCAGAGTCCGTGCCAGCTGGTCAGCAAACCAGTGAAGATAGTACCTCACTCTGTCTTCAGAGTCTATCCTGAAAAGTATGGTAATTCTACTTGGGCTTTCATGGCATTCTGTTTTTAGCAGACATTTTATTTTTTTTTTAATTTTTATTTATTTGTGATAGTCACACACACACACACACACACACACACACACACACACAGAGGCAAAGGGAGAAGCAGGCTCCATGCACCGGGAACCCAATGTGGGATTCGATCCCTGGTCTCCAGGATTGCGCCCTGGGCCAAAGGCAGGCGCCAAACCGCTGTGCCACCCAGGGATCCCTTTAGCTGACATTTTAGAAACTGGTAGTTTTGGTTAAGTTTGATCAAATTGACAAGGAGCGCATCCAGAAAATAGGCTTTCTTTTTACTATTTGAGAAGATTAAAGATCTATCTGAGGTGTTTACAAATGCTTAAGTTCCTTGCCTACTCAGATTTTGCAGGAATGGAGTTTGAAAATCAAATATAGTATGGTGGTGTGATTATCTTAAAGAATAATCTTCAAATTTTTTGGTTTCAAGAACTTTCATAGTCTCAAAAATTACTGGGGACCTCAAAGAGCTTTAGTTTATGCCTATTCTTGGTGACCATATTAGAATTTTAAAAGGAGAAATTAATATATGTATTTTAATTCATTTATAATAATGGTAAACCAATTCTATGCTAACATAAATAACATATTTTAAAGAAAATGAACTCTATTTTTTAAAACAAGAACTCTAATGAGTATAGTGTCATTGCTTTACATTTTTGCACACCTTTTTAGTGCCTGGGTTAATGCATGATAGCTGAATTTTCATATCTGCTTCTACACTCATGTCATGCATTCACATAACCTGTAGCTTCTGGATAACTCCACTGAACACTACTGTAAGAGCATGATAGTGGAAAAGGCAAATAAAATATTAATACTATTATGAAAATAATTTTGACCTCGTGGATTGCTTGGAAGAGTATGCTGGAACCCCTGGTGTTTTCAGGCCACTCTTTGAGAACCACTATCTTGAAGTATTTTTGCTTGATGTGTCTGTGTGTAATTTATAATGTCTTTAAAACAGCAGATAGGATATTAAAAGGAGGCTCAAATATATCAGAAAATGGAAATAAGATGAGTAGCAGTGGGAAAATATACCACAGTTCAGGGAATCTGATAATCCACAGAGTCCTGGTGAAAACCCTAAATCATGAGCAAGTAATTCAGAGCTTTCCTCACTCTACCAGTCCCTTTGAATCTTTAAAACATAATATGATTTACACAAAAATATGTGCTATAATACATATTTTTTTTTCTATAATACATATTTTAAAATAAGTTATCTACTATATAAAGCACTGTACTCTCCATTTTTTTTCAGACTTACTATTTCAGATGATTTGAAAGTTGGCTTTTTCAGTACAGACCATGCTACTCAAACAGATTACAGTGAAATTCTGCCGTTAAAAGAGTTGAGTTCATCTACAGAAAAGCTAATACAGGTAAATCTGGATTTGTTTTCAAACTTCTGAGATCATTATAGATATTGTTTGCCTTTGTGTCTCTTTCCTTTGCAGAATTTAAATGAGTAAAAATGTTTAAATATTAGCATCTTTACAAGCTGACTTGGATGACAGTTGTGTTTTTTAAAATAATTTGTAGGAGGGCGGGGGGTGGGAGTGAATGGGTGACGGGCACTGGGGGTTATTCTGTATGTTAGTAAATTGAACACCAATAAAAAATTAAAAAATAAATAAAAAAAAATAAATAAAAAATAAAATAATATTGTATAAACTACTCCTTATATTTATGTCATGTTTATATATGTTAACCTGTTTAGCGAAGTGGGTTGTTACTCTCTTTGGAATACTTTTGACATCTGTCAACATTTTCTATTTATGATACTTTTTTAAGAATTATAAAAGATTTTTGAATTGTAGAAAATGTGGAGAGTAATATGATGAATAATTGTGTTACCCTCATACAATTTTGTCAAATCTTGACATTCCACCATTATTTCCTTTGGATCTTTTTTGATTGTAAAGAAACAGAACGTCTCATAAACATCAGATATGAAGAGTTATTAAAATCTCTAATCCATAGAACTCTCATGGGATAGCATACTACTATGAATACTCTTGTTTACTTTGCTTCTGTTTTTTCACTTAACAATGTGGAAAATCATTCCATGTTGGTACATAATTTTCTCATCATTTTCACGAGTATATCCTATTGTAAAATGTGCATCATTTATTTAGCTCTCCCCCTATGAATGGACACTTTAGTTGTTTCAAATCATCTGCTGTGATGAAGAATTCTGTACATACTCATAGGCCAACAAATCTGTAGCATAAACTTAAAAGTGGAATTTCTGAGACAGAGAATGTATGCATTAGCCACTTTGAAGGATGTTGCCAAATTGCCCTGCTGGGAGATTGTACAATGTGCACCCCTACTAGTAACTTTTGGAGGTGTCTCTTTTCTTACATGCTTGCTAGTTACCTTTTCTAATAATACCTTCAGAAAAGTTTTATAACTTTATTTCCTTGCAACTGGGCACATCCAAATGAGTAAATTTTGGTCAGTAGAATTACATGGAAATATTATATGGCAGCTTTGGGGAAGCTTCTTGAAGAAACAATTCACATGCACTTACTTTCTGCTACTTCACTTCTTTCTCCTCCTCTTCTTCCTTCCCCTTTCCTTCTTCCTCACTCCCTCCTTCCCTCCTTTCCTTTCCTTATTTTTGTGCCTAGAACATGGATGCTTCCGTTTGCACGATGATTCTGAGGCAGTATACACAGCATAGTAATAAGGTAGAAGGATCTTAGGGGTTTTTCACCACTGACTGCCTACCGCAATTTCTAGTGAATGAGAAATAAAATTTATTTCCCTTTTGTGCTTCTGTTATTTGGATTTTTAAAATATAGCTGAACCAAATTCTGATACACATGCTTAAATCAGATTAAGGATGTTTCCTTTATTTTTAATTAATTAAAAGCATTTTAAAAATCATGAATGAAAAAAAAATCATGAATGACCTGATTTGAATGCTTTCCATACTATTGAGTCATATGGCTTTTTTCCTTTATGTGATGATGTGAACATTGACTTTTGAATAGTAAACGTGGAATGAACCCAACTGGACTATAATGTTTCTTTTGCTTTCCACATCATTTGCTATATTTCTATTAATGATTGTTCTCCATTTATGTTCATAAGAGACTGTCCTATAAATTTATCTTTTCTTCTTATACTATTGTTCACTCTTGGTACCAAGATCATAGTACTTTCATACAATGAGTTGGGAGATGTTCCTCAGTCTATTCTCTGGAATGGTTGGCATGAAGTTAGAATTATCTATCTCTTCAGTGTTTGTTAGAACTTCCTTGTAAAATTGCAAGTGCTTATTTTTATTGCTATTTTTATTTTGTTATGGATATAGTATGGTTTTCTTAAACATTCTTGGGTCAGTTTTGACATTATATTTTTCTATAAAAATATTTATTTTGCCAAGTTTTCAAATTATAGGCATAATGTTGACGGTCTTCTCATTACTTTTAAATCTTTATTGTGTCTGTAGTTATATTTTTTAAAAATACTAATATTAAAAAAATGAAAATAAAATGCTAATATTGTGTGTATACCTCTTCTTTTTTTTCCTAGAAGATCTTGGAAGCTATATCTATCTCATTATTATTATTATTATTATTATTATTATTATTATTATAACTCAAATAGAAATCATTGGTTTTTATGGTCTGAATAATAAAAGGACAGCACAGTCACAGACACTGAACGTGATCGTGTGGGGTTCCTAAAAAGAAAAGAACCAAAGAGAAGGAGCATAAAATCTATATGTAAACTCAGAAAAAACCTCTGGGTGATCCCTGAAACACACGCATGTGGAGCACGTGCACATCTGAGGTTTTATAAACCTTCAGATTTATAATCCTCTCTATCATATCTTTATTTCTAGTTCATAAATTTCATATCTTTATTATTTAACTGCTTTTACTATTCTGGGTTCACTTTGTTTTCCTTTTTCTAATTCCTTGAGTTGGATCTCAGTATCAATTAGGATATCATATAGCTCTATTTTAGAGAATGCAACTATATCGGCTTAATCAAATAAGTCATATATATTATTTTCCTTTACTTCATTGTGCATAATTATAATAGCTGCTTTAAAATCTTTGCCAATGCTTGTGTAATACTGGTGTTGGTCTCAATCATTTTTTTTCTTGGGACAGAATCACATTTTCCTGGGATTTTTTTGTTTTGTGTTTTTGTTTTTGTTTTAAATATCAGGTAATTTGAATTATATCCTGGATATTGTGAATGTTATGTTCTGGCTTCTAATATATATGTATATTCCTTCAGAAGACTGTTGATGTCTGTATTTTGGCACATAATAAACTTGTTTGGATTCCAACTGCAAATGTATCTTGGTTGACAGCCCAAATCTCACAGGCTGCTTGCAGTGTGCTCCATGTGCATGTGTTTCAGGGATCACCCAGAGGTTTTTTCTGAGTTTACATATAGATTTTATGCTCCTTCTCTTTGGTTCTTTTCTTTTTAGGAACCCCACACGATCACATCCAGTGTCTGTGATTGTGCTGTCCTTTTATTATTCAGACCATAAAAACCAATGATTTCTATTTGAGGTTTAGCTGCCTTGTGAGGTCACTGAACATAGCTACCCAGCAGGCATCTCACCCTGCATCAGTTCCTTCCTCCAATTTTTCAATCCCCTCCAGGATTCTCCTGCTTCTGTTTATTCTCCAGTGTCTTCAAGTTGTTGGTTGTGTTTTGTTCATATTTTATCTAGAGTTTATAGTGCTGTCTGGGAATCTTCAATCCAGTGAAGTTTGTTTGACCACACAGGATTTCCATGCCTCTCTTTTGCAGAATATGCAATTCATCTAGAACTGGGTCTTCTAAAGGCAAAGTCATCTCTGCCTGTTCTGGGAATTTAAGGAATTACTTAAGACATCACTTGCTTTCAAATATTTTTAAACATGATTTCTCAACATAGTACTCTTTATGAGTTGACAACAGGGTATAAAGAAATAGGGGGATGAGACAGTCATAATTTTTCAAATCTGGGCCTTCCATTACTGGCTGTGTAATATTGGATTAGACAGTCACTTAACCACTTGAAGTCTTGTTATCCTCATCTGCAAAATAAAATCTTTCCTATAGTTTCAGGATACTAAAACGAGATGTTTTTCAGGATACTAAAACAAGATGCTTTTCAGGATGCTAGTACACCAGGTATCAAATTCCAAAGTGAGTTTGAGTTAGATCCCATTTGCAGAATTTACAAAAGGAATGTTGCATATCAGATCCATGACTCTTAGCTTTTGAAATAGATCAAGGACAACAAAAATAAAGGAGTCAGGAGGTGAAGAGGCAAAATTACTGAAGTGATCGAGAAAGCTCTATTGCCATGCTCTTTATAGGGTAAGAGGTACCAGAAGTGATCTTCCTCAACTTAAGGCTAGTAAGGCAGCCTTGTATGAAACCTGAAGTATGTTTGCTGCTTTTGGAAGACACAGGGGACTGGTGTTGATCCTTACATAAGGAAGCTAAGGGTTATGGGATGAGGAATGTGTGATTATTTTCCATGGACCGTACATGGCCTTTGAAAGAGTGAGAGAAAGTGCATCATCATGAGGTCATTCTGGGCCCTATCTAGTAGAATGATCTAAAAGGACAGAGGACCCTCAACAGCAAGGAGAAGAAAAAAAGAGTTTATTCGTAGGAGTGTAGGAAAGAATAGCAATGATCACCCAGTCTTACTTGGATGTGTTTAACTTTTAGTAATCATATTCTAAATGCCACTTTGAAGCTGTGTTTTGAGTGACAGTAGGACTTCCTATTCCGAAAAATGAGTAGAAATGTCATGGAATTGCCTAAAGTTTCCATTCAGGGCAGGGGGAAGATTGCCTAGTGAATACATTTTAAATAGTTGGTGGAAGACAAAAACACAGTGTATGTTTTAATGATCAGAAATTATTAGGGATCCCTGGGTGGCTCAGCGGTTTAGCACCTGCCTTCGGCCCAAGGTGTGATCCTGGAGACCTGGGGTCGAGTCCCACATAGGGCTTCCTGCATGGAACCTGCTTCTCCCTCTACCTGTGTCTCTGCCTCTCTTTCTCTCTCTGTCTCTCATGAATAAATAAATAAAATCTTTTAAAAAAATGAAATGATTCTTAGTCAACATGCTAGTTATGTATTTAAGTGCTTGGCTAGAAAATTCACAAAGAATATTAATTTTTGCCTGTCTTTTCTGATTTAATATCCACATCTTGGACTATACCTTTCAAGGTATGATAAAGGGTTGATGTTAGCCACAGGTATTTTATTCTGTATGAGAAGAAACTGCCAGGCACTTTCTCTCCCTTACTCCATTAGCATATGTCAATGTAGCAGATTAACTGGAGTTCTCCAATGTACCCCATATTACAGAGGTTTTCTTAAAAGGCAGGACAGGCCCCCCTGACTACATTCCAGGTAATATGCTCATGTTAGGAAGGAAAAATTTTTCTTTAGCCTTCAACATTCTTTTTTCTTTTTTTTAAAGATTTATTTATTTACTCATGAGAGACACAGAGAGGCAGAGACACAGGCAGAGGGAGAAGCAGGCTCCCTGCAGGGAGCCCAATGTGGGACTCAATCCCAGATCCCATGATCTCGCCCTGAGCAGAAGGCAAATGCTCAACTGCTGGGCCACCCGGGCGTCCCACCCTTCAACATTCTTCTAGCTGGTCCAAGAATCAAATTGACAGGAGACAGATTAACAGAAGAAAAACAATTTAGTAATATGTAGAGCTCCTGACTACACGGGAGAGACCCAGGAAAACTGAGTAACTCTCTGAAATGGCTGAAGCCATAACCCTTTTTTTGGGGGGGAGGGGGGCGGGGGTGAATCCATAACCTTAAATATCCTCTTCAACTAAAGACAAAAGATGTCAGAGGATGAAAGGAGCAGTTATGGGAGCTTATGAGGAAAAGCACAGTATACAAGGGGATGGTGGTTATGCAGATTTAAGTCAACCTAAGAGTTTCTAGAGATTTTAAGTCATCCCCCTCTTGCTGGTATAGCTAGGGAGACAGCCTTCACAAGTGGAGATTTCCCTTATAAATTAGAGCTTTTTCTGTTTGCAATTTCTTAAAAATAATCAGCCTAAAATAATCAATATGCTAAAGAGGCATATCTTAAGGTGCAAAATTTGCTTCTTTACACCCGGAAACAGGTAATGTGCTAGAACCTTTACGCAGAGCACCCTTACTCCCTGCAATAATGTATGTTTTTCCATTTTTAGATTATTAGATCTCTTCAAGTGGATTTTGGGTTCCTCAAACAATTGCTTCAGTTGAAATTTGAGGACCGTCTTAAAGAAGAATCTTTCAGTCTCTTCACTGCTCTACATGACAGGATCCTAAAAATTGAAAAACGTTATCAAGAGGTACATGCTCTCTCATTTCCTTATTTTATATTTATTTGTTTGTTTTACATTTCTTTTGCTATTTTTGTTCATTCCAGGTAATTTTTGCAGTTTTTAAAAACTATTTTATTTATTTAGTTATGAGAGACACACAGAGGGAGGGAGAGACATAGGCAGAGGGAGAAGCAGGCTCCCCTCAGGAACCCAATGCAGGACTCAATCCCAGGACCCTGAGATGACAACCTGAGCCAAAGGGAGATGCTCAACCACTAAGCCACCCAAGTGTCCCATTTCCTTTGTTTTATATGCAGATTGATCTTGTGCTTAGATAGGTATGTACCACAGTTTTGAATTTAGCAACTCATGAGGGCAATTAATTTGCATGTGTTGTGTCTCATACAATAGCTTTACTTTGTGTCAAGAACTTTGTCAGTGCTCTGTATACAAATTAATATAGTTCTCACACTAACTTCATAAAGTAGATGCAATTATTATCTCTCTTTTACGGATGAGGAAACTGAGGCCCAGGAAGTTTAATTAACTTGCTCAAGGCCACCAGTTAAAAAAACAGCAGAGTTATTTTCCTGGCCAGACAGTTTGGTGCTTGAGATCTGGCTCTTAGGCACACAATTTTACATGATATTATTAGTGCTTATTATCTCTGTAGGAGCCAAAGGCTTGAAAACTCTGCAGCTTCCAGGAATTTCCTAAAATCTTTGCTCAGGTTAGCATATTTATCTGTCATTAAGAACAGGTACTAGGCAGCCTGGGTGGCTCAGCAGTTTAGCGCCGCCTTCAGCCCAGGGCGTGATCTTGGAGACCCGGGATCAAGTCCCATGTCAGGATTCCTGCATGGAGTCTGCTTCTCCCTCTGCCTGTCTCTCTCTCTGTGTCTCTCATGAATAAATAAATAAAATTAAAAAAAAAAAAAAAAAGAACAGGTACTGCTAGTCCTCAGTTAAAAAACAAACAAACAAGGGTACCTGGGTGGTTCAGTTGGTTAAGCATCTGACTTTGCTCAGGTCATGATTCCAGGGTCCTGGGATGGAGCCCTGTGTCAGGCTCCCTGCTCAGTGGGGAGTCTGCTTCTCCCTCTGCCCCTCCCCCTGCTCATGCTCACTCATATGTGGAATATAAGAAAAAGTGAAAGGGATTATAAGGGAAAGGAGGGGAACTGAGTGGGAAAAATTAGAGAGGGAGACAAACCATGAGAGACTCCTAACTCTGGAAAGAAAACAATGGGTTGCCGAAGGGGAGGTGGGCGGAGAGATGGGGTAACTGGGTGACAGGCACTGAGGAGGGCACTTGATGAGATGACCACTGGGCGTTATTCTATATGTTGGCAAATCGAACTTAAATAAAAACAAATGTAAAAAAAAAACCACCAACAACAAAGAACAACTCCTTTTCTATTGATCCCACCATTCTGAGACCACAGGAAGCCTTTAAATGTGTTTCCTCAAGTCCCTCAATAATGCTTAAATGAAACCCAATTATTCCTGATCTATAGATAAGGAAACTGAGATAGTAAGGTTAAGTAGCCTGCTTCAGGTCAGACAGATTGAAAAGTGTCACAGTGATATTGAAATCCAATTCTGTCTGACTCTACAGCGTAATCATAGTTTCCACTCCATGCTAGAATCAGAAATGAAATCAGAATCAAGGTTTGTGGGGGATTTTTATGGGCTGTCTTTCATTGTTATCCAAAAACAATGGTCAACTGGTTTGATTAATCAAAAATGACTGGTTTATGGATTAGTGGGTCTAGATTTCTTTTTATGAGCATATCCCATTAAAAAATTACAAGGACTAGGAGAGAAAATGATTACAAATAGATTTTACTATTTTAAAAAGCAATTCTAGGAAGACAGTAAGAAGACTTAAATATGTAAAGGGAAATAAAGTGTTCACAATATCTGTATTTATTTTGTCCATTTGAGCTCTCCATTGCTTATAATTAACTATAAGTAAAACTTGAATATAGTGTCAGTAACTGAGTGGCTCAGTCGGTTGGGTGGCTGGCTCTTGATTTCAATTCCAGTCATGATCTCAGGGTTGTGAGTTCGAACCCTGCATCAGGCTCTGTGCTCAGTACGGAGTCTGCCTAAGAGTCCTTCTCTCCCTCTCCTTCTGCTCCTTGCCCTGCTCACACGTGTGCTCTCTCTCTCTCTCTCAAAAATAAATAAATAAATCTTTTTAAAAACTTGAATGCAGTGTAATCACTGTAGTGTAGGATAAATGATTACAAATTGAACTTTTCACAAGATTTGTGATGATCTGAGCAATGGTTTTATACTGAGTCCCTTAGTAGGTATGAGAGTCATATTTGGAAATACACTGTGGTGCTCATTGTACTTATTTTTGGTTTGCAGAATGAGGACACCATAAGAAAATGCTACAATCAGCAGTTGGCTGATGCCATAGCAGTTATCAAAGGAATGTACAAGGTGGGTGTCTAGTGCTATCAGGGGCAAGGCCAGCTTTACATCCTGTGAGTGCACAGACTGGGCTTGCTGGTGGTTCCCAGTCTGTGTTTTTGGCTTTGAAGATCTGTCTACTCCATTTTCAGGTCAGTGAAAAGGGATCGGGTCCAAGAGTGTTCACACTCATGTTAAATTGACCAAAATAACATTTTATGGTGACAGATCTGACTTTGCAGAGACTGGGAAATTCCAATTTGGTGTTCAGGTAAGTGAGGAAGCAATCCAAAGTTTGTTTGGTGGGATGCCTGGGTGGCTCAGTGGTTGAGCATCTGCCTTTGGCTCAGGTCATGTCCTGGAGTCCCAGGATCGAGTCCCACATCAGGGTCCCCACAGGGATCCTGCTTCTCCCTCTGCCTGTGTCTCTGCCTCTCTCTATCTCTCTCTGTGTCTCTCATGAATAAATAAATAAAATCTTTAAGATAAAAGAAAAAAAATCTGATTGGTTAGCATGCAATTTGATAGAAGTTTAGGTAGTCTTGGAGAGTTCATTGCGATTGTCATAAATCCCAATGAATGGTCTCTGACCCTTGGTGGAGTAACTTTTCTACTGACGAGGACACATCTGTCTGCCAGATAGGGTGCTTCACTCTCCTACACAATGGGAACATTCATAGTTTCGATGATTACCTTTTAGGCGTAGTAAGGACCTTGTGCTTCTTTTAGATTCTATAACTGTAATCTTGACTTTCATTTCAATAAACTACTGGGAAGAAATATTTTTTTTATTATAGCAAATAGTGCATCATTGATTGCATACTTCTTTTCATAGCATTTATCACATTTGTATTTAATTATGTAATTGCCTGTTACATGTTCTGTTCCATGCCAGACTGTAAGCCGTATGAGGGCAGGGATGTTGTCTGTCTCATTCACTGCTCTGCCTGCCTCTTAGCACTGTGCCTGATGCATAATTAACAATCAGCTAATAATTGCTAAATGAATGGATAGTTGCCTGTATGTGTGGCAGATACTGATGACTCAACAGCGATTATCCCTCTTCCTTTTTTTATTAGCAGAAGTGCTTCTTACTATGAAGCCAAAATGCCAGATCTTTTCTTTCCTTGATTCCCTTTCAGATATGATATGAACATAGGCAAGATCAAGTGCCCAACCAATGTGACCTGAAGTTAAGTTGGCTGTGAGGTTTGGGGAGGAGGTTACTCTTTGTAATTCAAAGAGTCTTATGGGAATAAATACCCTTTTTTTTCCCTTTGCCTGCCATTTTTGTCTCCTTCTGATGCTTGGAACTACTGCAGCCAACCTACTACCAAGGACTGAAACACTTTGGATGTGCTAGAGGTAGCAGAGTGGAAAGATAGAAAGCACTAGGGTCCTTGATGACATCATTGAACAACTAAATAACTCTGACTTGCCCTGTCTTTGGCCCTTCATTTAATGAGATAATACACTTTTAGTGTTTAAGTCACTGGTAGTTGCCAGCCAGTTCAGTAATTCATAACTGAAAATATTCTAGGACTGCTCTGTCAACAGTCTTCACGATTCTGTGCTGATTGTGTTTCCAAAAGTGGCTGCAACATCATCTCACTCATGTGCAGTGTTATCTCCCACACAGAGGTGGAGCCTAACTCCTCCTCCACGAATATGGGCTGGCCTCAGTGCTTGCTTTTATAGGTACAGAAGATAAAGGAAGTGAAACTGCACCAGCTCAGAGGTTAGGTCAAAAGAAGCCTTGCTACCTCATTCTCATACTCTTGGAACATTTGCTCTCCGGATTCACCCTCTCTGAATCCAGCCACCATGTTGTGAGAAGCTCAAACTGTTTGGAGGATCTACATGTGGGTACTGGATCCACAGGCTCAACTGAACTCAGCTGTCAAGTCATCCAGCCCCCAGCCATTTTGTCTTTCCATCTGAGGTCCCAGGCATTATGGAGCAAAGAGAAGCCATCCCATTGTGCCAGTCTTAATTTCCTGCCCCACAGAGCTTGTGAGCATGAAAAACTGTTGTGGTTTTATGTCACAAAGGTTGGGGAGATGTATTATGGAACAATAAATAGCTGGCCTGGTTTCCTTGCACTCTCATCAATAAGCAACTGCCAAATTCTCTTTGTTGGACAGATGACTTCTCTAGTAGTATTGCCGGCACCACAGAGCATCGTGGTTAAGAGTTAGAATAATCTGTACTTTAGAACAGGGATCCTGGCTGACATTAGACTACTTGGGTTAGAATCCTCGCTCTGTCACTTTATCATTATGGGAACTTAGGGAAAATACTGAACCTCTCTGCCTCAGTTTCATCATCTGTCAAATGAGGATCATGATAGTGCCCCCCTCATAAGCTTGTTATGAGGATGGAATGAATTGATTCTGTGAAGCACATACAATAGTTCCTGGCACAAGATAAGTGCAGTCTAAGTGTCTGCTAAATAAATGAACATTTCACATATTCATGACACTCCTTGGTACTGGTCATTTCTTCTGCCCCTATATTATCTTAATATTTAGTCTTGTAGCTTTCTATTCACAGACTATATATGTCAAATATAGGAAAGTGCCCCTAAGATATCTGTAGTAATATTTGTCAATATTTGTTATGTTGAACCTTATGACATTGCCACTTTAGAATCCCAAAATGTTGAATATCAGCAATGCCATATGCTTCAATGTGATAAACATACTTCTTTTAACAGATAATGGCAGCAATGTGTTGCATAAAATATTAGGCTGTAATAACTTAAAGTAGAAGAAATTCATTTTCAATTCAACCAAACACATGTTGAGTGAATACTGTGTGCTGAGATATGGTGGACACTGACATTACAAAGGTGAAAGAGAGAGGAACAGGGCCAGATTATAAACTCAGCCGTAATAGACTTTGTTCAGTGCAGAGATAAACATATAACAGGAATTATGGAAACACCATAAAGGGAGCAGTTATTTCTGCCTTCATGCTTTGGGAAGGCTTCTCAGAGAAGGTGATAATTGTGCTGAGTTTTAAAGTTGGTAGAGTCTCAGTTGGTAGATAAATACAAAGGGATTGTAGGTAGATGGCATAGTGTCTATTAGGATATTTTCCATGGCAAGTGATATATATCGAATTCACACTGGCATTAGTTAAAAGAATATATCAGGGGTTTCCTGGGTTGCTCAGTGGTTTGGTGCCTGCCTTTGGCCTGGGGCGTGGTCCTGGAGTTTCGGGATCGAGTCCCGGGTCGGGATCCCGGCATGGAGTCTGCTTCTCCCTCTGCCTGTGTCTCTGCCTCTGTGTGTGTGTGTGTGTGTGTGTGTGTGTGTGTGTGTCTATCATGAATAAATAAATAAATAATCTTAAAAAAAAGAATTTATCAGTTCATATAACTATAAAGTGTAGTGATAGTAATGACTTTAGGAAAAGCTGGATCTAAGTGCTCAAATAATGTTATCAAGAAACTGTCCCCTGCTTCTTCCTTCTTCTCTGATGGTGTAATTTCCAGGCAGGTTCCCTTCACGTGAGAGCAACCTTAGAGAGAGTATCTCTTTCTAAATAGTTCCTACAAGAGACTCAAGACTGACCCTGATATGGCCTACTTATTGTCCTCCACCCCCATCACAAGCCAAGCCAGAGTGACATATCAAGGACAGGGTTTACCCAAATGGAAAAGAGAGGTTTTGCTACCTAAAGGGGGGTATGCTGGGTAGGCAAAACTGGTTAGGCAAATTGGCTTCCCACTTCCAATAGCATATGAAAAAGCAAATAGGACCTGGTCAAAGTTGGTGACTGTTGCATTGCCCTACATGGTAGCCAGTAGCCACAGGTAGCCATTAAAACTGAAGTTGAGGGATGCCTGGGTGGCAGTGGTTGAGCATCTGCCTTTGGCTCAGGGTGTGATCCCCAGGTCCTGGGATCGAGTCCTGCATTGGGTTCTCCTCAGGGAGACTGCCTCTCCCTCTGCCTATGTCTCTGCCTCTTGTGTCTCTCATGAATAAATAAATAAAATCTTTTAAAAAACCCAAAAACCTGAAGTTGGAATTAAATTAAAAAATCAGTTCCTGGGTTGCATTAGTCATAGATTACCCAGCAATATTCTGTGAAACTGAATAACTTAGGAGAATTCATGAAAGTTTACACAGGTCATTTGATTTATTTTATTTTACTTTTATGTTTTTATTAATAATAGTAAAAAGCTATGCTTTGTTGGGTGCTTTCTTTGTACCAGGCACCATACAAGGGAGTTTAGATCTATCATTTAATTCAATCTTTGCATGAGCAAGTACCAAGAACTGGGGCCCCACAGCAATTCCTCAATCTCTGATGTGGCACAGAGTGGTGGTAATAACAGGAACCGTGTCACAGCCTCGTATTTTTACTTAGTGCTCTTGGTAAATTAGACAGCTATGGAAGTGCCTTTGCTACCTGGCTTGTCCAAAATGTGGTGCGGAGAGTTGAAGTCCAAGTATCTTTCCCCTGGCTCAACCCTAATGAAGTAAGAGTTTTAAGTGGGCAGTAGTATCTTCATTGGCTAACTTAGGAAACTGAGCCATGGTGACATTAGGCAACTTGCCTGAAGCCACAGAGATGGTTGGTGGCAGAGCTGGGAGTCCAGTTCCCATCTTTACCTCTACAGTTGTTCCACTGAAAATAAGAAATGCTTGAATTTTTTGAGCAGGAACAAGAGACGCCTCTGTATTCTTCAGGATGATTACTCCCGAAACGGTATTAAAGTGCATTGGAGAAATGGAGACACAGATATTCATTCCAGGAAGACAGAAACCACAAAGAGGCTCCCCAGTGCCCAGCACAGTGCTTGGATTTTAGTAAATATTTATTGGAGAGGGACAGAAGGAAGAATGAGAAAGAGGGAAGGAGGGAAGAATGAGAAAGAGGGAAGGAGGGAAGATGAGCTGCTATCTGTAGTTTAAGGTAGAATGTTAGGGATGCCTGGGTGGCTCAGTGGTTGAGTCTTTGGCTCACGTAGTGATCCCAGGGTCCTGGCATCGAATCTCCCATTGGGCTCCCCGTAGGGAGCCTGCTTCCCCCTCTGCCTGTGTCTCTGCCTCTGTGTGTGTGTGTCTCTCATGAATAAATAAATAAAATCTTTAAAAAAAGGTACAATGTTAGATCATGGAGGCGAAAGACAAAAGGAACAAAATTCCGTTCTAGATGAAGAGAATTTAAAGAAACATCTCACTAAATGCAATATGTGGGGCTCGTTAGTATCCTGCTTAGAACAAATCAACTGTTAGAAAAAAAGTTTCAAGACAGTTGGAAAAATTTTATTATGGACTAGATATTAAATGATATTAAACTCTTTGTTAATTATGTATGATGTAATAAAAAAAAAGCAAAACCCCTTAATTATTAGAGATGAACTGTGTTGTATTTAGGTATCAATGACAAGATGTCTAGGATTCCCATAAAAACACATAAGCACAAAATAGGTAGATAAGTGTGTAGCGGACTATTATAATTTTCTCTGCTTTGCTGTATGTTACATCATGAAAAAGTAGACATATTTGAAAAATGCAGGTTACTTCTTTAATTCTCTTTCTTAAATACCACCAGGGGCCACCAGAGTTCAAGATGGAGTCCCAGCTCCCTTGCTCGGTCTATGCTTTCCAGGCCTTTGGTGACCCTGGATCCCTTGGCTCCCCAGGTTCATTCTGCTGCAGCTTTCAGACCCTCAAACCTGCCAAATACATTCCCACCTTAGGGCTACTCCCTGGAACCCTCTGGCCTCCATCCTCTTATTGCAGCTCAAGTGGCGCCTCCTCAGGCTTCCTTCCTCTTCACCACCAAAGGACAGATCTTCCACGCCTGTCTCTCCCTATTTTGTCACCCCATTCTTTGGCCTTCAGAGCAGTCAGTTGCCACTGCCTAAGGTTGTCTTATTCATGTTTATTTACTTTTGAGTGTTCGGTTTCACCCCACTAGCCTCTATGCTTGGGGAAGACAGGCATCTTGGCTTCATACCTAGAGGCCTGTAGCAGGTGCTAGATAAGCATATGTTGAAAGAATAAACACATGAACAAATTAATGGGGAAGAGCTTTCTGAGCATGAATCTTTCCACAGAGACTATAGAGGAAAATAAAATAGACATAAAATGAAAAACTTCTGTACAACAAAAGAAAGTAAAAACAGTTTGAAGACAAATGCAGAACTGGGAAAACATGCGCAAATAAAATATGCAAATAATGCATTCCTAGCATATTGAGAGCTCCTACCAATCATTAAGGTAATGCTGAATAGGGGCACAGGGGTGGCTGTCGGTTAAGCATCTATGACTGTTGATTTCAGCTCAGGTCATGATCTCAGGGTCATGAGATGGAGCCCTACATTGGGCTCTGCACTCAGTAGGGAATCTGCTTGAGATTCTTTCCCTCTCCCTCTGCCCGTCCTCCCAGGTCATGTGTGCATGCTCTCTCTCTAAGTAAGTAAATAAAATCTTTAAAAAGAGATAATGCTGAATAGCCCATTAGAAAAATAAGCAAAATATATTAAAAAGATGATGTAAAATATCTAAATGGCCAACAAACTTAAAAAAAAGTCCAACCTTATTAAAAAATCTAACAAATGCAAATAAAGCAAAAAATACTGCTTTCATCTATTAGATTAGCAGAAATTTAAAGATTGATATTATCTACACTTGACAAGGTATGGGTTAATAGGTGGGCACATATATTGTAGAAGCAGAAATTGGTACCAGAAAATTTAGCAAATTCCAACAAAATTTCAAATGTGCATTTATTTTGACCAAGCAATCCCACTTCTAGGGGAATCTATTACACCAGCTGATATGGATAAAAATACAAATATAATGACTAGCAGCATTATAATCTAGTTTTTAATAGAAAATAATGGAATAATACTCCTTAATGATACAAACGATAGAAAAATACCCAGCCCATTTCAGCTAAGGTAAATTCATATATACTACTACAAAGACATTTCCAAGATACATTTTAGTCAAAAAAATGTGGCAAAACAAGACAATATTGTAGAACATGCAGAATGTCTGGAGAATGAGAGAGAAAAAGAAAACCCTCTTTAATTTGAAGTTTCTGTATTTTTATAACAATCACGCTTGCATTTTTTATAACGTGTTACCCTGTAGTCAAGTTCAAGTATCATTTCAGTTGCGATACATTTCTTGCCCCCACCCCCCACCCTTTCTCTTTCTTCTTTCTTTTCCTTGACATTGACTTTTACAACAAATAAGGCAGTTGTCTTTCCAAATGTCCCACGTTCTGTATTTGTTAGTTTGCTTCCTCAAGAGGATGTGTCACTTTTTCCTCTGTTTTCCATATTCTTATAAATTGGAATTTAGCTCTAAAGTCTTGATTAGATGCAAATTCAAATTTTATACCTTTTGATGAGAATAGCTCATGGGCAGGGCTTTAAAATTAAACTTCTTGGGGGATCCCTGGGTGGCTTAGCGGTTTGGTGCCTGCCTTCGGCCCAGGATTGATCCTGGAGTCCCAGGGATCAAGTCCCACAGATCGGGCTCCCTGCACGGAACCTGCCTCTTTCTCTCTCTCTCTCTCTCTCTCTCTCTCTCTCTCTCTCTGTGTGTGTGTGTCTCATGAAGAAATAAATAAAAGCTTAAAAATTTTTAATTACACTTCTGGAACACCTGGATGGCTCAGCAGTTGAGCATCTGCCTTCGGCTCAGGGCATGATCCCAGGATCTGGGATTGAGTCCCACATCAGGCTCCCTGTGAGGAGCCTGCTTCTCCCTCTCCTATGTCTCTGTCTCTCTCTCTCTGCCTCTCAATAATAAATAAATAAAATTTTTAAAAAAGTAAACTTCTACTTGAAGTGTAATTTATATACATAAAAATACACAGGTTATAAATGTGCAATTCAAATTTTTGTTAAAAAAGGAACATATCCAATTAATCATCATTTAGATCAAGAATTAAGATGTTATGGCACCTCTCCAACTCTCCAAAGGTTACCGTGATCTGACTTCTGTCACATAAATTTGTTTTGCCTATGTTTGGATTTTAATGTAAATAAAACCATACAACACTAGCTTCTTTATGTTTGGCTTCAATCATTGGACCTTACATTTGTAAGATTTATCCATATTGTTGCACATAGTAATAGTTCTTTCTCATTGCTGTACCGAATTCTGTTGTATGATTATATATAGTTGAAGCATTCTATTGTAGATGGCCATTTGAGTTGTTTCCAGTTTTTGCCTGTTATAAATATGCTGCTGCTATGAACATTCTTGTACATATCTTTATTTAAAGATTTTTTTTTACATAATCTCTACATCCAATGTGAGGCTCAAACTCACAACCCCAAGATGAAGAGTCACATGCTCCACTGCTGAGCTAGCCAGGTGCCCCTCTTGTACATAGCTTTTTAATTAATTAATTAATTTATTTATTTATTGAGAGAGCATCAGCAGGGGGAGGGGCATGGGGAGAGCCCAGAGCCCAGCATAGGGCTCAATCTCACGACCCTGAGATCATAAGCCAAGCTGAAACTAAGGGTTAGCTGTTCACAACTGGCGCCACCCAGGCGCCCCACGTATCTTTTAATGCATATATGTATGCATTTCTGTTGGGCATATACTGGAATAGAATTGCTAGATCACAGAGTAAGCACATTTTCAGTTTTACTGGATGCTGTTTTCTGAGTTTCCTACTGTTTTTCTAAGTTATACCAATTTTTACTCCTTCAGAGATATGGAAATATTCCAACTGCTCCACATTCTTAGCTAGTTTTATCACTCTTTTAGATTTTAACTCTTCTTGCGTGTGTCTAGAAGTATCTATTTGTGTGTGACATGCATTTTTCAAAGAATACTAAGGTTGCAGTAAAGAGAATAAATTCTAGGAAGGCAAGGGTGGAAATAAGACTAGTGGAAGGTTGTTTTAGTAACCTCTTTAAGTGATGGTTTAGGTGATGGTGGTGCCTTGCAGTAAGATGCTGGCAATGGAAATAGAATGAAATGGATGAATTTGGGATATATTTTAGATCTAGAGCCAATAAGGTTTGCTGATGGATCAGATGGGGGAGGGAACTATAGGGAGAAATGGTGGTATGCTCCTAGCTATTTTTTTTAAGATTTTATTTATTTATTCATAAGAGACAGAGAGAGAGAGAGAGAGAGAGAGGCAGAGACACAGGCAGAGGGAGAAGCAGGCTCCATGCAGGGAGCCCAACATGGGACTTGATCCCAGGTCCCCAAGATCATGCCCCGGGCCAAAGGCAGGCGCTAAACCGCTGAGCCACCCAGGCTGCCCAAGCTCTAGCTTTTTGATTTGAAGCTGGATGGCTGGTTCACATTAGTGATTGGTGAATTCTGGAGAAGAAGAATATGTGTGAATTAGGGGGTGGAAGTTGTTCAAAGTAAGTTTCACAAGAGTAGGGTTCTTGCATGAGAGACTCCTAACTCTGGGAAACAAACTAGGGATGGTGGAAGAGGAGGTGGGCAGGGGGTGGGGGTGACTGGATGACGAGCACTGAGGGGGGCACTTGATGGGATGAGCACTGGGTGTTATTCTATATGTTGGCAAATTGAACACCAATAAAAAATAAATTTGTTAAAAAATAAATTTAAAAAAGTCTTTAAAAAAAAAAGAGTAGGGTTCTTGGTTTGTACCTTTCACTTATGTATCCCAAGCACCTAGAATATTCATTGGCACAAAGTAAGCAATTAAAAGTATTTGTTGAGCAAATGAGTGAATTAGACATCTTAGCGGTAATATCTGGCAATTAGTTGAATGTATGAGTTTAGACGCCTATTGAGAGACAGGATATATATATATATATCCGAGAGTCATCATCATTGTATATTTACAGACACAGCATTGGATGACATCACCCAGGGAGAAGGTGTATTTATACAAGGTTAGGAATAATGAGTGGTTGTCTGAAAAGCAAGAGAAAAACCAGGGGAGTGTGGTGTCACAAAGATCAAGAGAGGAGAATGTTTCAAGAAGGATGGAATGGTCAATGGTATCAAATACACTGAGACTTGAATAAGCTGAGAGTCAAAAAGTAACAAAGGCAATATTAACACTGACATCACTGCTGATCCCAGGAAGAACATCACAGTAGAGCAATGGCAGTGGATGTTCAGTAGGAGTGGGTAGAAGATCCAATGTGGACTGGGACATTGAGAAAGATAATAAAGGGATGGGGCTATGGCTGGAATGCTAGAGTGAGAGTTTAGGGTGAAGGGACTTTTTTTTTTTTTTTTTTTGAAAGAAGGAATACTAGAAAATGTGTGTATGCAGATGGGAAAGATCCAGAACTGAGGGATAATCAGTAATGTAAAAGATAGAAGATACAGTGCAGGAAGGAGTACCAGAGAAGGCCAGAGCAGAGGGGATCCATGGCATAAGTAGAGGGATTGTTCTTAAGGGGAACAGGGATTCTCCATCATTGAAGAAAAGTGTTATGGCCTGGGGGCGCCTGGGTGGTTCAGCTGGTTAAGCATCAGAATCTTGGTCATGATTACGATCTCAGGGTGGTGCAATCAAGCCCTTCATCAGGCTTTATGCTCTGCCCCTCCCAACCTCTAAAATAATTAAATAAGTCTTAGAAGTGTTATGGGCTGAATTGTGTCTCCACCTCCACTCCCGCAAAGTCAGATGTTGAAGTCCTAACTTCTACTACCTCAAAATGTGACTGTGTTTCAAGGTAGGGGCTTTGAAGAGACCATAAGTGGATCTGTGAGGTTGTATGAGTGGACTATGATCCAAATTGATTTATGTCCTTATAAGAAGAAGAGATTAAGACAAAGACAGAGGGAATATAATGTGAGAACGCGGGATCCCTGGGTGGCGCAGCGGTTTGGCGCCTGCCTTTGGCCCAAGGTGCGATTCTGGAGACCCGGGATCGAATCCCATATCAGGCTCCTGGTGCATGGAGCCTGCTTCTCCCTCTGCCTGTGTCTCTGCCTCTCTCTCTCTCTCTGTGACTATCATAAGTAAATAAATAAAAATTAAAAAAAAAAAGGAAAAAAAATAATGTGAGAACGCAGGGAGAAGATGTCCATCTGCAAGCCAAGGAGAAAGACCTCAGAAGAAACCAACCCTGCTGCCACCTTGATCTCAAACTTCAAATCTCTAATAAAATACCTTTCTTTTGTTTAAGCCCCCCAGTCTGTAAAACTTGGTTGTAGCATCTCTAGCAAACCAGTGCAAGAAGGGAGAACAGAGTGCATAGACAGCTATAGAGAGCTTGTAGGTTTGGCAGTGAGCTCTAGGCTGGCTTCTGTGTTCTTTGTTTTGAAAAAAACTCTTATATCATCTCATGTTCACCTGTGCAAGACTGCTCTTAAAGTATATTCCTAAGAGTAGAATTGTTAGATAGAGGGTATGTGTATTTTCCCACTTACTAGAAAATGCCAAATAGTTTTCTAAACTGATTGTACTAAAAGACGTTCCCCAAAAAAATAAAAATAAAAAAATAAAAGATGTTCCCTTTAGCAGTATATACAAATATTTATTACTCTACTTCTTCACTGAGACTTCATATTGTCAGGCAGTTTAATTTTTGTTGGTTATGGACATGAAAATGTATTTCATTGTGTTTTCGATTTGAGTTCCCTTGATTATTAATAAGAGTAATGATTTTTCCCTGTATTGATCATTCAGTTTTCTTGTTCTGTGAAGTACCTGTTTAGATTCATTTTTTATTGTTATTTGTTTTCTTATTGATTAATAGGAGTGTCTTGTTAAACTTAAAAATCAAACTGCCAGTTATTTTACCAGCAAAGAATGGGTTTATTTGAGGACAGCAGAGAATTGCAATGTAAAACAAGGAAGCTATGGCAAAACCATAGGCAAGTGCACCCAATAAAGAGGTATGCTCTTTTATAAAGAAAACTGAGACATTGGGGAGGCTGTTATAAATCAATAAAAATAAATAAAAAGCCCATTGGAGTAAACTGAGAGTTCAGTGACCGTCTGTCATTGGCTGGACTCTTGGGGGCTTTGGCAGGGAGGAAGAAGTCTTCCCTCCTCCTGCAAAGATCATAAAGTAGTATCCACTTCCAATGGCTGCCTCTTCCCATTGGATTTGCAATTGATGAGCAGAACCAGTGGGGCCTGAGAGCTCCCCCTGAGGAACCTCCTCACCATTCTAGTGAGATTTCCTTTAATTAATTTTCAGTTTTTAAAAATGTACTCTTTTATTTGTTGTATGTGTCACAAATACCTTCTCTCAGTTCTTTGTCTTTCCACTTTTTTAATGGTATTTTTTCATGAAACTCCCCCCCCCCAATTTTTTTATGATAATGTAGTCAGACTTTACTCCTTTCATCATTGTTTCCACATTTTATGTTTTGTTTTTAAAATTCTGCTACATCTTAAAGTCTTCTAAAATTTTTATATTATTTCCTTTTACAAGCAGGTCTTTAATCTACTGGAATTGAATTTTAGTATTGGCCTCAAAAGCAGAGATTCATTTTTCCCCATAAGGATAACTGAAAGGTCACAAAATAATGTACTGAAAATAATCTGTCATATGTCAGGTTTCCCTGTATGGGAGTCAGATTTGGGATATTTTGTTCTGTTCCATTAGTTAGATTATTCATCCTTGTGGACGATACCACTAAAAATGATGTGTAATTTTAGATATTTGGTATTAGATAAGTTACCTCATTTTCTTTTCTTCTACAGAAATAGCTTGAATATTCTTGGATTTTTGTCCTTCCAAATACATTAAATAATGTATTTAGTGCTATATTCTACAAATAAACTCGTTGAAAATTGTATTGTGTTTGCATTAAAACTATAGATAGATCATTTGGGGGAAAATGTATATTGTCCTATTGTTAAGATGTTTTTTCCTCCTAGCACTAAATATACAGTCTTTTCTAGCTGCTTGACACCAACAGGTTGTCATAGAGGAAAAGCTTTTTGCTTTATCCTGCAAAGTTCAATGAGTGGAATGCAAAAATGACAAATTAACAGGAGAAAAACAGATTTAATTAAATGCTATGCACGCAAGTTTACAAAAAAATGTAGCTTAAAGAGGCAGACAGAACTTGAGGGCTTATAAGCTATTCCAAAGGGCAAAAAAGTGTGGAGAAGAGACTAAACAAAAGAAAAAGAATTTGGGAGCCAGGGAGGTAACTTATAGGAGGGTGACTAGAGAAAGTATGGTAAACAAAAATTGTTCAGTAAGATTCATTATACAGATTTAAGTCAGTGTCTTCTCCATTCTTATGAGCTGCTAAGAGTTGTTCTCTTTCAGATATGAAAGAGGGAGACATCTTTACAAATGGAAATTTCCTTTATAAATATAAAATGTCTTTTACAAAAGGAGTTGCCTTCAACTTTAAATAATCATGCCAAAGTGGCATATTCTGGTCACCTTCATTGTCCAAAAGTTTGATTCAGTTCTGACACCAAGTATCCATAGCTGATGTAGACCCCATAGGTAAAAGGCTCCATCCCATATGACTACACTTTTTCAGGCGTCAGTTGCAAGTCTGAGTACTTCTGATCAACAGGCTATAAATTTGGTATTCCCCACCCCACCCCCTCCCACCAAGGTTTAATAATGTCCTAGAAAGACTCCCAAAACTCAAGAAAAGCACCTTACTGGTTAATCATAAAGGATACGTCCCAAAAAGCCAAACGAAAGAGATGTGTAAGGGAGCAAAAATAATTTTCCTTCTTCCCTTCTAGGTTTTTAGCTAAATCTCCCCCAATAAATGACAGATTAACAGGAGGAAAACAAAACAAATTTAATAACATGGATACCTACTGTATACCTGGGAGGGACCCAGGAAAACTGAGTAACTCCACAAACTAGCCTGAGCAACCAACCACCTTAGATACCTTCTCCAGCTGAAGACAAAAGATGTTGGGTAAAGAGAAACCAGTTATGGGAAGTTATCAGGCAAAGCACAGTAAACAAAGCTATAATTGTTGTGCAGGTTTAAGTCCTTGCCTTGTCCATTGATAAGCTTTCTAGAGTTTTAGTCATCCTCTTTCTGGTACGGAGGAGGGGGACACCCTTAAAATGAAGACTTTCCTTATGTGTGTCTCTCACATGTCTTCCCTCATGTGTATTCCCTTATACAAGACTCTGACAAAAAAAAGGTAACTTCTAAGTTTTCGAAACTTCTCCTTGTCTGCTGTTTTTTAAAAGTAATCAGCCTAGGGTTCCTGGGTAGCTCAGTCGGTTAAACGTCTGCTTTCGGCTCAGTTGATGATCCCTGGTCCTGGGATTGAGTCCCACATCAGGAGCCTACTTCTCCCTCTCCCTCTGCCTATCACTACCCCCTGCTTGTGCTGTCTCTCTCTTTCTCTGTTAAATAAATAAATAATTTTTAAAAAAAAGTAGTCTAAAATAATCCTTTGCCAAAGTTTAGACATATTTTGGGGCAGCAAATTCTGCTCCTCTTCAGATGCATTGCCCAAGTTCATGGGGCAGGGACATGAAGCTTCCATGACTTCTTTGGGTGCATCACCCTCCCAGCCTGTAGTTATATGCACCACCCATAAGCTCTCTGAATGCAGTCATTTGGATTTTTAACAGAGATCTCCTAGTGTAGGATTGAATAAGTCATTAGGCATTAACTCAATCTCCAGTCTCTTTCCCTTCCCAGGGGTGAGAGGATGGAGCTGAGAGTTCTAAGCTTCTAACGCAGGCTTGGTCTTTCTGGTGACCAGCCTTCATCCAGAAGCTATCTAGGGTCTCCCCAAGAGTGGCCTTACTAGAACAAAAAATGTTCCTATCATTCTTGCCAGAAGTTCTAGGAGCTTTGTGCCAGGAACCAGGGACAGGACCAAATGTCTTCCTATGATACGATGCCTAAACCGAATCATCTAATACTGTATATAATATAGTTCTCTATTTACTTAGCTCTTTTTTAATATTTTAAAATAAAATTTTACAATTACACATATTTTTAAATTTTATTCATTCATTCATTCATGAGAGACAGAGAGAGAGAAGCAGGCTCCATGCAGGGAGCCCGACGTGGGGCTCGATCCCGGAACTCAAGGATTATACCCTAGGCCCAAGGCAGTGCTAAACCACTGAGCCACCCTGGCTGCCCTTACAATTATATTCAAAAAGAACTTTAATAGCTTTGATTAGGGATGGACAGGAAAATGTTCACCTTTAGCCCAGAAGGCTGACCTATAGCCTGCATATTTTCGATAAGGATCAAATACACACTGGTTGCTACATTCTTCAAGGGTCTCATGACAGCCTGTAAATCTCACTGAGAGTTAATACCAAACTAAGTGATAAGCACCAAAGAAATCTTGAAAAAATAGTTTTACAAGTAGAAATTCAAGAAGACATCTATGATCTACTACTCTCTACATGTCCCTCTGCCCTGAGCACTAAGAATATAACCACCAGCTTCATACAGCAGAAGTGCAGCTCTTTCTGCCCACGGGTCCTTACTAAGTTGCACCATACAACATCTCAAGAATTCTTTTTTGACCCTCGTGCTCCACAAACCTGCTACATTTTTTTTCAAGTTTTATTTATTTAAGTAATCTCCATACCCAATGTGGAGCTCGAACTCACCACCCCGAGATCAAGTCATATGCTCCCCTGACTGAGTCAGCCAGGCACCTGGCCTTGCAACATTTTTATTACATTAATTTCTGAATACTTTTCTTGAAGACATAGTAAATATCTTTTCAAAATCACATTTCTGACTGTTTATTCCTGGGGTGTAGAAATGCAGTTGATGAGTATATATTGATTTTGTAACCAGCTATCTTATTAAATTCTTAAGTTTATTTTAGTAATTTATAGTCTTCAGGACTTCCTATATAAATGGTTATATTAATTGAGAATAATTATATATTTGTTACTATATTATCCCATTTCTTCATTCATTCATTTATTTTTCCTTACTGCACTGGTGGTGCCTCCAGTACAATGTTAAATAAAAGTGATGCTAGCAAGCATCCTTATTTTATATCTAATCTTAAAGAGAATGAATATAATGTTTCAACATTACACATAATACTTGCTATATTACCAGGCTATTTTAAAGAGACTATTAAAAAAATCATGAATGTATTTCAGTTTTATAAAATGTGGGTTTTATGCATCTACTAGGAGATACATAAGTGTATTCCCCTTAATGATATTTCCCTTAATCTATTAATGTAGGTGAAAAGAATTAATTTTTTAAGTGTTAAATCAACCTTACTTTCTTTGTGTAAGTCCAACTTGGTCATCATATGTCTTTTTAAAAAAGGATTGTTGTTAAATTTAGTGCATTAATATTTTTCTTAAGATATTGTAAATCTATGTCTGTTGGTAAGGGAACCTACACTTTTCTCTTTAAACTGTCCTTGGTGGGTTTGGTATCAGGCTTAATTAAATGAATTGAGGGTATTATCCTCATTTTGTTCCCTAGGAGCATTTATATAAGATTGGAAATATTTCTTCCTTAAATATTTAGACCTACTGGAAAAGCCTGCTGGGCCTAGAGGGATTGGTTGACTAGTTGACATCTTTTGGATTCCTCATTCAATGTCCTTAATGGTTTTAAGACTATTTGTTTTCCTATTGCCTTTGAGTGTGATAATAATGAGATCTTTGTCTAGGGCCTTGTCTATTTGATTTAACCTCAAAAATATTTTAAAATAAAGGCTTAATAACATATATCGAGGCACCTGGGTGGCTCGGTGGTGCAGCGTCTGCCTTCGGTCCAGGCCGTGATCCCAATAGAGTCCCACATCAGGCTCCCCGCCAGAGGTCTTTAAAAAAAAAAAAGTATGAAGTTAAAAAAAAAAAAAAAATCTTAAAAAAGAAAAAAGATTTGAAGTTCGATGGGTAGCAGGAGCGGAGCGCTGCCTGCCGGCGGGGACAAACTCATCACAAGGAACAGTAAAAGGGTTCCATGTAGGAAACGGATATGGTTTCCTCAACAGGAATGACAGCAAGGAAGATGTATTTGCACACCAGACTGCCATAAAGAAGAATCACCCCAGGAAGTGCCTTCGCAGTGGGGGGCTGGAGGGACCGTGGAGTTCGATGCTGCTGAAGGAGAAAGGGGTGCGGGGGCAGCAAATGTGACAGGCCCTGGTGGGGCTCCAGCGCGAGGCAGTAGAGGGGCAGCGGACCGTAACCCTTACAGACGCCACCCGCGTCGCAGGGTCCTCCACCAATTACCCGCAGAATTACCGCAATGGTGAGAGTGGGGCCAAGGACGAGGGATCGGAGGGTGCCGGCGAAGGCCCCCAGTTCCTGCCTGCGGAGACCCTCCGTGCAGGGAGAGGTCACGGCCGGTGCCGATAACCGGGGTGCAGAACGCGGCAGACCACTGAGCCGGCGGGTGCGTCGAGCTTAGAGGCCTCGATTCCCTGGGGGGCCCCTCGCCGGAGACAGCCTGGAGAGGAGGGCGAGGAGGGAGGTGCGGAAATCCAGGCGCTGGGGCCTCAAGGTCACGACCCCCGGGCTCCAAGGACTCGCGCAGACGCCGGGGCAGCCCGAGGGCGCAGGACGCCGGAGGCCAGAGAGTCGGGGGCCGAGGCCGCCGCGCCGCCCCGTTAGCCACCCAGCTCGCAGCACCGAGGACGAAATCCCAGCAATAAGGAATGAACAGAAGTGGGGGCTGAAGACCGGCCCACTGACCAGATACGTAGAACTATCTGCATTATCTACGCAGCATCGGGCTTTTATTTCTACCTAAAGACGTCTCTTTTCGGTAATGACAAACGTGTTTTTTAAAAAAGCCTGGTTTTTCCCAGTACACCTTTAAAGGTTTTGAAATTGTTTCATATCTGGTCAAGTTGAGATTTTTGTTTTAATAGTTTTTTTTTTTTAATTTTTATTTATTTATGATAGTTACAGAGAGAGAGAGAGGCAGAGACACAGGCAGAGGGAGAAGCAGGCTCCACGCGCCGGGAGCCCGACGTAGGATTCGATCCCGGGTCTCCAGGATCGCGCCCTGGGCCAAAGGCAGGCGCTAAACCGCTGCGCCACCCAGGGATCCCTAAACCCATTTTTAAATTACTATCTTATCTATTTCTGTGAGTTTTTAAATATTATAATATTTTTGATGACTAGGAATTCTGTTTGACATTCTATGCTTGGTTATTGTTTTTTTTTTTTTTTTTAAGGTTTTTGCTTTTTGCTCATAATTTTAGTCCTGTTCTTTCTTTTTTTTTTTTTTAAGATTTTATTTATTTCTTCATGAGAAACACAGGCACAGGGAGAAGCAGGCTCCCTCTGGGGAGCCTGATGCAGGACTCCCTCTTAGGACCCTGGTATCACACCCTGAGCTGAAGGCAGATGCTCAATCACAGAGCCACCCAGGTGTCCCTAGTCCTGTTATTTCTATAAACATATTTAATTATACCTGATTTATAGTCTGTGTTTCACTATTTCCACCTTTGAGGGTCTGATAGTGCTGTCACAGGAGTATGTCATTTACTTTTGAGTTTTATGATTTCCGACTGTGAACTCATATTTCTTTTTTCTTTTTTTTTTAAAGATTTTATTTATTTTTTTCAGGACAGACACAGAGAGACAGAGAGGCAGAGACACAGGTAGAGGGAGAAGCAGGCTCCATGCAGGGACTCAATGTGGGACTGGATCCTGGGTCTCCAGGACCACGCCCTGGGCTGAAGGCAGCACTAAATCACTGAGCCACCAGGCTGCCCTGAACTCATATTTCTGTGGGAATTCCTTGAGGGAGGCCTAGAATAGAAATCAGTTTCTACAAGAGATTTGTTTGCTTCTGTGAGATTCCTGGGTCTGTGACCACTTTAATCTGACTTTTGGCTCAAGGCATTTTAGAGCATCCAGATGTATGACTTTGAGTCGCAAACTGTGTAGGTCATCTTTCATCTTGTGCTCATAAAACTCAGAAAAGAATCCCCACCCCCCCTCTGTACTCAGAGCCAAGATTCCAGACAGAAGGCAGCTTCACTTTCAGTGGGATAGGAGAGGGTGCACAGTTCAAGGTAGTTCTGGTTTGTTTTTACACTGAAGGAGTCGCCCTCTGGTGTCTCAACCTTAATGAGATCTATTATGTAGAATTACAATCACCACTTTGAAGAGGACCCAAGTGATGTCTCTTCTCTGTGTCCCACAAAGAGGTGTAAATCAAAGTTCACAGATACCTGGGTTGGCAATGCCCTGGAGTGAAAGCCATCTCCAGCATTCTGTACACTTCCCTGGATTTCTGCATTTCACTTCATTTTAGCCTAAGTATTCCTTACTTTGTCAGCTTATGGATGCATTTCGCCTACCTTATTCCAGAATTTTTGTTGTTTACAGTGGAAGAAATAAGTCAGAATCCCACAGTTCTTTTGAACATGACTTCCGAATTTTTTGCATTTTTGACAGTTTCTGGGACTCAGCCATACTTCTAGTGGGTATCAAATGCCCAAAAACTATGGCAGAATGGGGCACCTGGCTGGCTCAGTTGGAAGAACAAGCGTGACTCTTGATCTTGGGGTAGTGGGTTCGAGCCCCACATTAGGTGTAGAGATTTCCAAAGGAAAAAAAGTCAAAAAAATAAGCAGAATAAGTGACTTCGCTCTTTATATAAACTTCTTGTACTTCTAAAAGTAGAAAGTCCTGAATTGACTAAATGCTTTCTATTCTTCAGTTTTTCAAAAACATGTGCTAGTTAAATATACTTAAGCATCAGTGTATGAGTTGTTGTTGGTTTATCTAATTAAAAAAATTGTTTTAATGACATAAAAGTGATTATTTGAATCTTCCCTTTGGTTTGTTGTCATTGCTTTGATCCATGACCTCCTGCAGCCTGCCTAATCCTGGCCACCCAGTTTGCTGAGGCTTGGTCATGAGAAAAACAGAAGAGTGTTGGAAAAAAAAAAAAAAAAAAACACCACCAAAGTAAACACTTGGGTTAAGAGGGAACTTTGGTTAAGGATAAATGACTCTGCTGCCCTCTGGAGGCCAGTTAAGGATACAGGTACAAGTCCCTTTTCAGCTATGGAGCAAGTTTTTAAATCTATTTAACTTTTGAAACAGTCTCCTGCATGATATGTTAGTACCTCGTTTGCAGACAAAAGAAAGGTATTTCTAAAACTTACACCTTATTTAATTATTTTTGGTTTGGGATATGTATGAATTCAGATTCAGAGAAGAAACTAGGTATTTCAAACACAGAGGGGTTTAATAAAGGGATTTAGGAGCTTATAAAACCCTTGGAAAAGTCAAGGACATTTTCACTATTTTTTGAATTAACAAGCAGTTTTTCCATTGTTTTTTTATTCCTCCAGGTAAACCTTGAAATAATTTTGCTTACTTCCATTCCAAAAATGCCCCTCTTGGTATTTTTATTGAAACTGAACTGATTGGAAAATTATTCATGAATTTCGAAAGAAATTTGTATCATTTATAATATTCAGTCTTCTTATTCAAGAATACCTCTCTCGATTCATTTATGTCTTTTATTGTGTGTTTCAATGAAGTTTTATAACTTTATTTATGCAGGCTATATGTCTTTCTCATACAACTAAGTTATTGCTAAGTACTTTATGTCCTTAGAATATGGCATCTTGGGGTGCCTGGGTCACTCAGTTGGTTAAGTGGCTGCCAACAGGTCCAGGTCATGATCCCAGGATCCTGGGATTGAGTCCCTCATAGGACTCAGTGGAGAGTCTGCTTCTCCTTCTCCCTCTGCTCCTCCCCAAGCTGTACACACATTCTCTCTCAAATAAATAAATAAATCTTAAAAAATGAATATGGAATCTTTTTTGTCATATCTTAAGAGTGGTTTGATTGGAATCATGGAATCCTTTGATTTTTTTTGAAGCTTTTAAAAAAGATTTTATTTCTTTATTCATGAGAGACACAGATAGAGAGGCAGAAACATAGGCAGAGGGAGAAGCAAGCTCCCCATGGGGAACCTGATGCAGGACTTCATCCCGGGACCCTGGGATCATGCCCTGAGCAAAAGGCAGACACCAAACACTAAGCTACCCAGGTGTCCCTTTATAAAGCTTTTTTTTTTTTTAAATTTTTATTTATTCATGATAGTCACACACAGAGAGAGAGAGGCAGAGACATAGGCAGAGGGAGAAGCAGGCTCCATGCACCGGGAGCCTGACGTGGGATTCAATCCCGGGTCTCCAGGATCGTGCCCTGGGCCAGAGGCAGGCGGTAAACCGCTGCGCCACCCAGGGATCCCTATAAAGCTTTTTATTTAGGTAATGTCTATACCCAATGTGGGGCTCGAACTCATGGCCCGGAGATCCAGAGTCACATGCTCTTCTGACTGAAACAGCCAGGGGTCCCAATCAGCTGTATTGAGGTATAATTGACATAACGTAAGATTCACTCATTTAAAGTGTTCAGTTCACTGGGTTAGAGTATATTTACAGAGTTGTGCAGCCATCATCATAAACTTATTTATTTATTTATTATTTATTTATTTATGGTTTGATTTATTTATGAGAGACACAGAGAGAGGCAGAGACATAGGCAGAGGGAGAAGCAGCCTCCCTCACAGGGAGCTTGATGTGGGACTCGATCCCCAAACTGGGATCACACCCTGAACCAAAGGCAGATGCTCAACTGCTGAGCCACCCAGGCGTCCCATCATAATCTAATTTTAAAACATTTTCATCACCCCCAAGAGAAAGCTTGTACCCATTGGCAGTCACTCCCACTACTCGCTTCCCCTTTTATCTTCCCTGCTCCAAACCCCTGGCAACTATTCATCTACTTTTTGTTGCTACTGATTGATCTATTCTGAACATTTCATATAAATGAGAGTACAATATGTGCTATTTTGTGATTGATTTCTTCCGCTTCACCAAAATATTTTGATGTGAAACCCTTGATTTTATGAAAACTGTATACAACCACTTTGTTCACAAATTTACAAATGTGGAATTATCAGATCTCTCTTTTTTTAATTGAAGTATACCTGGTATATAATATTAGTTTCAAGTGTGCAACATAATGATTCAATATTTGTGTATATTGTGAAATGATTGCCTCAATACCCTCATACTGCTCTTCTCAAAAGACAAACTAGTCTTACTCTCCTTCCATCCAGCTGCTCCATCAAGGGATGGACTCAATAAATTATTCCAAACAAAAAGCCATTATTATGCTTATTTATGAGTTACTGATGGACTCCTATCAAATGAAGAAGGTGAACTAAATCCTAAGGCTGGTTTCCTCTATGACCCGACTACAGTGTTGCCTGGATTAATCAGGTCCCTTTCCAGAGACCCACATGGGATAGTTCCTGTTTCCCATCCCTGAGTAGGGAGGGACTAGTTGTTTCATTGTCTTGTCAAGTGGAAGAATTGAGTGCATACTGTAAGGAGACAAAGAGGTTGGGGACGCACAGTCCTTTGGCATGAATGCATCGAGAAAGCCCAGAACCAGCCTCACACTCCATATGATGAATGTAGCTCCCAGCAAAGAAGGAGTCCTGTGACTTTTGTGAAGCTGAAGAGTCTGAATCAGCCTAAGACATGCTTCTTTGCAGAGAAGCATCAAGGTGCAATTCAAATGAAGGCTGACAGGCTGGTGGAGCTGATTCTCCAGACTCTTTGGCATGGAAGATCATTTAATTTTGCTTTCCAGTTTGGAATATGCTCACTTCCTGTGCCTTACTGCATGAACTTGGATGCTTTCTTAGATGATGGTCTCCCAAGTCTTTTAAAGAGAACTTTAGAAACTATGAAGCTCTATTCTTCTCCTCTATACAGGATGTTGAGGATTTTCTTATATATGGGGAAATTTGTGACTAGCCCAGAACTTTGCAAAGCAGACCCCATGAATATGTACAGAATGAATGCTGGTGTGTTCTTGCAGTGCTCTTCATGTAGAAGAGATTCTTTGGGTTACATAGTAAGGAGGAGAATATTTCCCATTCAAAATATTAGGCACAGTCACACACACACACCACACTCCTAAATGCTTGAAATATAACCATTGGAATTTCATTTCCTCAAATCAAAGCACCACCCTCACCTTTACCAACACAGGGCTAAGGAATGAAGTCATTACCTTCTTAGTGGATGTTCTTTTTTCTGTGAGAAAAATCTGGGGTAGATTGGAGGAGAGGAGAGGTATGGAAACATATTTAAGTTGAGAAAAGTATATGGGGCTGTAGAGAATGCCCATGTTCTGCATAGACCTGCTCTACTGAAACCTAATGTAGCCTGGGACTGTGGTTATTCTTTTATCTTAGGTGGTGATGGGCATTAGTTACAGGAACATAAGTGAAAATGCTTGGTGATACTTCCTCATTTTCTCTAGGCCAATCATTAGTGATAATGAAAGCAGTTGTCACGTATTGAAAAATCTATTATGGCCCAGGCACTGTGCAAAATGCTTCATGTGCAGCATAATTATTTATTATATTTCTATAGAAAGACAAGACTGGAATTAAATTCAGGTGAATTACAGAAAAATGCAAATTTTTTTATCTTCAGTTTTTATTTCATTGACTTTATTTTTGGTTCAGCTGTAATTGACATTCAGAAGGAAAGGTGAATGGCGATGAATTCCTCTTCCACGTGTTCTCACATTGTTGGAGAAAACACTGATATTCATGCTTTCTCCCCTTTGGTTAAGCCCCTGACTCCTTAACCAGTCCTCATAGGAAGAGAGTTTCCAGACTCCTCAGTATCCTGCTCACCTTAAATGCTTTGTAGTTTCTTAGCACCCTCGTAACATGTGGGATAAATACGTAATCAGAACCCCCAGGGGTATTGCCCCAGTGACTCTGAGAAAACTCAAACTCCAACACAAAGGAGAGTCAGCACTCCTTGTTCTAGTGACAGGCTAGGAAAGGCAAGAGGAGGCTACCTGAAGCAGACCTCCGGCTCCATATTTTTTTTATATTTGTGTTCCATAAAATATAAATGATGCTATTTAATTAATTTATTTTAATATTTATTTTAAAGTATTAGAATTCACAGATCTTTTTTCAGTTTTATTGAGATATAAATGACATACAGCTCTCCATGAGTTTAAGGTGTGCAGCAGAGTAACCTGACTTACATATATTGCAAAATGATTATCATGATAAGTTTCATGATAAGTTTAACTTACATCTCCTCATAGAGTTAGAAATTTTTTTTCCTTGTGATGAAAACTTTTAAAATCTATTCTCTTAGCAACTTTCAAACATACCATACGGTAGTGTTAACTAGATTCATCATGTTGCAGACAAACTGAAAGTTTGTGCGTTTTGACCATCTTCTTCTACTCCCACTCATAGACATTTTTAAAGTAGTGAAATAAATGTATTCTACATTTCAAGTACAAATGTTATGAGCATAAATGAAACAACAAATAAAAACAAAAACACATAGAACATGAACATTAAGCTCATAGTTCTAATATAAACTACTAGCAGGTAAAGTAAGTGTAGCTCAAAAAGTAAATTCACTACATAAGATAGAAGAAAATGTAATCAAAGTCTTAGGAAAAAAACAAAAAACACATGATATTTAAAAAAAGGTGTCAGTTGTTTTGTCATTAAAGCTGGAGACAAAGAAAAAAAAAAGCTGGAGACAATTTCTGTGCCAAGTCTTTTACCTTCTCAGAAATCCCTTTCTGATTGTCATCAACTGGAAGAATGAAAAATTGCTGTGAGTTAACTTCCAGTGTTTCCCTATCACATAATTACATTGCTCTTTGATGACTTTGAGGAGATCATTGCAAATAGCTCGTTGTCTATTTTGCAGGACCGCAACCCCTTCATGGATAGCAAGTAGTAGTGTTTGTTCCAAGAAAAGTATTTTGGGTTTGTCTTCTTCTTTACATTGTCAAATGTAGATGAAGATTTGATGCAGAATTACCCAAATTCATTACAAGGCTGTTAATAATGCATTTGTTAAAATAATAATATACTAACATTGTTCTTAAAAGTCTTTGAACTAGGAAAGTATTTAGTCTCCCAGTAGAAGCCTTGCATTGTTGACTGTCATTTTTGTACATTCCTGAAGGTGAGAGGAAATATTGAAGAACCATATCTAATGAGGGCACTAATTTTAGATCCCAAATTTTAATGCAGCAAATACTATCCCGGTGTTAAGTGATTTTTTTTTTTTGGCATTAAGTGATTTTTATTTCAGATTTTTAAGTCCTAGTAATAGTATTATGTGGTAAAATACCAACATTTTGGTATTTGGAGGGGAATAAGTTTTCTGGACTCTGATTTAGGAAACCAAGACGGGCCACTGCCAAGGGCAGGATATACTCCTTGGATTGTGAGGAACACCCTCCCCGGAGCACTCAATGGCCTGAATGAGGCTCTATGTTGAGGAGAGGGTGGGAAAGAAAACTGCCTAGATGAAATAGGAAAAAAAATGAACATGCAGATTACAAAATAAGTCACTGCAGACTCACCATGACACCAACCGCAAGACCTATCTTCCCTCTTATCTCCACACTGCTCCCCTCCTCCCCCAGGTCTCCTGGTCTCATGTGTTGGCAGCACAGCCTAGCTAGTCTCCGGGCTGGGAAGCCAGCAGTCACTCCTTGGGCTGGACACCACAATCTAGCCTCCGGGTGTTCACGCTGTGTGTGATCACCCTCCTTATCTCCCTGAGAGTGGGCGGGATGTGGGTCTTCTAACTCGTAGATTATAGCAAAGGTGCCCAGATGATTATATTTCCTAAGAGTGTAGCTCCTGTCATGCAGAGTCTCTCCTTTGGTGGCTTGGAGAAAGCAAGAGGCCATGTGGGGGAGCCCCAACATTTGGAAGTAAAGAACAGCAGGCAGTCTCTGGCCTACACTCAGCAAGAATCAGATGCAAGGACCCGAATCCTTCCAGCAGCTTGAGTGAACATGAAAGCAGATCCTTTCCCAGTTGAGCCTCCACCAAAACCAGTCCCAGACAACACTTGGATTGCAGCCTGGAGCCTCCAAGCAGAGGGCCCACCTAAGCCATGCCTCAACTCCTGACCCACAGAAACTGTGAGATAAGACGTGTGTTTTAAGCCACTAAGTCTGTAGTAAAACTGTAGGTTGGTGACAAAGCATAAATAAAAAATTCACTCTAGTTTTCAGTCAATCAACTCCTGCCAGTTTTTTACATTCTAAATCCATCCCTGGTGTCTTGCCACAGAACTAGGTCAGGCAGTCAGCATTGCTTGCCTGGCCTGTGGCTGTTACCTCTTATCCATCTGGGCTCTGAAAGTCTTTCTCTGCCTGGTCAAATGAGTGGTCTTTCAAAACATAAACCCCTTCACATCTTTCCCCCTTTTGAAACCTTTCAGCATGTTCTTTGTAACTGTAGGATGATGTCTAAGCCCTTACCATGGCCCAGAAGGCCCTTATTTTCTCCAGTCTTATCTCCCACTTCTTGGTGAAAGTGTTACCCTCCAGCAATACTGAGCTACTTGCATTCACCTGCCTTCCTCTCCACACCTCAAGTTATTAGTCACCTCCCTGGAATGTTCTTATAATGTCCCTTCTTGCTAGAATGCTCTTTCTCTCCTGGATCATTGACACACTGAATTGCATCACAATTACCCACTTGTGGATTGGTTTGTACTGTAGAATCTTTGTTCCTGTGGGCCAGGGACTAAGCTATATTTGTCTTTGTACTCTGGTCCTAGCAGAGAGTCTGACACATCAGATAGTCAATAAAAGTTTGCTGAACATTCTGGTTTCTAGGCCAGAATATACCCAAAAAAGATGCCAAGAACTTGACCTATGCCATGGTACCCAGAATGGACATGAGTTCTTAGTAAGGATGTCCTAGAACATGGCAGTGCATGATGTTGAAGGCTTGAACTGTCTGTCCTTTCACTCAATTGTTGAGTCATCCATGCATCATCTGATTTTTGTAGCAGAGACAAAAGCAGTCCTTGTACTTATATTGTTCATAATCTAGTGGCCATGAGGGATATAAAAGAAAAGGAAAGGAAAAAGAAAAGAAAGAATTCAGCAATTACAATCCATAATCAAGATTTGCACATGGGGCACCTTGATGGCTCAGTGGTTGAGCGTCCGCCTTTCCCTCAGGTCGTGATCTCAGGATCCTGGGATCATGTCCCACATCGGGCTCCTGCTTCTCCCTCTTCCTATGTCTCTGCCTCTCTCTCTGCATATCTCTCATGAATAAATAAATAAAATCTTAAAAAAAAAGGATTTGCACCCAATAGGTGTCCAACTCTTCTGTGGGGATTGGGGAAGTAGTTAAGATTTTCAGGATGAGGTGATTCCTAAGCTAAGCCTTGAAGGATGGTGAATATTTGGCAAGCTTAGGGGAGATGAGAGGGCTCAAGGACATGGCGCATTTCATGGAACAGAAGCATTAAAGTGTAGGGCAGTCAGGGAGCTGCAGGTAGTTTGGTAAGGCTGGAGGACAAGAGGACTGGAGAGAGTGCTGAGAGACAATGCAGGGAAGTGAGCCTAAGGAATTAATACTTTGTGTTGAAGACATCAAAGAATCATTATGGAATCCTAAGCAGTTTTTGTGACATGCTTAGATTTGCCACCTTGAAAGATAAATATTATTGCAGCATTTATGATGCTTGATAAATAATACTGCTCTTCCCCACCCAGGTTCTGGACAAATTGAAAAATAAAGTCAGAGAGCCAGCAGATGGAGATCATCTGCTTTACTAAGAAAGCAGGCTCCCCAGTGCTAACTCTCAAAACTTGGCAGACTTTACTCCCATCAGAGGCAGGACGGGGCTGGGTGGGTCTCTTCCTGCCAGGACAGAGCATATGCTCCTGCAGGGCTTGCCCCAGTGAGAAAGATAGTAGGAGGGGGATGGCCAAATAATGTGACCAAGTTTCTTCTTCCAGGGTCAGAATGGAGGGTATCACTTCATATGGGAGGAGACAACATTTCCTGGATTTTTCTTTTCCTTTCTTCTCTTTTTAACACATTGAACTTAATCATTTAGCCTATGATCAATCAGCTGTGTATCTGAACCTTGGGGAGAGAAGAAAGCCTTGTTCCCACCTTCATGATGTAGCCCCCAAATATCAAGCACTGTTCTCTGAGGATCATGAGATTGCTGGTACCCTGGGAGATTTGGCATCTGGTTGGAAGAGTGCATTATTTCCATTTAAGGGCAAGGTCACCTTGTATCTGATACTGAGAATTCATTTTCTTTTTTTTTTTTTTTAAAGATTTTATTTATTTATTCATGAGAGACAGAGAGAGAGGCAGAGACACAGGCAGAGGGAGAAGCAGGCTCCATGCAGGGAGCCCGATGTGGGACTCGATCCTGGGTCTCCAGGATCACGCCCGGAGCTGACGACGGCGCTAAACCGCTGAGCCACCCGGGCTGCCCTGAGAATTCATTTTCTAGTCTGTTTCTCACCCTAGATTATATCCAGCTGTGTTGTTCAATACTCTTGGTCAAGAAGTTTTGCCCATGAGACCAAATGACATCATAAAATTATTCTAATAATAAAAATCCAAGAGTTATGCCAAAGATTTGAATATCAACTACTTCTCAAATGCTAAAGGAAAAATTAAAATACAAATATTCACTCTTCTTGCAAGACCAAAGGAATTAAAGTCCAAAAAAATAAAATTTTCTGGCCATTGTGAATTAAAAGACCAAAGGCATGCTTCTGCCTTTTCCATCCCATTGCCTGCATCAGAGGCAAGCTCTTGGTGGCACAATGTGGCCAGGAGATGGGTGACATGAAGGGATGTGGGTGACATGAAGCAAACACATCAGTGCATCAAGCATCTGGAGCCAGCTTTCCCACTGCGAGAGAAGGGGTTATGCTATGGAAAGGAGATGGCTGTAATAAATGCCATGGTATTAGGTTGGAATTGGAGGTGTTGGTGTGAATTTATGGTCTTCAGATGTAGATATTATATTAGTCAGGATTCTCCAGAGAAATAGAACCAGTGTGTATAGAGAGCAAGAGAAAAAAAAAAGAGAGAGATTGATTATAAGGAATTGGCTCACACAATTGTCAGGGCTGGAAAGCAAGGTAGGCCAGCAGGCCAGAGATCCAGGGAAGAGTTGATGTTACAGCTCAAGTCCAAAAACAGTCTTTCTCCAAAGACCTTCAACGATTGGATGAGGCCCATCCACGTTATGGAGGGTAATCTGCTTTACTCAGTCCACAGATTTTAATGTTAATCCCACCTAAAAAAAATACTTTTGCAGCAACATCTGGACTGGAGGATGTTGAGCAAATTTCTGGGTATGAGAAAAGAAATCCAGTTTCAGCCCGTCTCCTCTATCCACAGGATGCCAAGTCCAAGGGAGGCCACAGATGGGGAGGACAGGGAAACTTGATGGGGTAAAAGCAGGCTAGAGTGAGATTTGGGGTGTTTTATTTATAAATTTATGGCTTCCGCTTTCTTCCTATCTTTCTTTCCTTTATCCAGTTTTGTTGTTGTTATTTAAGAGTTAAAAAACAAAACCAAAAATGCTGTGGCACCTTCCTGAGAGTTTTTCTAAGAGGTAAGAAACATGAGATGGTAGACCAGATCTGAGAGGCGGTGAAGAAAAATAAAAGTGCTTCTTGCTTATCTCCTCATGAGTCCAGCTCATTCAATAAACATTGGTCAAACATCAGAAGCATTCCTGGAGATGAAGAGAAATGAATCCAATGTGTTTGGGCCTTAAAATTATTTTATGAAATGTCAGAAATAAAAAATGTTTTGTTCTTCCAAAGAACCAAAATGTTTGGTTCTTCCATGACCCTCCCTGCCCTGAAGTACAGAGGGACAGAGCCCATCCTAAAGGCAGGCTCGCTGGAGCCCTGCTGAGTTGTACAGCATCTCAGCCCAGTTCCTGGAGGGATTTTAAATGAGCATCCAGGGTGGTTTGTGTCATGTTACAGAGGAGACGACCTGGCCAGCTGATCAGAAGTATCTTTATTTTGGAGTTTTTAAAAAGTTCAATAGGGGTGTCCAGGTGGCTCAGTTGGTTAAGTGTCCAACTCTTGGTCTCGGCTCAAGTCATGATCTCAGAGTCATGAGATTGAGTCTGGAGTCAGGCTCTGTGCTCAGTGAGGAGTCTACTTGAGATTCTCTTGCTCTCTCCTTCTGCTCCTCCCCCGCCCTCCCTCCCTCTCTCTCTCTTAAAAAAATAAATTCTTAAAAAAGTAAAATAAATCCATCGTCTTCAGAACACAAAAATTAGTGAGCAGATAAACAAACAAATGAAATGACCCAAGAGGAGTGTTGAAAAGATATAGAAAGAATAGCAGTGGAGGGCAGGTGGGCAGGTGGGGTGCTAAGGCTTCCCAGAGCAAGTGGCATCTGGGTTTGAATGACAAAACAGAACAAAAATAAAATGTTAGAGTGTAATACTTATAGGGAGCTGATGTGTTGTAGACGCTGTTCAAAATGGTTTCTGTGCATTATCTTATTTGATTCTCACAGCAGTTTAGGTATTATTATTAATCCCATTTTACAGATAATAAAAGTGAGGCACAGGGCACTAAGTGACACAGCTGGTATGCCAATGCAGGGTATCCTGTTCTGTGCAATCAACCTTGTTCTTTAAAACCACTCAATTTAAAAAGCTGAGGGTGGTGCCTTAGTTGGTGAAGCATCTGACTCTTGGTTTTGGCTCAGGTCATGATCTCAGGGTCGTGGGATCCAGCCCTGCATTGGGCTCCGTGCTCAGCATGCATGGAGTCTCCTTGGAATTCTCTCTCCCTCTCCCTTATTCTCTCTCCCTGCTGGTGCCCTATCCTTCTAAAATAAATAAATCAAATTTTTAAATAAATAAGCATAACAAGCTGGTATTGCCATATGGATTGCTCTACTTTACTGCACTTTAATGCACACTTTACTGCATTCTCAGATGCTGATTTTACGTTAGTGTTGCATAGACCCTGTCAGTATTCTGTTCCTAGCTTGACTCTCAATTCTACCCAGGTATAGCATTCTCACCAGCCGGTGTTCATCATATATTATGGAGCAATTTTAGTTTGAAAACCTAATTCTAAATACAATACTAAGTGTCTTAGCAGATGTGATTAGGTTTTGCTGTAGTTCCTATATGGGCATGTGCTCACATATATTAGCAGCAAACACATCAACACAAATAATTCTATAATTCTCAAAGAATTCAAAATGGACAGTATGGTTTTATACAGCAGGGTTGAGAATGAGAGTTTTACACGCTGGAAGTGAGTAAGTAACAGCATTCGTTTTGTAAGCATTTCTTCCCTGTTTGGTTCTGTGACACGGATCTTCAGAGTCCTGCCTATAAATGGAGAAGCACCTAAATGCTTAAAACAAGATGTCTAGAAACAGTGCTTTTGTACTAGCAAATGGAAATAGTAAAACTAATCAATAAAACTGATTACTAAATAGATCAATGGAAGTTCTAAAATTATTTTGAGTTCTCAGTAAAAGGGCATATAATTAGAATTGGATATTTTCAAAATGCAAAGCATAATATCTAATATCATATAAAAAATTCACTTTGGGGATTAAAACATGCTGATTCAGAGGCACCTGGCTGGCTGGGTGAGTAAAGCATGTGACTCTTGATCTCAGGGTTGTGAGTTCCAGCTCCCTGTCAGAGGTAGAGTCTACTTAAAAAAAAAAAAAAAAAGAGGTAAAACATGCTGACTAAAATAAAAATAAAATACTGTGTTCATATATAGTCATAGTAAGACTCAGAAAATATACAGTGATTCAGGGAATGTAGTAAGACAGACATCCTTATCCTCAAGTTAGAATGTAAACTGCACAATCTTTTTGAAAAGAAATTTATAGGGATCCCTGGGTGGCGCAGCGGTTTAGCGCCTGCCTCTGGCCCAGGGCGCGATCCTGGAAACCCGGGATCGAATCCCACGTCAGGCTCCCGGTGCATGGAGCCTGCTTCTCCCTCTGCCTATGTCTCTGCCTCTCTCTCTCTGTGTGTGTGACTATCATGAATAATAAAAAAAAAAAAAAAATTAAAAAAAAAAAAAAAAGAAAAGAAATTTATAAAATGAAATCAAGACCATTAAAATATTTGTATGCTCTGGCCAGGAATTCTACTTCTAGGGATCTAGGCCAAGAAAAAAAGATCAGAAATGTGGTCAGTGGTGTTTGTATAAAGATACAGTATAATGAAAACCTGAAAATATATATGTTATAATGATTATATAAATAATGGCATTTCTCTAGATCAGAATGTGATGTAACCATCAGTAATTACATTTATGTAAAATGTTAATGACATGGGACGTGCTCATAATATAAGGTCAAATGAATTAATTTTTTTTTTTTTTTGAGAGAAAGAGCAAGTAAGGAAAGGACAGAGGGAGAAGGAAAGAGAATCTAGGCAGTCTCCACTCCCAGTGTAGAGCCCAATGCAGGCAGGGCTCAATCTCACCACTCTGAGATCACGACCTGAGTTGAAATCAGGAGTCAGACACTTAACCAACTGAGCCAAATTAATTAAATGTCAAATGAATTAAAATAGGGGCACCACCATATATGATATATGGCATCAACTAATATACAAATTCATTTCCAACCAATTTGAGAATATATTTTTTCATTTGATTTCTATTTGATTAGTGTTATCAAAAAACAGCGTATTCGATTTTTTTAAGCAAGAACATAGCCATTTTTTCATGCAGAGAAATGAATGATATGTTAGAATTATATGATTTTAGAATGGTTCTGCAGATAGACTCTTAGGATTGCTATCTTATGCCTAATGGTTCATTATCCACAGCTTTGCATAGAAAAAAAATCTTATTTTAATGCATATTCATCTGCTTTGGTCTTAGATTCCTAATTTTTCAAATGAAACATAGTCTTTCTGGATTAATGGCCTGCAAAGCTTTTCTGTGGAAAAAAGGAACAAAGTAATACTTTTCTCCTATCTCTATACCAAACCACTGGGGGAATGAGTTGCACCATTGAAGCTTACTTCTCTTTTTACATATTCAAATTTTCGCTATCTTCCTTTCCGGGAAGATTGAAGTAGGGCATTCACAACCATGATGTGAATTTACAATTAAGGTTTACTATGATTACTTGCGTGGCTGAAGCAGTTAAAATACCACATTATGCTTTGTGTTTTATAGGATAATAATGTGCTATAGTCTACGGCACTTTAGCATATCATTCAATATAAACATAGTTATTTACTGAGAATTGTGTGCAAGTTACAAAAATAAAATAACTTATAAGGCAATAGCTTAAATAAAACATGAGCTAGTTTCTGATGGTCCTCACTTAGTGTCTGATTTTTAATGCTGCTCCTCCCTCTAGCAATTCTTTGAGGTGGAAGAAGAGACTTTTGTGCAAGAATCAGCTACGATCAAAATGAGTATTTTGTTAAAAAAACTGAAGGAGAGAGAAGAGATTATTAAGGAATTAAGAGAAGAACTAGACCGATATGAAGAGTCTAGACTTCAAAGACTTGTGAGTTTCGAAGCAATGAATAATTAATCTTAATATATGTAGATAAAGTTATAACTTTCTAGAAGTTTGGGTTAAGAATAAAGGAACTACAAGTAGTCTATCTTGGGCATCTCTCCACAACACCAGCCAGTCCAACCCTTTTCTGCTCAATGGCACATTCCAGAAAACCCATAATAGTTATAAATAGGAGCAATATAATTGTTCTCAACTTTTATTTATAACAGAAATAAAAGAACCTATCTCCCACTGCAAAAATTTTCCTATTCTAGAAGAACACATAGACGTTTGTTTTAATTTTGAAGACTCGACCCTGTTTTGCTGTTTAGACAGTTTGAAAGACACAAAGCAATCTCTCCAAGTCAGAGGCTTCCATGAAGCACCATGGAATAGAAGGACCTTTAGGGAAAATTCTTGGAGGGTTTTCCCTCAGTTCTCTTTGTTTCAGGGAAAGCCAGAAGCTGGTTTATGACTTGGGCAAAGTACTGGTGGGAACAGAAATGAAAGGAGTGAGCAAGAAGAGGCTAACCTGTCAAAGAGGAGAGGCCAGAGGAATAATAGTCTTTTGAGTATCAACTGGCAGGCACTCCATACCTTGTCTTCTCATCTAGCTCAGTTTACAGAGGAGGAGGCAGATATGGGTGGTTAACTCAGCCCAGGCACACAGCTAGTAAATGGTGAAGATAGCATTCAGCTGGACCTCAGTTCAGCTGAATCTGAAGCCCACAAAAGAAGTGGAGCTCTATGCTCTATGTGAGATGTCAAGGTTGTGATTTTCAAAACTAACTAACTGATACGTATATATAGAACAGACTACATTGGGATGCTTGGGTGGCTCAGCAGTTGAGCGTCTGCCTTTTGCTCCGGGTGTGATCTTGGAGTCCTGGGATCAAGTCCCACATTGGGCTTCCCCACGGGGAGCCTGCTTCTCCCTCTGCCTATGTCTCTGCCTCTCTCTCTCTCTCTCTCTCTGTGTCTCTCATGAATCAATTAATCAATAAAATTTTAAAAATAAATAAAACAGACTATATTATTATATTATATTATAATGCACGAATATATTAATACACATGTTAATATTATATTATAATGTAAGAATGCATTAATACACATGTAAATATTATAATGTATGAATACATTAATACATATGCAAATATTGACACATGCATAGATATGCACAGAAAAGCTGTGAAAAGTTATACATCCAAATGTTAACACGAGGAAGAAACACTTCTGCTTTGCTGGTGCCTTTAAGTGCAATCTATAGTTTACCAAAGTCCCACATTAATATTCTTACTTAAAACTTCCAACTATAGAGGAGATAAGGAATTGCACTTGCATCATCCTGCAGGATTTTGTTTACTGATTGGTGAAGAAGTGTTTGCTTTGTATAATCTATAAGAATTCCTTAGGGCCTAAAAAAATAAAACCACCTGAGTATTTCCTAAGTCATGTAGTCTGAAGTGTTTGTAGCATAGATGTAATAAAATTGAATATTAATTCTTTTTACATGTTCTGATTGCTTTGGAGGAGGCACATCTAGTTTTTGTACTCACTTTACCTTAACCTTTTCCTGGGTCTAAATCTAGTCTTATTTTTTTCGGAGACAATTTAGTAGAAAAGACTAAAAAAACTAATAGGTTTGGCTGTTAATCTCACCTCAATCAAATCAAATTTTAGGGTGTTTATAGAAATTGAGACGTGGTCTCCCTGGGGACAAAGTATAGGAGAATGATCAGGTGGCTTCCTGAGCCAGAGAACATCCCACTTATACTAAGAACAGGGTGGAGCCCCCTCCTTGTGCTCACAAAGCTACCACCCATCCTCACCCTCCTTCCATCCTCCACCCCCAGGTGTCAGAACAGTTAACAGGCTAAGAACACTTAGAGATGTAAACATTACAAGATAGACCTCATATGGTAGTGTAAGGTGCTCAATTACCAAATCCGGATGGTCTCAACAAGTCCTGAGGTTTGTTCAGAGCATTCCATGGAAAGTCAAGTAGATGATCATAAGGACTCGTGTATTTCCTCATAATGATAATCTAGGATTTATATACTTACCTTTCTTCAAAGAACTCAGAGCAATTCGCAGTCAATACAACAGGCATCCTTCTCACAACCTGTCCCCAGGGAGACCACGTCACAATTTCTATAAGCACCCTAAAATTTGACAGAGGTGAAATACTCCTGATTAACTAGAAGTATACATTTCTCCCCACTCCTTAGGGCCCCAATACAACGTCTGGTGCTGGTCTCCCACCTTGATGGAGGGCAGTGTAGAGCAGCTGGGCCTGGTGTGCATTTCAGAAACATAGACATGAATGCCACAAAACCAGTCATGAGTTATATAAAACAAACCTATGGAGAATATTTTCCTTCTCAATCCTCTAAGAAGATTTCCTAAAACTCCCTGCCACTGAATGAAGTTCTGGAAGAGAGCTTTTTAAATTTGAAATTTCATCTTAGACAACTGCTCCCTCTGGTGGTATAGAAAAGCTTGCCATATCCAGCGTCTGAGCTTAGATTTGGAAAACAGAATCTGGAGGACCAATTGGAAAATTTCAAAGTGGCAGTGGAGATAAACTTGAGACAACTTGAAATAAGCAAGCTGAATAAGTAATAGGGAATCACTCTTGTTCATTCTTACTGTCAAATTACATAAAGAGTTTATAGTTCATAAGCAGTCATAATATCTCGAATTGCTTTTGAGAAAAATTTGACAAGAATGTGATCACAAAGGAAAACTTTAATAAACAGCTAGCCCAAGTCATATTTATAACAAAATGGAAATCAGGAAAGGGGGCTCTTGGAGTTACAGAAGCCTCGTCTCTCCAGGATTGACGTCGAATATTCCTCTGAGCAACGTCATTCAAGGACTGAGCATCTTTTCCAGCTTCGTTCTGCAGGAAACCATTGAGACTTAACTGCATGCCACTGTAGTTATCAGGACGTCGTGCTGTCCCCTGATAAATCCCCCTGAAGACTGATTGCTACGGGACCTGTCAGAGCGCGTGCACATGTATGTGGGTGTATGCTCGCACACATGCATGTGTTTTTAACTGCAGTGGGAGTTGTCGTTTTGAAAAGACTTCATTTTTTTCTTACCCTAACAAAATGAGCTGTGCAACTGTCACCCCCCACTCCCCACCCCCAGAAGTGAACATGACTGCTTGTTGCTGACAGCTCTGAAACAGAGCTGTCATTCAAAAGTGGCAGCTCTGCAGGGCTGCTCTGCCCCAGTGTGCCACTTTCCTGGCTGTCACTCACTGGGAAAGCACCTGCTCTTCTCCATGACTATCATGCAACATGGGCATGCATCAGAACCCCACTGCACGCCCCCCACCCCCAGCATCAAATTGAGATGTCCGAGTACTGTACGGGAAGCCTGCAGAATTGAGACGCCAATATTGCAGAAGGGAGACTGCTGAGAGGCACATGCAGGTCTCTAAATAGTACTCCTCAGACTTTATTGTGCATATGGATCCCCCCCCAGCTTTTGTTAAGATCCGGATCCTGACAGGAGGCCTGGGCTGGGGCCCGTGATTTTGTCTTTCCCATAAGCTCCTGGGTGATGCTGAGGCTCCTGGTCTGGGGACCACACTTTGAGTAGTGAGGTTCTACAGTACACCAGTCTTCAAAAATGATGCTTTCAAGATCTGTTTAGGATTCTACCGGAGAAAGCGTCTCTGCACACCTTGCAAATGTTCACCAGAGAAACAGTACACGAGCCACCCCATGACGTCCTCGTTTTCACAACATGATAGAAACACTTGACACTGGCGAGTTCCTTTATAAACTTAAAATCCCAGATTGATCGTGGATCACACACAACCTGTCCGCGACTACAATGCGGCTTTAAATAGCCACATCTAGCAAACCACCTTTTAATGATCTCTGTCCTTCTTAACCTCGGTTTTATTAACACAGTTTATTTTAAAGAAGCCTCATGGTTTACATAAGCCAAAACTCGTAGTGTGGGCAGATGGTAGGAGGAACACCACCACAAAACCTGCCACTCAGAGTGTAACAGATGACCGTGGCAGCCCAGAACTATCCCTTTGTTCATTTTGCTAATGAGTGTCCTCATTGCTGTGGGAGTCTGAATAGTTAATTACGTGCAGTTCCTGCAGCTGACAGATGGTGGGGACAGAGGTAAAGATTAACTCACAAGAACAGGGGCTGTGGATGGGTAGGAAGAAGAGAAACCCTCCAGTCCAATGTGCTTTCCTTGTTTCTTGATTGTATACAAGAGTTTTAGGAAATGCACTGAGGTATTAGCTGTTACCACTTACACATTTTACACTTGGTGTGATTAATTCAAATAGTTCTTGTTTAGTAGATGATAACGAGTGCTCATGTTATCCACTGTGAGTTTTCATGTTCTGCTAGTTACAAAATGTGTGCTTAAGCCTTTGGAGACAAATGTTTGTTTGTTTGCTTGCTTGCTTGCTTGCTTGTTGGCCTGTTGGCTTGTTTGTTTAAAAATCCCTTTTTAGTCTGTAAGTACATTCTGTGATGATTCCAAATGGAGCCATGGTGAGACTAGAAGTTAATGCCTGGGATTCTTCCTTTATTAAAACAGTGTTGTTTATTAACTCTTATCAACTCATTAGTTAAGAATGAGTTGGACTCAAATAATTTAAATGAAATGGTGGCTCACAATCATGAAGATTTGTATTGGGTTTAGTGCAAAACTTAAGACTATTTTAAAAATTCCCTCTGATATAACTGACTTCATTAGTATGTGGCTTCTTGTTGAAAGTACTGGGTTTATTAAATGCACTGCCAAAATTGTAGCCACTTATTTTTCTTTTGAGCCCTTATGGTCACAGAGTAAAACATTTTAATAATTTGCTTTTGGATATCTCTAAAGTTAAATAAAAACATGACTCGAAAAGGAACCCAGTATATTGGGAAGAAAGATTTTGTTTTTGAGGGAAGATTTCATTCTTGTGTATTAGCCATCATGACATTGCTGCAGAAAGAATATGTTATCATTCACCTGAAGATTAAAATTCAAAAGTATTTCTGTTATCCATATGAATTTTGGAGCAAGGCATATAGAACCTTCTGTCTCTTTTAGCATAATAATATGATGACTCGTAAGCCTACTTCTTAATATTTTGAGATTGCATAATCATTTAATATTTTACCCTCATGAAGTAAAAAGTTCTTCCCCAGCTTCGCCCAGTCCATTACATCTTAATTTTTTTTTAGTGTGTGGCAGTAAAATCTAGACAGCCATAAGTGAGTATATTCAGATGTTTTTCAAAAGCTTTGAAACAGACAAGAAGAAGAAGAAGAAAGGAAGAGTAGCTGTCCCAATAAGCTTCTATTGCGTAAGAAAAAGCCTCTCCCATAATGGACATGGCAAGATTTAAACAAAAGACGCACATAATAAAAATGTAAATGAGTTTGCTTTACTAAAACTATAACTTTAAAGTCTTTTGTTGTAAGTTATCCTGAAACCTTCTTACAAGGTAATCGCTGTTTGCATAGAGATTTAAACCGAAGTCTTCAATAGCATTAAACGCCTGCACAGTCCCCAGTGTGACAGGCATGCAAAGCCATGTTAATGTTCAGAATATGAATTGCCTCTGGGTGGCTCCTCCACCAAGCAGAAAACCAACTGTGTGGATATCCGTGTGCCTGATGGACTCCATGCGGCTCCCAGCCTGAAAACGTCACCGTTTTGACATGTGATGTGCTCCTCATGACACTGGCAGCACTGACACTGGGAAATGCCACAAAGGCAACAAGCCCCCCCTCCTTAGCCATGCACTTTGCCACCCCCTGGCGCTGCCCGTCCTGGTCTCCCCGGCCTGCCTAGTTACAGGCGGACAGCACTTCAGACACACACAGAGGGAAGTGTGGGTGGAGGGGCCCCAGCTGCCTCCCCGACACAGCCTCCATAATGAATTGACCTGAATGATGAGGGCACACAAACAGTATGATATGCATTATTCCTGTCAATAAAATGTCCCCATGTGCTGTGGTCTTTGTACAGAATGTACTGCAGCCTTTCTTCCAGCAAGCTCTATTTAATCTCCTTCCTTTTTACTATTCATATTATAAGTGTGTAATAGAATTCAGAAAATTATATGATAGCCCTTCTGTATCTGTATTGTCTTGTGTTGCATATTTAAATCCTTGGCTCTCTGCTTAGAAAGACGGAATTCCCCATCTTTCAGGACGCTTTTGCCAGAGAGAGGACCCTGGAGAGGGAAAATTTGGAGTACAAAGTAGCAAACGAGAGACTGCTTCAAATCATTTCAGAACTGGAAGAAGCAATCCGACTCAACCTAAAGGAAAATTCAGTATTAGGTAACATTTTACAGTCATCTTTGAGAAAAACCTATGCATCGGGCGCTTCATAAAATCCTTAGCGGTGTTTGTCTTTACCAAAGATACGTTTTTTGCTTGGTTATGTACATTTATAAGATCAGCTTGCTAGCCAACTTTGACTTTCATTTAAGACAGCATTCCTTGCCTGGGAAAGAGAGTTTATTTGTGGTTATATTCTTGAGCCCATGCCATTCTAACTCAAGCTGGTGTTTTCCCCCCCAAGACAAGCATTGACCTTTGAAAAATGTGCTAAGCAGTGCTCCATTTCACTTAGAAATGTTATAAACAGATAGAAACTTTTGCTGACTTCTGTTGCATGTGCTGGTTTGATTATCTAAAATTTATAACCTTTAAATACTTAAGCACACATATCGGGGACTGCTTTGTGGAGAGTTAGCCCTTCAGAAAAATATGCCACTACTTACTACCACGGAATTATCTTCAATTTTGGATATAATCCTATAATATACATTTTCATGTGTATACTTTATAACCCTTCCCAGTTTTACATACCATATAAATGGTAAAAGTCACACTGAAATCACCAAAGTAAAAAAAAGAAAAGAAAAGAAATCACCAAAGTTAGAGTGCTCTAAAGCATCTTTTCACTTACTGTTGTTATCTTTATATTTCTGAGAATTATATAATGTTCCCCTTAACCTGCATTTATGAAAAGCAATGAACAAATGATTTAAAAAAACTTATAGCAAAATATCAATAAAATCAGATATATTACAGTCTCTCTTGAATATAAATTATACCATGCCAGTGTAGTTTCATTTCCCTCCTAGAGTGGTGTAATAATGCTTTTTCCAGTTTTCGTAGCTCTTACTGAGTCATCAAGTGCCACCTGCTAAAGCACTTTGTATCCGCTGTAACTAACAGCAAAAATGTCCATTGCTAGTATTGATGAAAAGCTTTCAGCCCTCAGCCACACTTGGATCTTGAACTTAGTTCTTAATCCCTATCTGACCAGCCGTCTGAACAGCAGGAAGAAGGCTGTGAATGTCAAGGGCAGTTGTGAAGGTCACAGTCCTGCTAGGACTTGCGTCCACCATGCCTGCCAGCAGTGTACAGCCTGCCCTGAAGCAGGGAGTTTGAATACAGGGCCGTAAGCTTGTAATTTCATGGTTGGCCTCTCTCTCCTTTTGTTTACAGAAGATGAAATTATAAATCTGAAAGAGACGGCAGAAAAGAATCATAAAACCATTCAAAAGGTACTGTAACTTTATACATTGACGAATGACTCTTTTACACTGAAATATCAGCAGAACTGATGGAATAACGGTGGGTCCCGATCGTCTTGGGGTGTAGGGGAAAGTCCATTTCCATATTTAATCTCTCCCGCGATTTGGGTAGGCTCTTTGACAGTAAATAAGGATTTCATTCCTGAAAATGAATTAATGTACAGATACTTCTTTTACTTGGGATAACTGAGTGTCTGCCTCGTTGACCGTAAGGAACTGAAGTTCGATGGCACAGGAGGTCCGGAGATGTGCTTGTGGAAAAATCCTGTTATTAAGAATGAACATTCTTTTTTTCAGCCCACATGTAGCTTCATGTTCATTTTTCTGTTTGCGCACGAGCTGGGCTACGTTATGTGGGAAATCTCTACTTAGGACAGGAATTCTTTTCGTATCAGCAAGGCCAAGATCACGTAGTGCATCTGGGCCAGTGGGACCACAGCACTTATGCCCCCCACACAGGTCGGGCACCCCTGCTTCGGGCTTCCTTAGCTCCCTTTACTGTACCATCATAGCCATCAACATATTTTCAGTGATAATCAATCTTCCCTGCTGTACTGCAAGCCTCACGAGAGCAGAGACGCTATCATCTCTGTTTCTGGTATATTCCCAGCACTGAGCACAGAGCCTGGCACACTGACCAATGCTCTTTGAGTGATTCATAGAATGAGAATGTGTTTAGAGTTCCTGAGATTTACAGGTGAAAATGTGTATTTGCATCTCTGAATTATTCCAAATAAACATAAATACTTTCCACTAACTGAATCGAGTGTCAGTTTTAAAATTAAAAAAAATGCTTTTAAGGTTTTTTTTTAAATTTATTCATGAGAGACACAGAGAGACAGGCAGAGACATAGGCACAGGGAGAAGCAGGCTCCCTGTGGAGAGCCCGATGTGGGACTCGATCATGACCTGAGCCAAAGGCAGACGTTCAACCACTGAGCCACCCAGGTGCCCCTTAAAATGAAAAGTAATTTAAAAACTGGGTAACAGTCAGTTTTAATTAAACATGCCATCCCTCAGTCACACAAGCCCCGTTTCCAGAGCCCAACCGACAGCCACCTGTGCGTCATTTGAGGTCCAAATTTCAGCCCCATTTTACAGTTCAGAGTATTCTTAGGTTTTCGGTAAAATTAACTCTTAAGAACTAATTTTTAGAGAATTGGTTACATAAAGGGTCAGAGTTGGGAGACGTTTTCTCTGATAAGCAAAATCATCATGGATTTGCAGAGCAAGTTCATATTCTTGTGCTTCATTCTATTTGCAGTGGTGACAGCACAAGTCCCATCCTTACAGAGAAAACCAGAGTCTGTGGACATTATCTGTTTCACCTTCTTGGCATCAATGTCTAGGTTGAAAATGAAGTCGCAGCTTCCTAGTCTCAACCTCTAAGGAATTATCACAGTTTAAGTGTTTCTAAAACTGTTCGATCTATCCAGTCACTTGTAGGGATGAGTCGTGTAAGCTTACTCTTCTCTGGAAAGAGCACAAGAAATTAGAGCAAAAAATCTGACCACTAAGCCACCGATTAGAAAGAAACATGCCCCTTCGAATGACCAGTCAAGATCTGTGTGAGCTTAAATATTTCAGTTAAGTGTTTCCTCAGCTGCCTTAGGTCTGCACTGCCCGGTGGTAGCCCCCTGTGGCTGGCTGAACACATGAATTGTGTCTAGTGCAACTGAGGAACTCAATTTTTAATTATATTTAATTTTAATTTTTAAAATTTAAATGTAAAAACTGATACTTGTTTCAGTTTATTGGAAAACCTTTGTGTATATTTTAAATAACTTGGTATGTGAATCTACTTGCTGCTCTGTAATTCTTATGCAGTCTAAATACAGATAAAGTATTTCCAATGAAATTTCAGTCCCCAAATTGAGATGTGCTTCAAAGACTTAGCTTAAGTGAAATATCTCAGCAATGATTTTTAAGATTAATTATTACACATTGAGATGATAACATTTTGAATGTATATTTGGATAAACAAAATATATTATTAAAATTAATTTCACCTGTTTCTTTTACCTTTTTTAGCAAGACTACTCTAAAATTCAAAATTATATATAACTTATACCATGTTTTTTTTTAAGACCTTATTTATTTATTCATGAGAGACAGAGAGAGAGAGAGAGGCAGAGACACAGGCAGAGGGAGAAGCAGGCTCCATGCAGGGAGCCTGAAGTGGGACTCGATCCCGGGGCTCCAGGATCATGCCCTGGGCTGAAGGCAGGCGCCAAACCGCTGAGCCACCCAGGGATCCCCTTATACCGTGTTTTTAATTCACAGCTCTCTTTAGCAAATATAGCAGATCCCTAGTCCGTTTGATCATTTAAAAAATCCTTTCTCTTTTCTTTTTTTCTTTATATGTCCTGGACCTCCACGGACACATTGAAAATAGGTACAGTTTGGTATTGAACAGAAGGAACCCAGAACCTTGGGTTCCTCTTCCATTTCTGCCACTGTAGTCCCTTGGGCCAGTGCCTTCTCCCTCTTTCTGTCTTTCACAGGCTTAACTATGAGGATATATTGGGATAATGGGAGTCAAAGTGCTTTGTCAACTGGAAAGCACATTAGGACTTGTTGAGCAAATGAGAGCTGATATTTACTGGTTTGGTTTCCAATATCCTCCACTATATCAGTTAATTCAGTGATGTTTACTAGATGCCTTTTAGTGCCAAGCAGTGTGCTAGTGCTGAGATACAAAAATTACAGACAGACAGATATACACACACATACATACACACGTGCACACACACGCATGGCCTGCTGTGGAGCAGATTAAGTCTAGGACAAGAGACAAAAACCCTTGGGCTGTGTGATGTGGACTGTAATAGAAGTATGTACATAGAGAAGAGATGTCTAGCTTTACCTGAAAGGATGCACAAACAATTCCTTCTGCACACTTTTACTCTGTCACTTAGCTTACCTAGCCTCACCTTAACTCCTTTTTATCCAAAGAGGATCCTTCTTCTTTGCCCTGACTCATCTCTTCCTTCCTCCTCTTCTGGAACTTTCTTCATCACCTCTTTCTCTCTAATGCCTTTAAAAATTTCACTGTAGCCTACAGATATAGTGAAACCATTGTCTTGGTGGTATCCATTGACTCTAATCACCCATTGCCATTTACTATATTCCAAATGTTATTTAAAATAAATCTGTGCTTACCAAACCCCTTTTCGCTCCCCCGATGCTAGTTTTTCTTGTGTATAAGGTCACAGTGAGATTCCTATTGCCTTCAATCCTTTTTTTTTTAAAGATTTTATTTATTCATGAGAGACACACAGAGAGAGGGTAGGCAGAGGGAGAAGCAGGCTCCTGGCGAGGAGCCCAATGCGGGACTCAATCCCAGGACCCCGGGATCACGACGTGAGCCAAGGGCAGATGCTCAACCACTGAGATACTCAGGCATCCTGCCTTCAATTCTTTTTAGGTTTTTTCCTTCCTGAATTTTCTGCTGTATATGGAAGGACTGCCTGCCGTATCATAGAGTCTTCTACAGCAATGCTCACTTCTGATTCTTCACGTGGTTCTTCATTCCTTCCAAGCAATATCTGTCAATTCTCTGTGACTTCTCTGCTCAATTTTTCCACTTGAATGCTATTCTTGGGAATTCTATTTATTCTTGATCTTCCTTCTTTTCTCTCTAGTTGACCTCAGCCTCTCCCATAACTGGCACACTTGTTTACCAGTGACTTCCAAACTTCCTTTCCTGCTTTATGATTTCTCTGAACACCACGTCTATAGTTTCAATTCTGTTCTCATCCTTAATTTCAATGTCACATGCTCTTTGACAGCCTCATCCATTTCCTATGGTAATTAGAAGCTCCTTCTGTGGCCCTGTATACCTGGGACTATTTGCTCTCTTAAGGTCAGAAACTGTCTTGTTTATCTCTAAATTCTTAGTCATCAGCCCTTAAAAACATTTGCTGAAAAAATGTGCTACCTATTCATCAAATCACTGTCAAAACTTGACCTTATTACCCCTTGAATCTGGACTCTGCTGTGTTTCCCCACTTAAATGAATGACGTTGCCATCGATCCCTAAGAACAGATGAGAAATCCAGGGTCATTCTCTACTCTCTCCTTTATGCCTCGTATCTATTTGGTCGCCCAATCTGTAGGTTTTCCTTCCACAGTGTATTTCAAATCCCCCTTCTCTGTCACAACATTGCTACAGACTTGGTTGGGGCTGTCATCATTTCCATAGATTCTTTTTTTTTTTTTTTTAATTTCCATAGATTCTAACTTCATTTTCCTGTTTCCACCCTCATCCCTTTTCTTTTTTTTTTTCTTTTTTTTTAATTTTTTTTTAAATTTTTATTTATTTGTGATAGTCACAGAGAGAGAGAGAGAATGAGGCAGAGACACAGGCAGAGGGAGAAGCAGGCTCCATGCACCGGGAGCCCGACGTGGGATTCGATCCCGAGTCTCCAGGATCGCACCCTGGGCCAAAGGCAGGCGCCAAACCGCTGCGCCACCCAGGGATCCCCCTCATCCCTTTTCAAATCAAGCTTCCACACTCTGCTGTAGTGTGTCATACCCTAATTGCACGTGCTAAAACCTTCAATGGTTTCCCATTGTCTACAGTATAAAATCAGACCACCTAAAAATACACCAGGGGATTTTCATATGCCAGGAACAGTTAAATTCTCTCTGAATTAATTCTTTAAAATAGATTTTACTATCTTAATTTTACAGAGAAGAAAACTAAGGCTTGAAGCCGACTTAGTTTACCCACACAGCTAATAAGGAGCAGAGCTTCGATTTGAACACACTTATGTTCCTCATTGTATCATCCTGCCTTCCACCCCTGATTGTGGAGAGTGAGGCCTCTCATATTGTCACCCAACCCTCCTCCTTTCCTTTCCTGCCACTGCTGTCTCTCTCCATCCTGGGGTTCCATAGCATCAAGCCCTCCCCAATTCCTCCATGACTTCATACTCCCCTCCAGTTGTTGTGCTATTTTGTTTGCTGTTTCCACTGCCTTTTTCCTTCTCCAACTGGTTGCATTCCCAGTAGCCCTCAAGACCATTGTCAAAATGTACTTCTCCTATTATATCTTATTATAACTATGGTTGCCGGAATTTGTGGCTCTTTATGCTTTTTGGCCACCTGAAAATTTGATTTATTAACATATTTTCTAATGTATTACAGTCATTTTTTCACATTGCTCTCCTACCAGACCTAGATGCTTCAGAGGAAGGGATCTGTTCTACTTCACTTCTGTACCTCTCTAGACTAACAAAATGCCTGGCATCTAAAAGGTGTTCCACACATGTGTATTAAATCATGAATGTACGGACTAATTGAATGGATGTCAAAACCAAGGTTTGAATTTTATCAGTGTATATAACACTGATTATTATTATATATAATACATGAATGGCAAGTAATCATTGAAGATACCAAGGCAAGTCATAGGAGTGCAGGGGCTAGGCAGTGTATGCTTTTTGATGATTGTTTTCAGTTGGCATAGAGTTTGATGTGCATAGAAATACAACACAAAAATCTAAAATAAAAGAATGGGTCTTATAAAGAGGAAAGCAAAAGTGCTCTTCTTGATACACTATACTTGCTTTATTATATATCAACATCACATTTTGTTGGTATAGGGTGAGGAAGATTGTCAATAAATTGGCATTTCCTGTGTATATCTTGCTTGTTGTTCTAGAAAAATACAGTAATATATAATGTATTACTGTTACATGATAATCTACAGATATTTAAATTTTTAAAATCATATTAGGATCTGCTTTTCTCATGTTTAAAATCAAAATATGTGTTGTTCTATTCTACTGAGGAGAAATTTTAGGTATTCTTTTAGGTATTCTGTTCTTTTCTTTAATCAAAATATAATATTCTTCTCTTTTAGCTAATGGATGGTAGAGACAGATTACTATGTGAGCTTGATTATGAAAAATCATTAGTTCAAGAAATGGTAAGGTGATTTATGTTATTTCCTAATAAATTTGAAATCAGGAATTCAATTGAATCATGAATTCTTTATAAACTTTATTTGTAACCATTTTATTGTGAACTATTTCACACTTTGTCAATAATCTAAATACATACAAAATTATTAACTTTTTTTAACTGAAGTATAGTTGACACACAATGTTATAATAGTTTTAAGTGTACAGACAATTCTATACATTAATCTATGTTCAATACAATTTTAAGTGTGGTCACCATACAACATCCTTATAATATTATTGACTATATTCCCCATGCTGTGCTTTGCAACCCCATGACTTACTTATTTTACAACTAAAAGTTTGTACTTCTTAATCCTTTTCAGCTATTTCTATAAACATTTTTAAACGATCCTTTTAAGAAAACAGTTTGATTAGTACTGACACAAATGTAATAAGCTGCTATGTAGATGAGTCTTACATAAGAAATAGTGTTACAATTTAAAGCAGTGCACAAAGTTTTTGAGTTTTATGGAGATTAAAAAAAAACAAATATGAGAGCCCAATATTTTGAAGGATTTGCTATTTTTAGTTACAAATTGCCATAAGTGACAACAAAAAAAGAGCCCAGCTAGATATTTTGGCATTCTGTGTTAGTCTCATAAGAAAACACTGCCTTTTTATGTTCTTTTAGAGAACTTTCCAGACGGCTGCTCTTTTATTTTATCTGTGGACTACCCACCCCCGAGGCCCCGCCACCCCACCCCCCCGCCCAGCTTATGGTGTTGTACTTTGGCTTTCAACTGGTCACCACTAGTATGTCTTTGTTATAGTAAACTGACTGTGTTTATTATAATCAAAAATAAAACACAGCTTGACTTGCGTTCTAAATGTGCTTGAAAAGAATATGATACTGTTTAGAAGAGAAAAGGTTGTTCATAGGAAGTCAACACCACTTCAGATATTGAAACATTCCCTTTTTTACAGCTTGTCACACTTTGTGCCAAGTCATGACCGTTTCCCTAACTCTGTTTTGTTACTCTCGGCACCATGTGTTTTGGGTTTCTTGTCATAGAAATTAATGCAAAACAATGCTCTGAGACTACAATAAAGCCTTCTATGAAACCAACTTGGGAATTCAGGCAAGGAAAAAATTATGGTTAGCTAGTCACAGAAGACATGTGCTAACAAATAACATTATTTTGAATCCCTCACTTTTGGGTACCTGGCCTGTAAAAATCGTCTCCATTATTTGAGTCTATTCGGTCAATTTCTTCTGCCTCCCCCACCCCTTCTGTCATTCCTCCAATGTCTTGGAGTTGCTTCTGAAAACAAACTAAATGTGCACATTGTCATTAAAATTGAAAGTGCTTTTATAGACCGGGAACCAAATGTTATATTGTCAGTTGGTTAGTGGCATTGGGGAAGAAATGAAACTACTTGGTCAGCGAGTTTGTGCTGATACTATGAACTGAACCCATAGTTTTACTTTGCCTCTTTATTTAAACCCTAAGCAGTTAACCGGTGCTATTATATTGCCCACGGGGGAACCAATCACATTTTATTGTGTTGTGTAGAAGTTTGTTTAGTGCTGCACTTGTTGCCAGGCAGCAAGATCTTGCATCACAAACCCGGTCCAGCACAAGAGGCTTGGCATGCTCAGAACTAGTTTGGGGGCTCATGTTCTCAGAAGAGGGAGTCTGCTTAAGGTTCTTCTTCTTCCATGGCATACCTTTGGGCCCAGCAAAGTCTCTGTTTGGTGCCTTCTCCCTCCCACCAAGACATTCTGTTACCAACTTGGTGGGAGGCTGGCTTCATGGCTGTCGGGCTTCCTTTGTTTCTTGCCACAGTATTTTTTTTTCCAGAAATGACGATTTCTGGATTGATGATTGCACCTAGATGAAGAAGTGGGTGATGGTGGAGTCGATGCAGAGTCATTTTGTAGAAATCTAAAAAACTTTCTCACTGAACGGTTTTTGTTCCATGCTTATTTCTGTTTTCCAGTGCAGTCTGTGTTCTGGCCTCTCAAGAACCTAGTCTAAAAAGTCAAAGAGCAGGGCACCTGGGTTGCTCAGTGGTTGAGCATTTGTCTTCAGCTCAGATCCTGATCCCGGGGTCCTGGGATCAAATCTCTCATTGGGCTCCCCATGGGCAGCCTGCTTCTCCCTCTGCCTCTGTCTCTCCCTCTCTCTCTGTCTCTCATGAATAAATAAATAAAATCTTAAAAAAAAAAAAAAGAAAAGTCAAAGAGCTGCACATAAAAAAGGCACTATCAATAAGTGTGGGTAAACAATGACACATGGAGTGTGGGTATCCTTAGACTGGCTTGAGGGGAAGGGTGTAAAATAACTTTGTGTCTTCCCATGATTCCTGTGCATAGTGGTGTTGATTTATCTTTTTTAAAAAATTGAGATATAATTGCCATATTACATTGTATTCATGTTAGGTGTACAACAAAATGATTTGATATATGTGAATATTGTAAAGTGATCAGTACGGTAAATCTCGTTAACATCCATCACCACACACAGTTAGATTTTTTGTTTTCTTGTGACAACAACTTGTAGGATTTGCTCTCCTAGAAATTTTCAGATATATAATACAGTATCGTTAGCTATAGTCACCATATATATTGTGTTCCTAGGACATTTATTATAGGTAGATATTTGCCTGTTGGTATCACCTTCACCCATTTTGCCAACCTCACTCCACTCCCTGCTTCTGGCAATCACCTATCTGTTTCTCTAAGTTCAGTTTTTAGATGTGGATATAAATAATCATTCAGTATCTTCCTCTGACTGATTTCATTTAGTATAATGCTCTCAAGGCCCATCCACATTGTTGCAAATGGTAGGATTTCCTTCTTTTTATGGCTGAATAGTATTCCATTATATATATATATAATTAGTATTATATATTAGTATTAGTACTATATAATATATTAGTATTCCTAATACTTCCTTTTTTTTTCCTAATACTTCCTATTCAGTGATCTGTAGGATACTGCATTATAATTATATAATTATATAATATAATATATATAATTATATTATATAATTAGTATTATATATATCATATATATAATTAGTATTATATATTAGTATTAGTACTATATAATATATTAGTATTCCTATATATATAGTATTCCTATATATATAGTATTCATATATATATATATTCATGCCACATTTTCTTTTTTTTTTTAATTTTTATTTATTTATGATAGTCACACAGAGAGAGAGAGAGAGAGGCAGAGACATAGGCAGAGGGAGAAGCAGGCTCCATGCACCGGGAGCCCGACGTGGGATTCGATCCCGGGTCTCCAGGATCGCGTCCTGGGCCAAAGACAGGCGCCAGACTGCTGCGCCACCCAAGGATCCCCATGCCACATTTTCTTTATCTGTTAATGGATAGTTAGGTTGTTTCCATGTGTTGGCTATTGTGAATTATGTTATTATGTTGCAGTGACCATGGGAGTGCAGATATCTTTTCGAGATAGTGATTTTCCTTCCTTCAGATAAGTACTCAGAAGTAGAATTGCTGGGTCATATGGTAATTCTATTTTTAATCTTTTTGAGGAAACTCCATACTGTTTTCCATAATGGCTGAACCAATTTACATTCCTACCAGTAGGGCACAAGTATTTCCTTTTCTCCACATTTTTGCCAACACTTGTTATCTTTAGTGATAGCCATTCTATCAAGTATGAGGGGATATCTCATTAACAATTTTGGTTTGCATTTCCCTGATGACTAATGATGTTGAATACCTTTACATGTACCTGTTGGCCATTTGAGTATCTTCTTTAGAAAATGTCTACTTAGATCATCTGGACATTTTTTAAAGGATTTTATTTATTTATTTAAGAGACAGAGGGGGAGAGCATGCACACACATGTGTACACATGTGCATGAGTGCAGGAAGAGGCAGAGGGGGAGGGAGAGGAAGAAGCAGACTCTAGGCTGAGCCTGGGAGTTGGAGGCAGGGCTCGAACCCATGACCTCAACAACATGACCTGAGCTGAAACTAGGAGTCGGACACTCAATTGAGCCACCCAGGGCCTCAATCATCTGCCCATTTTTAATTGGTTTATTTGGGTGTTGTTGTTGTTGTTATGGAGTTGTATGAGATCTATGCATATTTTGGATATTAATCCCTTCTCAGATATATGATTTCCTAATATTTTCTACCATTCCACAAGTTGCCTTTTTTGTTTTGATTGTTTTGCTGTGCAGAAGCTCTTTAATATGAAGTGGTCTCTCACTTGTTTATTTTTTATTTTGTTACTTGTGCATTAGGTGTCATATCCAAAAAATCATTGCTGAGACCTATCCCAAGAAGCTTTTCCCCTATGTTTTCTTCTAAGAGTTTTATGGCTTTAGGCCTTACATTTATGTCTGTAATTTATTTTGAGGTACTTTTTGTTAGTGGTATAAGATAGGGGTCTGGTTATATTCTTTAACATGTGAATGTCCAATTTTCCCAGCACCATTTATTGAAGAGACTGTCTTTTCTTCATTGAGTGTCCTTGGCTCCTTTGTCAGATATTAGGTGACTATTTATTCATAGGTTGATTTTTGAACTCTTGACTCTGTTTCATTTGGTCTATGTGTCTGTTCTTACACTAGTACCATAGTGTTTTGATTACTATAGCTTTATAATATAGTTTGAAATCATGATGTGTAATGTCACCAGATTTGTTCTTCTTTCTCAGGTTTGCTTGAGTTTTGGGGAATCTTTTGCAGTTCTGTATAAGTTTTAGGATTATTTTTTCTACCCTTAGTTAAAAGCACAATCTGTAAAAAGTGGTATCTTAATAGAGATTGCATTGGCTTTGGGTAGTAGAGCCCTTTGAGCAATATTAATTCTTCCAGCCTATGAACATGAGAGATCTTTCCATTCATTTGTGTCTTCTTCACTTTCTTTCATCAATGTCTTGTAGTCTTCAATGTACAGATCATTCACCTCTTTGGTTAAATTTATTCTGAAATGTTTTCATGTTTTGATTCTATTGTATATGGGATCATTTTCTTTATTTTCTTTCAGACGGTTTGTTGTTAGGGTATAGAAAATGCTACTGAGTTTTATGTGTGGATTTTTGTATCCTTCGCTTTCATATATCTTGAAGCTAACAACAACAACAAAAATGTCCTCATCAGAAAAGTACTATCACTGAACTCTTAATTTTAACTAATTATTCATCTGTTTCATCCCAGTGTATTTGGTTCTTAGGGATAATCTAGAGTTAAGATGGAAACGAGCTACGAAAGTTGTTGTAGCTCCTCGTTCTGGGGGCATAGCACTGAGCCACCACTGTAGCTGGCCTTGATCCTATAACTGGGTTCCCTGTTGCCTGAGTTCCCTCTGAGTCAGGCCTATTCCGGGTAATGTGGCAGGTTTGGCCATTCAACTAGGAAACCAGCATTTTGGTGACCCAGACATCTACTATAATAAAATGTATGACTGAATTTATGTGACTAGGCCTGTGTATTTGATAAGATTTAGGTTATTATATCACTTCTCATTGGTACTATCACTGTTCTCTATATATTATTTTTTAATTAATTTTTTTTAGAGAGAGAGAGAGTGAGCATGCAAGTGGGGATGGGGGCAAAAGGAGAGGGAGAGAGCGATCGTAATCAGGCTCCACATCCAACAGGATGCCCCACAGGGGGCTCGATCTTGCAACCCCGAGATCATGATCTGAGCTGAAGTCAAGAGTTAGATGCCCAATTGACTGAACCACCCAGGTTCCCCTCATTGGTACTATCACTGTTCTGACGATGGTGTTCCACAAGCAGAACCTAGGGTTTGCCAACAGTTACTGCCATAGGACTGAGAACCACTTTGAAATCTGGGGGATGCTTTCAGTGATCTGTAGGATACTGCATTTACATTATAGCTCTGGGAATAGTGGCGATAATGAAGCATGCTATGAGAAGTGTCTCAATGTAACTGCATCCCCATATACTTAGCAGACTGCAGAGCAAATTTTACTATCCTTGTGGTCCCTGTTTCACTGTCAGTGAGTTCCCACCCACCAGTCAGAAAATGTGCTTGCTCTACACAGTCCTGGACATCTGGTAGTCCTGCTCAGCCTTCTTAATCTACTTTACCTCTAGTCACAGAGGCAGAGGATAAACCTTGTGAAAGGAAAAGTTCTCTTGAGCCAATATTGTTCCAAACCCATCACAGTGAAGCCCTCAGACCCTTGCAGTGATTCATGCCCGATGAAATCAGCAGACATATTTGTCTATCTATAACCAAGAGGTTTATTACAAAATGTCTCAGAGTACTATTTCTTCTAGGTGGTTCCCTCTTCCTAAATTACCCTCTCTTGGTTAGCTTCTGCTCATCCTTCAGGTCAGATGTCAGATAAGGCCTCTGGGAACCCTTCCTCCTTACTCCCCTAGCCCGGACCATGTGCCCACCCCCAGGTTTATATGGCACACAGACTCCCTCTCAGCTCTACTCACGCTCTGTAGAGATGGCCTGTTGACTTATCTCTACTTTCATCTGGTGAACTAGTTGAGATCAGGAAATCCACCTTGTTCACAGTTGTGCCCCCAAAACCTACTCTGGTGGCTGCTACAGAGTAGATACTCAAATATTTATTATGAGTAAACAAAGGAATGAATTTTAAAAATGATTAGTTGAAAATGACTTAACCCACACTATGTCATGAATTACATAGATTTTAATAAACAGGTAACACTGTTAATATACATATGTGACACAGCTACGTGATATATGAACTAACTACAATGTACTTTCCAGTATTAATTTATAGGTTTCTTCCAGTGTTTCTCAAATTTTTTGGTCTCAGGATCCTTTTGGATTCTTCTCCTCTAAGGAGATTTGGTTTAGATTGGTTTTATGGGCTAATATTTACTACATGTGAAATTAAAACATTATTTATTGGTTCATTTAAAAATAACAATAATAGTCTCTCACATATGCTGAAATAAATAGCATATTACCTATGAATATAATTTCTAAAACAAAAAAAGCTTAGTAAGAGTGGCATCGCCTTACAATTTTGTAAATTTCCTTAATATCTGGCTGACTAGAAGTGTCCTTTTATCTGCTTCTGCATTCATTCTATCAGGGTAAGTATCATGGAGCCTCTGAAAACTCCACTATGTACTGCCGAGACCATGAGATGAAAAAAGGTGATTATTGTCTTAGTACTGTTATAATAATGACATTGTAAAAGCCATAAAGATTTTGGGAACCCCATGGACCCTTGGACCATACATTGAGATCTGCTACCCTCTTTAATAAAGAAAAACTCTTAGCCAGGTGTGTTTAAGAAAAATATCTTTGTTTTGTTCTAGTGCTGATTCTCTTTCCTTTGTTTTTGTTTCACTGATTCTCTCCCTTGACACCACGCTGTCAGAATATACACTAATACTTTGCAATGAACATAAGCCATTAATACTGAGTTCAGGCAGCAGAAAGCCCCAAATTTCTATTCTAGGAGATTGTCATTTATCTGTCACATAGTAGTAGTTGCAGCAAATGTTTACTATGGGTAATACCCAGTGTTGTGCTGTGCTATGGTAATCCTAGATGTTGTGTGAAGATCAGAGCCATAAATACCCCTAGCATACATGGTATATGTAGAAAATTCAGTAAGAACAATTTACAAGAAGAAAATAAACAGAGAGGACACTCTCCCTTGATTTTTTAGGACTCCACCACAAGGTGATTATGGGGTAGGCCAGCAGGATGAATCACAGAAAGTGCTGTAGGAGAAGAACTCCACCACTGTACCACTCTATACATTTATTGGGGAAATTAGAAAGGGTACCAGGACCATCTAGTGCATGTTTGCTCAAGTGGGAGCTTCTTGGCCAAGGAAATGCCCTATTAAGATCACCCAGACTTGAGCTCAGGGAAGTGGCACCAATGCCATTGGTATTAAGTCCCCCAGAGAACTTATTCCATTCCAACTGAGCCATCTTACTGGTCAATTAAGGTGGAAGACAGGTAAGGAGCTGCTGGGCCATAGGATTATCTGTTCGCACTGGAAAGTGTGGTGGTTCCTTTCCTCCTCCAAGAAAAGAGGGGTGGGTTATTCACACCTTCACTTGGTGATGAAAGCAGAGTCATAGTTGAGAGGGTGACCAGCTCATCCTGGTCTAACCAGAACTTCTCCAGGCTTTACACAGAGAGTCATATCTAGAAACCCCCAGTCAGGCAAACCGGGACATTTGGTCTGCCTGATAGCTAGAAACCCGAAAGCTCCTCCTGAGAGCAGACATGATTCTGTGTATCCAATGTATTAAGAGGATTCTGAGGGAAAATTCAACTCCTGTCATGTTTCATGGGGAAAGACTGAAGCCTAAGATCAGGAATGAGACAAGAATTTCTGCTCTTGGGATCCCTGGGTGGCGCAGTGGTTTAGCGCCTGCCTTTGACCCAGGGCGCGATCCTGGAGACGCGGGATCGGATCCCATGTCGGGCTACTGGTGCACGGAGCCTGCTTCTCTCTCTGCCTGTGTCTCTGCCTCTCTCTGTCTCTCTCTATCTCTCTGTGTGACTATCATAAATAAATAAAATTTAAAAAAAAAGAATTTCTGCTCTTATCATCTCCATTCAACATTGTATTTTAGGTCTTAACCAGTATAATAAGGCAAGAAAAGAGATAAAAGGCATCCAGATTGGAAAGAAAGAAGTAGGACTATTTTTATTCTCATATGACATGATCATCTGTATAGGAAATCCTAAACACTCTACAAAAAAGCCACTAGAATTAATAAATGAATTTACCAAGTTCAGAAAGATCAAGATACAAAAATAATATATTTCTGTACACAAGCAATCAATAAAAAATGGAAAAAATAAAACATCACTTATAATAGCATAAAATATGAAATGCTTATGGATAAAATTGACAAAATATGTACAAAACCATACAAAACACTCCTGAGAGAAATTAAAGACTTAAAAAGATGGAGAAACATACCATGTTTATGATTTAGACAATATAAACTGTCAGTTATCTCCAGGTTGATTTATAGATTCAACACAATCTCAATCAAAATCCTAGAAGACTTTTTTTTTAACCAACAAGCTCCTCTAAAATTTATATGGAAACTTATGGATCATGAATAGCTGAAATAATTCTGAAAAAGAACAAAGCTGAAGGATTCACACAACCTGCTTTCAAGACTTACTGTAAAGGCACAGTAGACAAGGTATAATGATACTGATATAAGGATAAACATAGTTTGATGAAATAAAGACCCCAGAAAAAAACCTACTGGGTCATATATGATAAATTTATTTCAGACAAAGGTGCCCAACCAATTCAAGCAGGAAAGTATGATCTTTTCAACAAAGGGTGCTGGAACACTTGGATAGCTCTAAGAAAAAACAAACCTCAACTCAACCTCACACCTCAGATAAAAATTGACTCAAATGGACCATAAACCTAAATGTAATAGCTAAAACCTCAGAATTTCTAGAATAAGGTACAGGAGAGGATTTTGTATATGGGAAAAATGTAAAATGTTGGAGCCAGAGGGCAGATAGATGTAGAAAAAACACATGAGAAACTCCAATATATATTTATGATGAAAACTCTTAGCAAACTGGGAATAGGAAGGTTAAGAGGAAGTCTGAATATAATTTTTTAAGTACATAAAGTAGAATGAAAAATAAAACATATCAAATATATGATTTAGAGCTGAAGCAGTGCTAAGAAGGAACTATAGCTCTAAATGCTTACAGTAGAGAGAGTCTCAAATCAATAATTGAAATTTCTACCTCAAGAAATTAGAAACAAAAGAGCAAAATAAACCCAAATCAACATAAGGGAAGGAAATAATGATAATAGCAGAAATAAATAGAATTGAAAAATAGGCAAACAGAGGAAATCAACAAAAATAAATCAATAAAATCAATAAAATTGATAAATATCTAGCATGACTATTAAATATGGAAAGAGATGGGCAAAAGACACAAATCTCCAACTTTAACAATAAAATAGGATATCATTATACAAATTGTCACAAAGGATAATTGGGGGCTGAATGCCCAGGTGGCTCAGCGGTTTAGCGCCACCTTCAGCCCAGGGCATGATCCTGGAGACCCGAGATCGAGTCCCACCTTGGGCCCCTGCATGGAGCCTTCTCTTCCCTCTGCCTGTGTTTCTGCCTCTGTGTGTGTGTGTGTGTGTGTGTGTGTGTGTGTGTGTGTGTGTGTCTCATAAATAAATAAATAAAATATTTTAAAAAATAAAGGATAATTGGGTAACCTACAAAAACTTTATGTTCATGAGTTTCAAAACTTAGGAAACAAATGGAGCAATTCCTCAAAAACCAATGACTACCAAAATTCAATTAATATGACATAAATAATCTTAAAAGTCATACGTCCATAAAAATTGAATGTATAATTTAAAAGCTCCTGAAAAAAAGAATTTCCAGAATGTCTGGATAGTTTCAATAAAGAATCTTACCAGACAGTAAAGAATTAACACTAGTTTTATACGATATATTTCAGAAAATTCAAAGAGGCAGAATCATTTCTCAGTGCATCATATGAGGCTAGTATAATACTGAAACCAGAAAAAGACCGTATGCAAAAAAAGGAAAAGTATAGGGCAATATCTTTAATGAATTCTGGTGCAAAAATACTCAACAAATATTGGCAAATTGAAGCCTACTATGTATAAAAAATTATACATTATGACCAACTGAGATTTATTCATGATACAAAACCCTAGTTCAGCATTTGAAAATAAATCAATAAAATCCATAAAGACATAGCACAAGATCATGTCAACTGATGGAGAAAAATCACTTGAAAAAAAATCCAACACCCATTCATGAAAAAAGCTCTTAGCAATCTAGGAAAAGAAGGAACTTCCTCAAATTGATGAAGAACATGTGCCAAAAAATAGTCCTATATCTTTCATCAGGCTCAATGATAAAAGACTGAATATTTTCTTTCTAAAAATCAATTGCCTTTCTATATGTCAGGAAAGAACATATGGAAACAAAAATTAAAAACACAGTGTAATTTGTACTTGCTCCAAAGAAAACATAAATAGATATAAATCTAACCAAACATATGTAGGTTCTGTATGCTGATAATTAGAAAATGCTTATGAAAGAAATCAAAGACTCAAATAAATGAAAAGACTTACTGCGTTCATGAATTGGACAACTCAAGGTAGTAAAGATGTCAGTTCTTCCACAAGTTGAGATCTAGTTTAATGCATTTCTATCAAAATCCCAGCTAGGTTTTTTGTTTTGTTTTGTTTTGCTTTGTTTTGCTGACATAAACAATTTTATTCTAAAGGTAAGGGCCTAGAAGAGCTAAACCAATCTTGAAAAGATGAATAAATTAGAAGAACTCACTTTACCTGATATAAGATTTATCATCAGTAATCAAAGAACTGTGGTATTTGTAGAGGACTAGACCCATAAGTCAATGGAACAGAACAGTGAACCCAGAAGTAGATCCACACAAATATGTTCAACTGATTTTTTTTTTTTTGACATAAGTGTAGAAGCAGTTTACTGGAGGAAGGATAGCCTTTTCAGAATTTGGTGCAGGAGCAATTGGACATCTGCAGCCCCCAAAATGAACCTCATGTAAACCTTATACCTAACACAAAGAGTAATTCAAAATGGATTATAGACTTAAATGTAAAATATAAAACCATAAACATTTGGGGAGAAAAAGAGAAAATCTTTGGTGTGTAGGGTTAGGCAAAGAGTTCTTAGACTTGATACCAAAAGCACAGTTCATAAAAGGAAAGATTGATAGATTGGACCCTGTCCCCTCTTAATATACATGGGCTGGTATAAGAAAACACCACAGATTGGACGGCTTAAACAACAAACACTTATTTCTTGCAGTTCTGGATGCTGGGAAGTTCAAGATCAAGAGGCCAGCAGCAGATTGGGTGTTTAGTGAGAGCCTGCTTCCTGGATTGCAGACTGCTCTTTTCTCCCAGTGTGCTCACTTGGCTTTTCTTCAGTGGGTGTACATCAAGTGCTGGGTAGGTGGGGGAAGAGGAGGAGACAGACAGCACTCTAGCTCACTCTCTTCCTCTTCTTATGAGGGGATCAATCCCATCATGGGAGTCTAATACTCTTATGACCTAATCTAAATTTAATTGCTTCCCAAAGGCTCCACCTTCTTATATCATCAATTGGGGATTCATCACATGGATTTTGCAGGGACACAAGGATTCAGTCCATAGCAGATCTTATTAAAATTAAAAGCTTTTCTCCATGAAAGCACACATGAAGCGGATGAAAGATAACTGACAGATGTAGAGAAAAGTTTCGTGAACCATGTATCTAACAAAGGACTAACATCCAAGTAAATAAAGACCTTTCAAAACTCAGCAGTAGAAAAAAAAATCCAACTAGAAAAAGAGCAAAAGACATGACCAGACATATTATTGAAGAGGCACATGAAAAAATGCTCCCCATGAGGGAAATGCAAAAGAAAACCACACTGAGATAATCACTACAGATCTATCAGACTGATTACATATTTTTAAAAGATTTAAAAATTTTATTTATTCGTGAGAGACACAGAGAGAGGCAGAAACATAGGCAGACAGAAAGCAGGCTCCCTGTGGGGATCCTGATGCAGGACTTGATCCCAGGACCCCAGGATCACGACCTGAGCCAAAGGCAGATGCTCAACCACTGAGCAACCCAAGCACCCCCAGACTGATTAAGATTTTTTTTTTTTAAGATTTTTTAAAAAGTGGTGACAACACTAAATCCTGACAAGGATGGAGAGAAACTGAATAACTAGGAGACCAGTTTGACAATTTCTTTAAAAAGTAAACCCGCAATTACAATATAACTCAGCAACTGCACTCTTATGCATTTTCCCAGAGAAATAAAAACATATTCACAAACCAAAATGCTATACTCAAATGTTCAAAACAGCTTTATTCGTAATAGTCAAAATCTGGAAGCAACCCATATGTCCTTAAACATATGAATGGTTAAACATGAGATAACCATACCTCAGAATATTATTTAGCAACAAAAAGGAATAAACTAAAGATACAGGAACAACTTGGATGAATCTCCAGGGAATTATGCTGAATGAAAAAACCAGTCCCAAAAGGCTACACATTGTATGATTCATTTATATGCCACTCCTTTGAAAATTCCAGTATAGTTAACATACACTATTATATTAGCTTCAGGAGTGCAATATAGTTATACAATACTTTTGAGACGATGAAGTGTTAGAAATGGAGAACAAATTAGGGGTTGCCAGGATTAACGATGGGGAGAGGGGCACAGTATGGGAGTGGGGTGTGTTACAAAAGGGCAACACGGGATCTGTGTGTTGATTCTGTGGCTTGACAGGTGCTGAACTAGTATGAAGTGAAATACACACATACAAATGCCTGCTAGGGAAATCTGAATAATATTACTGGGTTGTATCAACGTCAAGGTCCTGGTTGTGATATTGTACTATAGTTTTCCAAGTTGTTAACATTAGGGGAAAGGAAGTACAGAGTATTACAGGTTCTTGGTATAGTATTCCTTATCATTGCATGTGAACCTACAATTATTTCAAAATAAAAGTACATTTTAAAATATTGAGGGTTTTTTTTATTAGCGAATAAGTGCAGAGAAACTAGATATAACTAGAAAGTTTCTTCCAAACTAAACATACAATTACAATAGAGAAAATTTATCTTGGATACCAGTCTTGCCAGATATACATTTTATAAATATTTTTCCTCGGTTATACCTTTTCTGTTCATTTGCTTGACAATGTATTTTGATGGGAAAATATATCTTTATCTTAAAGCCTAATTTATCAGCTACTCTCCTTTATGGATATTGCTTTATGTATGCTTAGAAACCCTTGCCTTACCCTGAAGTCAAGAAGATATTCTTTTATATTTTCTTCTAAAAAAAAAACCAAAACAACTTATCTTTAGGTGTATAATATATATATACATAACATATATAAATGCATATATATATAAAAGATTTATTTATTTATTTATTTATTTATTTATTTATTTATTTATTTATTTGAAAGAGAAAGAGAGCAAGCAAATGGGGATAGGGGCAGAGGGAGAGGGAAAGAGAATTTCAAGCAGACTCCTGCTGAGCAAGGAACCAGAGGCAGGGCTGGATCCCAGGGCCCTGAGATCATCACCTGATCCTAAATCAAGAGTTGGCCACTTAATCAACTGAGCCACCCACCCATTATGTTGATTGCTTTGGAAACTTTGTTGAAAATCAGCCAGGTATAGTTTGGGGTTCTCTATTCTGTTGTAATGAATTGTTAACCCTTAAGCTAGTACTACACTACGTTAATTTCTGTGGCTTTATACTGGGTCTTGAAAACAAGTAACAGTAAGTCCTCCAACTTTGTTCTTTTCAAAGTCATTTTGAATATTCTAGATGCTCTATATTTCCATATAGATTTGAGAGACAACTTGTCCATTTTTACAAAAAAAAAACTGTTTCATGATTAGGATTGTGATAAAAATGTACAGATACACTCCAGGAGATTGACATACGAACACTTTACTAGACTGAATCATACAACCCATAAGCATTGTATACATCTCTATTTATTTAGGTCTTCTTTAATTTTTGTTGCCAATATGTTTTCATTTTCAGTGGAGGTTTTTGCACATCTTTTGTTAAATTTATTCCTAAATATTTTACCTTTTTTGATGCATTTAGAAGTGGAATTGTTTTATTTCCTTTTTTTTAAGATTTTATTTATTTATTCATGAGAGACACAAGGAGAGAGAGAGAGAGAGAGGCACAGGCACAGGCACAGGCACAGGCAGAGGGAGAAGCAGGCTCCATGCAGGGAGCCCGACACAGGACTGGATCCCAAGTCTCCAGGATCATACCCTAAACTGCTGCGCCACCGGGGCTGCCCTTAAGTTTTATTTCCAATTGTTTGGTACTGGTATATAAAAAATACAATCAGGGATCCCTGGGTGGCTCAGCGGTTTAGTGCCTGCCTTTGGCCCAGGGCGTGGTCCTGGAGTCCCGGGGTAGAGTCCCACGTCGGACTCCCTGCACGGAGCCTGCCTCTCTCTCTGCCTGTTTCTGCCTCTCTCCCCCTGTGCCTCTCATGAATAAGTAAATAAAATCTTTTTTAAAAAAATAAAAATACAATAAATTTTATTGTAACTTTGTATTCTTCAACATGCTAGATTCACCTAATAGAGTAATTTCATAGATTCCTTAAAATGTAAACAACATGTAGATTCTTGATATGTTAAGCAATCAGGTCTTCTGTAAATAGAGATAATTTTACTTATTTGTTTCTAAGCTTTGTACCTTTTATTTCTTTTCCTTTTTTTTTTTTTAAGATTTTATTTACCTGAAAAAAAAAAAAAGAATTTATTTACCTGAGAGAAAGAGCACGAATGGGGGGGGAGGGGCAGAGAGAGAGGAACCAGCAGACTCCCTGCTGAGCAGGCAGCCCAATGTGGGGTTCAATTCTAGGACCCTGGAATTATAACCCGAGCCAAAGGCAGGCACTTAACCAACCCAGCCATCCAGGCACTTCTCTTTTTAGTGTTTATAACAATATTTAGGACCTGCAATACACTGTTAGATAACAGTGGTGAGAAGAAGCATTCTTGTCACCTTCTCCGCCTCAGAGCGGGGCAAACTTTATTACGTTATCATTAAGTGTGATTTGGCTATAGATTTTTCATGGCAGTCATTTATCAGGGTTAGAAGATTTCCTTTTATTCCTACTTTCTGAGAGTTCCTTTTGTGAATGACTGTTGAATTTTATCAAATGTGTTTTTTTCTGCAGCTATTGAAATGGCTATATATTTTTTCCTTTATCCTGTAATATGGTGAAATACTTTGGTTTGTGAATATTGAAGCAATTTTGCATTTCTGAGGTGAACCCCTCTATTGTGACCTTTCTTACATTTTATATGTTATTGCACTCAATTTACTAGTAGTATGTTGAGGACTTTTGAATCTATGTTCATAAGAGACATTGATCTCTACATTTTCTTTCTTTGTGTATATGCATGTTTTTTGGGTTTTAGTGTTAGAGTTATGTTGGCTTCATAAAATGACTTGAGAAATATGTCTTCTCTATCTTCTGAAAACAATTTTAGTGGTGTTAGTGAAAAGATTTCTGTTATTTCTTTTAAAATGTTTGATAGACTTCACCAATGAAAGCACCTGCACCTAGAGTTTTCTTTATGCGAAAGTTTTTGATAACGGATTTGTTTTCTTTAATAGCTATAGAGCTATTCACATTTTCTATTTCATTTTGTGTTTTGTTAAGTTGTATTATTCAATTTTTTCACTTTATTTAATTATGTATTTGTCAGTATGAGGTTTTCCATAACACTCTCTTATAATCCTTATAGTATCTATAGGATCTGAAATAATGAATCATCTTTTATTACAGTTTTAGTAAATTATGTTCTCGATCAATCTAGTTGAGGTTTTATTAATTTTGCTGATCTTTTCAAGACATTAGTTTTGGGTCTATTTTTTTCTTTTTTATTTAATTGATATATGCTCTGATCTCTGTCCTTTTCTCCCCTCTATTTACCTTTTGCTTACTCTGTATTCTTTTTTTTTTTTTTTTTTTTTTAACCTTCTTAGGATGGAACTTGAGATCATTGATCTCAGGCTTTTTATTATTTGTATTTGGGCATTTAAAGCTATTAATCTCCCTCTAAGCAGCACCATGCACGTTTTGATATCCTATATTTTCATTCAGTTTGGAGCATTGTCTAATTTCTGATTTCTCTTGTGTTTTAGAATTCTGTTGTTTAATTTATAAATTTAGTGATTTTCCTACAAATATTTATGTTATTCATTTCTAGTTTAATTCCACTGTAATCAAAGAACATCCTCTGTACGATTTAAATTTTTATTCATTTGTTGGCAGTTATTGCATGGCCAAAAAGCATATAGTGTATCATGTATCATTTACTGTACTATATCTGCTTGAAAATAATTTATATTCTGCAGTTATCAATTAAATCAAGGTAGTAATAGTGTTTTTTATTTTTATTTATTTTTTTAATTTTTAAAAAAGATTTTATTTATTTATTCATGAGAGACACAGAGAGAGAGAGAGAGAGGCAGAGACACAGGCAGAGGGAGAAGCTGGCTCCATGCAGGGAGCCCAACGCGGGACTCGATCCCAGGTCTACAGGATCACACCCTGGACTGAAGGCGGCACTAAACCGCTGAGCCACCCGGGTTGCCCGTAATAGTGTTTTTTAGGTCATCTATATGTCTTTAACTTTTTTGTTTAGTTCTTTCAGTTGCTGAGAGAGCGGTCTTATATGGCTATATAATTTTGAAAAATTTTTTTACTTTATGTGCTTTAAAGCTCTGCTATTAGGTCCATTTGCATTTATAATTATTATGTATTCTCATAAATTGATCCTTTTATCATTATAAAATGTCCCACTCTATCTCTAGTGATTCTCTAATCCTGAAATCTACTATACATGTTAGGTATAAATGTAGTACCTCCAGCCTTCTTATGTTTGCATTGCATTTTTTCAATACATATATTTTCAGCCTCTCTGTGTATTTATAGTTAAAGTGCTTGTGTTATAGACAGTAAAAATTGAGTGTTTCTTTTTTATACATTCTGCCTATTTCTGCATTTTAACTAGACTGTTCAGTCTATCAACACTCAATGTTATTATTGATAGAATTAGCTTTAAGTGTACCATTTTATTATTTGCTTTTTGTGTGTCCTATCTGGATTTTTTCATTGTTGTCTTTCCTCTGTTGTTGTTGTTGTTATTGTTCTTCTTCTTCTTGCTGTCCCTTTAATATATAGTAGAATTCCAATTTAATTTATTATCATTTTGGCTTTTTTGCCTATCTCTTAGTGGTGGCTCTAGCAATTACAATTTACATCCATAACCTTTTACAGTTTACTTAAGGTTAATTTAGGGCAGTTTCATGTAAAATATAGAAATATTGTTTTATGTATTGTATTTATGTCTACGATTTTTGCTTTAAGCAGTTATATGTATTTGAAAGATTAAGACAAAATAGTCTTACATATTGACCATTTCTGATGTTCTGAATTCCTTCTTAAAGATTGGATGTTCTCCCTGGGATCATTTTTCTTCAGTGTGAGGAGCTTCCTTTAATGTTTATCCTGGTGACACAATCCTTCTATTTTTCCTTTACCTGAAAGTATCTTTCTCTTACCTTCAATCTTGAAAGATATTTTCTGTCAGTACAAATCCGAGTTAACAGTTTTTTACTTTTTTCCATTCCTTCAGCACTTAAGAGACTTCATTCCACTACTTTTGAGCTACCTATCTCACTGTCAGTCCACATTAATAGTCTTTTCACGTGAGCATGGATCAGCAACACACATTTGTATGTTGAGCATTTGGGGGATTTTACAGGCATTATGAACATTATGTGTCATTTTTAAAAATCAGGCAGTTAGGGACACCTAAGTGGCTCAGTAGGTTAAATATCTGACTTTTGATCTCAGCTCAAGTAGTGATCTCAGGGTCGTGAGTTCAAGCCCTGCATTGAGCTTCAGGTTGGGTATGGAGCCTACTTAAAAAAAAAAAAATCACTTAACTTGATTCAGACTGCAAGCTCTGCCTCACATGTGGTGGGTGGGAGCTCAAATTTCAGTTCAATCTTTGAGCATTAGCTTTACTGCCAAGCGTGATTCCGGCATCTGCTAAGGATTTGGGCAAAATTTATGCACAAAGTTGAAGGCTCCACAGTCTGGCTTTCTTTGGGATTTCCTTGCCTTGGGACTTTCACTAGCTATGGTTGCCCTAACAGTGTCTTCAGCAATCCTGAAAGGCTTCAAGTTTTCCATCATAGTTTCAGTTGCTCCACCCAGACAGATTGAGCATTGCTATTAAGTTAAAAGCCATTGTCTTCACGTAATTTAAAAACATTTTTTTTCCAGAAGTTAAAAAAAAAAGTCTAGCTGTCATCTGTGGGAGGGTTGGCTTCATAGCAGTTACTTAGCTGTGACCAGAAATATAATTCCCCCCAAATTATGACTTCATAATGTAAATATTATCATATCACAAACACATCCCTCTCACACACTTAAAATTTGTCATTGGTGTCCCACTGCATTTAAAACAAATCCAAGCTTTGTACATTCTCCTTGTTTTTAGCTCACCTGCCCAGTTCTTCCTTAATGCAATGCTTCATGGACTTCAGTTACTATTCTCCTAGACCTCAAGATTTCATGAGGCAGAACTGCCTTCTGTTGAATTCTGCTCTATCTGTAGGTGAGAGAAAAATTTTTAAATAGTCATGCCAGTGAGATTAATGATTAGAGGTGTATCTCACCATTGTTTAATTTCATAAGGTTATCCAGAATTAGAATAACTGGCAATAGTCATAGATTCATATGATGAAAACAGCTTAATATTATTGACGTGTGCACAAGATGGATGAATCTTAAGGACATTATATGAAGTGAAGTAAGTTGGAGAAAGACAAATACAGTATAATCTCACTTATATCTTGAATCTGAAAAAAAAGAAAAAACAGAAAAATGAACTTAGAGAGTGAATTGATGGTTGCCAGAGGTGGGTTGGGAAGTGGGTGAAATGGCTGAAGGTGATCAAAAGATACAAATTTCCAGTTATAAAATAAATAGTCATGGGGATGTAATGTACAACACAGTGACCATATTTAATAATACTGTATTATAGATTTGAAAATTGCTAAGAGAATAAATCTTGCTAAGAGTTCCCATCACAAAAAAAAAAAAACTGTATTTATGGTGGTGGATGTTAACTAGATTTATTGTGGCCATCATTTTGCAACATATACAAATTTAGAACTATTATGTTGTAGACCTAAAACTAATATAATGTTATATATTGATTATATCTCAATTATATAGATATCATCAAAAGCCTCTTATGGGGTTAGGAAGGGAAAAAAGCCTTTCATGTCTGAAAACTAGGATTGACTCTTTATTTTATTTTATTTTAATTTACTTATTTATTTATTTATTTTTATTTTATTTTTATTTATGATAGTCACAGAGAGAGAGAGAGAGAGAGAGAGAGGCAGAGACATAGGCAGAGAGAGAAGCAGGCTCCGTGCACCGGGAGCCCGACGTGGGATTTGATCCCGGGTCTCCAGGATTGTGCCCTGGGCCAAAGGCAGGCACCAAACCGCTGCGCCACCCAGGGATCCCTAGGATTGACTCTTTAAATCAAAATTTCATCATTATGCTATTGAAGTCTGGCTATTGAATTATCTGAAATTTCTCCAAAACTTTTATATGACCTGGGATTTATAGTTATCATTATAATATGAGATGAATTATTACCACAAAAGCAAACAATGTATGTTTCTCTATAATCCTTATTATGCTTAAAACAATGAACAAATGCTAATGACTTTAAACACAATTTTATTTCTTTCTGTTCACCTCTTTCAATTGCTTTTTTCTTGGCACAAATTTATTTTCTCTTCTAATTCATATTCAACAGCATAATTTATGTTCTCATAATAGTGTTAGTAGTTAAGTGGTTTATAATTCTATTCTTTCATTGCTTGAGGAAGTTTAATAGAAAAATTCTCCTTTTTAAAATATTTGCAAATGATAACAAATGATATGTGCCTTCAATTTCACAGATTAATAAACAGAAGGAGGACATGGAAATAAGGAAAAAGTTGGACAGCTCAGGCAGCAAGGTTTGCATTTAAATTTTTTTTTCTTCTTTTATTCTATGCCCTAATCTGACATCTGGGTTGAAGAATGTGTACATACTGTCCTGAGACTTTTCACTTTCCAAAATCTGATTTTGAAGGAGAAAATGCTTAAAAGTGTGGATGGGAGTCCAGGATCCCAATGGCTGAGGTCCATGAGACGGTATAAACCAACAAAGAAGGGATGCCCAGCTGAGGGAGAGGGGAAGGTGTCATCCTGGTGCACTAAGCCCTAGTTAGGTTCATACCCTATCTCCTTGGGTTCCTGTCCCTTCACTCCAACCTTTTATTCCCCTAGCTTCCTACAAATAAGATACAGTCCTCAAGCTGCCACTTCACCCCCCTCCCTCCTTTCCAGGTGCTTCCAGAAAACACTGATCTGTTGGTTTTTCTTAGTACAGTGGCATCAGCGGGAGGTGTGGAAAAACAGACCCAGCCTACACATTAAATCGGGCCAAAAAAGGAGTGTGGGACTGGGCAAAGGAACAGATCTACGCCCTTTGGGGCTGAAAACTTGACCATGCAATGCCCCCTCAAGGGAGGAAAAGAAAGGGATGCGAATCTGAAGAGTGAAGTGAGAATAACAAAGCCCCTTCTCTTTGTGTGCCAGAGCCTGAAACCAGTCAAAGTGAAAGAGACCGCTTTGTCTCCGTGGCCCTCACAGCCCAGGATTCCATCCAGAAATAGAGCCATTTCAAGGTCACACTCACCCTCCCTCACTGTAGCGACTGTTAAGACCAAGATAGTTAAGACACCAAAGAAATCTGCAAAGGAAGAGCAGCCCGTGGTAAGAACCAGTCCTCTGACCCCACCCTAGGACACCCGCGTCCACAGAGGGCCCCTACTGTATTAGCACTATTGTGACCTCAAGGCCAACGTCAGCAAGGCCGACCGTCTCATACATCAGGTTCCCCTACTCTCTATGCCTGAGCTGGGCAGGGAGGTCTCTACACCAAGGTGTTCTTGTTGGGTCCCCCTGACTGCCCAAGAGGATGCCACCATTATCCACAAGTTGATGTTTAATTTAGCTTAGCCACTAAGGCTCAGTGGCTCTCTATTAAATTAGCAAGACAGATAAGCCATGTTCCAAGCACTTTCTAGGGTGTATAATTCCTAACTCATTACTGCCCAGGACCTGTCTAGCTTACTGAAAAGGGCACTTGGGTGGCTCAGTGGGTCATGATCTCGGGGGCGCGGGATGGAGTCTGCTTCTCCCTCTGCCTGTGTCTCTGCCTCTCTCTATGTGTCTCTCATGAATAAACAAAATCTTAAAAAAAGAGAAAAAGAATCAGCATACTGAAAATCCCCTGAGTGTCATGCAGCCATATAGTCCATTTTCTCATAGTATTCTCAGTTGACAACTGGATGAACTCACATCACCAGAGACACGTGTGCATGAATGATATGCTGTTACTCTCCCAACCCATCATCCTCCCCAAATAATCAGAATTGCTTTTTACTGGACCCGAGGCAGCACTACTGGTCTGTATAAGAGAGCATGTTAAGAGGTAGCTCTCTGACGGTCAACTCAATGTTGACTTGGTGTGTGGACGCCGCTAAAGCTCTGCTCATCATCGTGCATGACACGACCCTGCCCTTTAGAATGTTCCTGTGGAGACCTTGCTTCTGCTGTGAGCTACAGGAATTGTAGTTCTCTGAGCAACTGATCTGGCCTGTGGGCACCGTGAGTTGTATAATTCGTCAAAACTCTTTTTCCATGTTGATTTTTAGAAAGCTTAAAAGCCCCCTGGTGATACATGGAGCCAACATGTAGCCCTTCCCATACTCCTCTGCCTGGCTCCTGCACCTCGCCTTGTTTTTCCTCCTCCTCCTGTGGGGGCAGAGTCTGCCTCTCTCACACTTGGGGCAGGAGGAGCAGAGCAGGATCATGCTGCCTGTGTCATCCTTGTTTCAAATGCAAAGGTACAGACCCCTCATGCCCACCACCCACTGGGCAAGGCTCATGGCTCCTCCCCAGCAGAGGAGCAAGCCAGCAGGTAGAGAAGAGAGGCCCTGGTGTAGACCCCAGGGGCTGAGATAAAGCATTCTCCTCTGAAAGTATTTCCACTTCCAATCAGGAAGTATAGACAACTGGAAACCAGCGTAATTTCCAAAGGAGGAGAATGTTATTTGGGGGGGGGGGGGATATGGTGCATGACCAACCAGTGCCTAGGTTCTAGAAGGAAGATGTTTAGAATGCAGTTCTTAGGGAAGTTTTTTGTTTATCGATTTGTGTGTGTGTGTGTGTGTGTTTGTAGGGTTTACTTTGCTTTGTTTTTGTTTTTTGTTCACCAAAGAACAACAACAAAAAACTGAACAAAAAGAAATCTAGCCCCAAGGCTGAGTGTGCAATGCTGTCGGCTGACCTGGGGGACAGGTCAGCCGAACTGAGAGAGGGGTTCTAGTGTCAGCCTCAGACTTAGGGAGCATATGGCCGAGGCTGTGCCCTGTTCCAGAAGGTTCCATCAGCTGCCATGAAATCAGGTCCCTTGGCGGTGGGGAGTGGAGGGGGTGGGCAGAGTCTGGGGTCTTAGGCTCTGAGAGGATGACGGGAGGACTGCAGAGCAGGGGAGGTATGTGGGACCGAGCAGCAGAACCCCAAGATCAGAGCCGCACGGGGAGCTGCCCCAGGCCCTAACTAAACCCTACAATGGCAGATTAAAAAAACTCCAGGGTTCTCGATTTCCAGCTGAAATTTGAGCTTCCAAGTTCACAGCCACAAGGGGCAGAAAAAACCACTTGTCCTCAGTCACAGAAGATGCATCCTAAAGGAGAGACAGGGCTGATAGGATCTCTCAGAGGTGTCAGTTCAGTGGGATGTTCTGTTAGAGTCAGAGTCTCCCCTTCTGACCATATAGGATTGTTATTTTGATGTTGCCAAAGCCTCACAGTGTGTGTTGTCAGCTGGAGAAACTCAGAAGTTAATGTTTAACCGTAAGTAAAAATTAGACCGGAGGAGGGGGGAGGTGACATAAGCTGGTGTGCACATATTTCTATTAATTGACTCCATTTAAAACTGAAGTATATTTTTCTAGGTCACCATTAACACTATCATATACATTTTCATTGTTAGTAATTTCCATAGAAGTGCCCCCTTATATCTGATCTTTCCATGCGGCACCGTCTTCACTGCAGATTAACTTGATGCATTATGAACACTGACTTTAATTTTCCTCTTTTTTCTTTTTTAAATCTTTCATGACATTGACGTAGCTGGACTTCTTAAAAATTGTCTTTAAAGGGTTTTGCGACATGTATCGCATGCAAATGACCAAACAGAGAGCTCGCCGAAGGAACTTTTTACATCAGTCATTTATCTTATCTAATTAATCATACTTATTTTTTTGAAATCTGTGTCATTCGGTGGGAACTGCACACGTGCTTCACATAGTGGAGTACACAGTGATAAACTGAGTGTTTAGCCAGTCTGAAAAGCACGATAGGAACATTGCTGTTTGATTTCTATTTATGAAAGATTTCACAACATAAAATTTGTATTTGCACAGTGTTTTGTGTAAAGTTTATTTTTTGATATCTGTGAAACATTTCAAATACTAAAGTTTCACGTAACAAGGTTAGATTGGATTCCCAGGGGTTTTTGCAAACCTCTCTCCTCCCCTCTCCCCAGGGTAATTAGTTAATTAAGGTTGCACCCAGTAAATGCTTCCCTGGAAGACTTCTGAGCTTCCATGGGGTAACCTGGTCTATGCTGATAGAACATATGGTGTGTGCTTAGATCTGCAGAAAGCATTAGGACTGTCTGTGTGGGAAATGGGACATGGACAAAGTCAATCACGTCCGCATCCTTAAAGTTCACTCACTACAAAGCAATTTGTACAGCATAGAGGACTTCAATAAAAACTCTAGACCATTATTCTTTTCACATTTAAAAATTGTCAGGTAAAATATTTCCGCAATAGTCTTGCAATTATGATCACATTCACCCTGCAAGCTAGTGATTTAATAAAAATATTATTATAAAATAGAGAATGATTGTTATAGGATTATAGGCTAGGTAGGTGAGGGGAAAAAAAAATCTTTCTTTCTGAAATTGACCGTTGTCCTCCTATGCAAACCTCTTATTTGATTAAATTCCACATGAAGCTTGAAATAAACATCACCAGAGAAGAAAATAATATAATCTGTTTATTGTTTCATTATTTCATTCTTTTTAATCTTGGCTTTGCTTGGTAGGGCAGGCAGTTAAGAGTTCTGCAGAGCAACATGGGAAAGCCTGCATTTTGCCATTGTGGATCTGGCCAGAGTGGATGGCTGTTTGATCCAAAGATAGGATCATCCTGCGCATGTGCATGGTCTTCAGAGGCTGTCAAAGGATACTCACTGTATTTTGAGAGACTTTGTTGACACAAAAGAGTTTTCCATATTGTACTAGATCTTTCATCAAATAGCTTTACAATGTAGGGATTATTAGAATCATATACTCTATACTTGTTTTATTTCAAAATCAAAATTTTTATTTGCCACTAAAATGAATTCATCTTTAGATTATGCTCTCCAAAATTGGCAAGCTATATATAGAAGTCAATTGAAAGTGGCTATTACTTTCTACATTGTCTTATTCTGAGTAGTTCGATGATAAATTGAATACTTTCAGTATATTTGGGACTGAAAAGATCTTAGCGAAAATCATATTCAATTTTTGTTACACAAAGGAAAAATGTTTTTAGATAAGAATCACATGATGGGGGATCTCTGGGAGGCTCAGCGGTTTGACGCCTGCCTTTGGCCCAGGGCGCGATCCTGGAGACCCGGGATCGAATCCCACGTCGGGCTCCCGGTGCATGGAGCCTGCTTCTCCTTCTGCCTGTGTCTCTGCCTCTCTCTCTCTCTCTCTCTCTCTCTCTCTCTCTCTCTCTCTATCACGAATAAATAAATAAGGATAAGGTATGGGAAGGGGGATTCGTATGGTAAGGGCTAGTGATAGGGCTAGGATGGGTGCTAGGATATAGATATAGAGGATGTGAGGGGTCGTAGGGGTTTCTTTGCAAAAAGTTTTACTGCATCGGCGATGGGTTGGAGAAGACCATATGGGCCTACAATATTGGGCCCTTTTCGGAATTGTATATAGCCTAGAACTTTTCCTTCAACAAGGGTAAGAAAGGCTACGACGAGGAGAATTGGAATAATTAATGAGATAATATTGATAAAGCTTTAAAAAAAAGAACCACATAATGGTTTTTTTTTTTTTTTAAGATTTCATTTATTTATTCATGAGAGACACAGAGAGAGGCAAAGACACAGGCAGAGGGAGAAGCAGGTTCCCTGCAGGGAGCCTGACATGGGACTTGATCCCGGGTCTCCAGTATCACACCCTGGGCTGAAGGCGGTGCTAAACCGCTGAGCTACCCGGGCTGCCCACATAACGGTTTTTTGGGGTTTTTTTTTTTCTCTCTCTCTTTTTTCTTTTTTTTTTTTTAATAAATTTATTTTTTATTGGTTCAATTTACCAACATACAGAATAACACCCAGTGCTCATCCCGTCAAGTGCCCCCCCCAGTGCCCGTCACCCATTCACCCCCACCCCCCGCCCTCTTCCCCTTCCACCACCCCTAGTTCGTTTCCCAGAGTTAGGAGTCTTCATGTTCTGTCTCCCTTTCTGATATTTCCCACACATTTCTTCTCCCTTCCCTTCTATTCCCTTTCACTATTATTTATATTCCCCAAATGAATGAGAACATATCATGTTTGTCCTTCTCCGATTGACTTTTTTCACTCAGCATAATACCCTCCAGTTCCATCCACGTTGAAGCAAATGGGGGGTATTTGTCATTTCTAATGGCTGAGGAATATTCCATTGGATACATAAACCGCATCTTCTTTATCCATTCATCTTTCGATGGACACCGAGTCTCCTTCCACAGTTTGGCTATCGTGGCCATTGCTGCTAGAAACATCGGAGTGCAGGTGTCCCGGCGTTTCACTGCATCTGTATCTTTGGGGTAAATCCCCAGCAGTGCAATTGCTGGGTCTAGGGCAGGTCTATTTTTAACCCTTTGAGGAACCTCCATACAGTTTTCCAGAGTGGCTGCACCAGTTCACATGCCCACCAACAGCGTAAGAGGGTTCCCTTTTCTCCACATCCTCTCCAACATTTGTGGTTTCCTGCCTTGTTAATTTTCCCCATCCTCACTGGTGTGAGGTGGTATCTCATTGTGGTTTTGATTTGTATTTCCCTGATGGCAAGTGATGCAGAGCATTTTCTCATGTGCGTGTTGGCCATGTCTATGTCTTCCTATGTGAGATTTCTTTCATGTATTTTGCCCATTTCATGATTGGATTTGTTTGTTTCTTTGGTGTTGAGTTTAAGTTCTTTATAGATCTATAGATCACATAATGGGTTTTAATGCTTTGTCTTCTTGTTATGTTCTGGAGGAACAGTGATGGCATTTTATTTGTAGAGTTTATAATATTTTAATATAACTTAATTAAGGATCTAAGATACAATTGTGGAAATCCAGAAAAAAATAAATTTGAGATCTGTATCAATTTTTATTCTTCCTTAGACACTCTCAGGCAGGGCAGTTGCTAGGTCCTGACCACATGTACCACCCTAATGGTAACAGACGTATCATCCTTGACATTCAGGTACCCACAGAGCAGCCATCTTGCCCCTCCATGCATGGTGTTGCTTTATTGCTTTGCTTGGGTTTCAGCTGTGGATTTCTCTCCAGTTCCCACTGGAAGTTGAGGCCAGTCTTGAACACTAGGTCATTTAGCCAGAGTCCTGACACTGCCTGGACTTGGGTCTTACTCTCATGAACTCTTGACATATTGTTGCTCATTCTAACTGCCCTTATTGCATGTACAAATTCTGCTACTTGGTGCCATGAATTCTGTCATAGAACTTATTACCACAGGACTGCTGCAGTATGGATGCTGGCCAGAGCCAAGCCTGAGGTAGCTGCACGCCCCTGAACACTGGGCATTGGAATATTGGCCTCCCCCTTTAGATCTAACTCTACTAACTTGTCAGTTTCTCCAGCCCTGACCATTTGAGGCCCAGTGTCCACAAGTCCCAGCTTTGTCCTCACACCCTGGGGATGATTTTACAATACAGCAATTTTTTTTTCTTTGGAAGGAATATAATTTCATGGAGGATGGTACTTGAACTTTTCTTCATTTAATATCCCTTTGTTTTCTATTCCTGTAGTCTCTGCTTGTCCATAAAAAAGGAACAAATTAAAGTTATTTGTTTTCCCTGACTTATTCATTTAGTACATATTACTCTTACCCTCTTACCTTGCATATCTAATCAATCTTAGATAACCAGTGATATTTCACGGAATTGATTTAATGCCAGCCAAATCCAAAGAGTTCTTAAGGATTGTTAAGATATACAACTTTATTAGAGAATCAAGGTACTTTCATTTAGACTTTTAAAAATCTGAAAATAGCTTGAAGACCTTCTTCACCAATTTCAAGGTGGCAACCATACCTCTGTTGAATATATGAATATATATATGAGGCTATCTGAATGTAATATAATATAATTTAATATACTACAAGAAGTAGTTACCTACAACCAATGCCACGAAGTGTTATGGAGTTCAATCAATCCATTGGCTAAAAGTATACATATGGTGAGCCCATATTCAGTTTCATGCCACCAGAATTTTTTTTTAAAGATTTGTTTATTTATTTTAGAGAGAGGGAGAGAGAACATGAGCAGGGGTAGGGGCAGAGGGAGAGGAAGAGAGAGAATCCTCAAACAGACTCCCCACTGAGCATGGATCCTGACATTGGGCTTGATGTCAGGACCCTGAGATCATGACCTGAGCTGAAACCAAGAGTTAGCTGCTTAACTGACTGAGCTACACAGGTCTCTTCATGTCACCAGAATTGATTGACACGAGCCTGAATGGACATGGCCTAGAATGTAAGTCTGATGAAGATACATAGTATTTCTAATGGTTTTCTTTTTTTTTTTTTTAGAGTTTTTATTTGTTTATTCATGACAGACACACACACACAGAGAGAGAGAGAGAGAGAGAGAGAGAGAGAGGCAGAGACACAGGCAGAGGGAGAAGCCGGCTCCATGCCTGGAACCTGACGAGGGACTCAATCCGGGTCTCCAGGATCACACCCTGGGCTGAAGGGGGCGCTAAACTGCTAGGCCACCGGGGCTGCCCTATTTCTAATGGTTTTCATGAAATAAGGCATAAACATATTTTAAGTTAATTACTTATGTTAAGATTAGAAAGACTTTAATAAACAGTTTTTTATAAACAGATTTTTATACAACCATTGGAAGAGCTAAGGAGAATAAGTATTAGGAAAACAATTTTAAAAAGATTTCATACTGAAGCATCCAAATAACCAGTTGGTAAGAGATCAATAAGAAGTCACTGCAATTTTTAGGAACCTTTGGCAATTTTCTACTGCATAGTTAGTCTCAGTGGTGAAGATAGTATTTCTTAAGTGCTCTCCAAAAAGTTATGAAACTCAGGTCTGGCCATTCATCTTGCTTCAAATGTCTCCTTTTCAACTTTAATATGTTTTCATATAAAAAAACTGATATAATTTGTCACAGCAAGATTTGTCAAATGCAAATGCATTTGACACTTTCACTTATACCATTTCTGGAGCTTTTATTTTTGATTTTTTGATTTTTAAAAAAAATTATTTATTTATTCATGAGAGACACACACATACACACAGAGGGGTAGAGACATGGGCAGAGGGAGAAGCAGGCTCCATGCAGGGATCCCAGTGCGGGACTCAATCCCAGGACACCAGGATCACGCCCCAGGCTGAAGGCAGGTGCCAAACCACTGAGCCACCCAAGGACCCCCAGAACTTTTATTTTTTAATCTTTTTTTTTCCTAAAGTAGGCTCCAAATCCAATGTGGGGCATGAACTCACAACCCTGAGATCAAGAGTCGCATGCTTTACCAACTGAGCCATTCAGTCATCCCCCTGGAACTTTTCATTCTTAATGTAGATCTAAGTGATCTACATTTCCATCTGGTATCACATTCTCTCTTCCTGAAGAACTTCTTTTTTTCAGGTGCAGGTCTTCTGGAAATGCATTCCCTCTCTGTCCTTTGATTGAGCTTCTTGAACTTGTGGTTTGTCTTTGATTAACCTCTGAACAATATCTCCAATTATCTCGTTTACCCCATTCTCTCTCCCCCTTCTCCTCTTGCAACTCCAATTACACATATGCTAGACTGATACTGTGCCACAACTCTTGGATGTCTTGCTCACCAATTGTGAACTATTTTTTCCTCTTTGTGTTTCAGTTAGGAGAATTTCTTTTTCATACCTTCAAATTCACTAGTTATTTTCCTCAGGTGTATTGAATCTGAGGAATGAGTCATCAGATTTTTTTTTTAATTTTTATTTATTTATGATAGTCACAGAGAGAGAGAGAGGCGCAGAGACACAGGCAGAGGGAGAAGCAGGCTCCATGCACCGGGAGCCCGATGTGGGATTCGATCCCGGGTCTCCAGGATCGCGCCCTGGGCCAAAGGCAGGCGCCAAACCGCTGCGCCACCCAGGGATCCCGAGTCATCAGATTTTTAATGTTCTCTTTTTCATTCCTAGTATTTTCATTGGATTTTTTACATATATATGTGTATATATCTATTTTTTTCATCTCTCTGCTGAAATTCACTATTATCATCCATGTTGTTTACCTTTTCTCCTAGCTTCTTTAACATTTTAATTATAGTTAGTTATAGTTATTTTAAACTCTCCATCTGATAGTTCCAAGATCTAGGTCATCTTTGAATCCAATTCTGTTGATTGCTTTATCTCCTGACAATAGGTTCTTTTTTCCTTGCTTTTTTGTCTGCCTCATAATTTTTGATTAAATACCAAACATCATGTATAGACTAGTACAAAGTGAAGTAAACAGTATGCACATCTGGAAACAGCATGCATCTTCTTATATCAGATTATTATTGTAAGGAGTTCAGCCAGTCTAGCTAGAAGCTGAGTTGAGTTTGGTGGTTGCTGTGGTTCTTCTTGACAGCAGTCATGATGTTCCATTTGCAGGGATACGTGCTTGGAGTGAGAGTGAGAGAAAGAGAGTACTTTTGTCCGTGTGCTGATGCACCCTCAACTTCAGCAGAAACCTGTCCACTTGTGCCACAGAGGTCTTTCTCTTGATGCTACCCTTCCTCAGTAGTAGGCAGCTATTGTTTGGTGTTCTGCAAGTGAGGCAGAGAAGGTCCTCTCTTGTTCTAATCCTCTTTGGGGATTGCTGTGTACTTGGGTCTCAGAATTGGGCTCTCTCAGGATTCTTGCCCCTCCTCCCTGCGGTGGTTTACTTCTGCTTGATCTGAAACTGGCCTTGGGCAGAAGTTTCCTGTCCCTTCTGCAATAGTAGGAACCTCTACTTGGTATTATTAAACTCTAAGACCCAGGACAATTGCTTACAGGGAAGAAAAATGTTTCTTTAATTGTTTCCCCTTACCAGAATATGTCTTCACTTATGCTCTGTAAGCAAGAAGCTTTGCTGCCCTCCCCAGCAGTTGAAAGTTTTTCTTTCCTAGAAAGGAATGCCCTGGGAGAAGTGGGTGGAACTTGGTGTCTTACACTTCTCCACCAATCACGTTCTTTGAGTCTGATTGGCCAGAGAGTTTGTTTCCCTTTTTCGAGGGATTTAAGACTTTTCTTCTGTCTCAGGGAAGATACTTTTTCTCTTAGCATGAGCTGATACCCTCCTGAAGTCTGCACTATCAACAACTGTCCTGCCCTGCTCTCAGTTATCCTCATGAGCTTCTGGTAGGACATGAGGTAAAAAGCTGAGGGTGAGTGTGAACCCGCCTTTTAACATGTCACCCCAGCTAGTTCAGACTGCTCTGTTAACCTGTACTTGCTCTTCAGTGGTTCTTTACATTTTAGTTTATTTTTTTTTATCTGCTTGTGTTGCAATTGACATGATACTGCTTCTGCTGTAGATGAGACTATTCATGCATCACATCTTCCATTGCAAGGTCTTGCTCCTCTTTGGAATTCATGTTGCCTAGTTGTGACCTCAGTTTTCTAATGGGTCCAAAACAAGTTGTGACTTTGTAGTGTATCTGGGTTTTTCTAGTAATTAGTATGGCAGTGGCTTTTTTTTCTTCTTATGTGGGATGCCAGAAGCCTGAATCTTTTTTTTATAAAACACTCATACTTCTACAGAATTTTCTCAGTAAAGAAATGTCAAAGAAAAGAGGCACCTGGTGACTCAGTGGTTGAGCATCTGCCTTTGGCTCAGGTTGTGATTCCAGGGTCCCGGGATCGAGTCCCACATCAGGCTCCTTGCAGGAAGCCTGCTTCTCCCTCTGCCTGTATCTCTTCCTCTTTCTCTGTGTCTCTCATGAATAAGTAAATAAAATCTTAAAAAAAAAGAAAAGTATTTTAAAAATGTCAAAGAAGAAAGTAAAAAAGAATCCTGTCACCCAGAGGTAATTGTTAAAAACTCCTTGTGACCATCCTTTCAGACAAATCTTTTTTTAAAAGATTTTATTTATTTATTCATGAAAGAGAGAGAGACAGAGAGAGAGAGAGAGAGAGAGAGAGAGGCAGGCTCCATGCAGGGAGCCCGGTATGGGACTCGATCCCGGGACTCTGAGATCATGCCCTGGGCCGAAGGCAGGTGCTCAACCACTGAGCCACCCAGGCGTCCTGTTTTCAGACATATCTTTTTTTTTAATATTTTATTTATTTATTCATAGAGACACAGCTAGAGAGAGAGAGGCAGAGACACAGGCAGAGGGAGAAGCAGGCACCATGCAGGGAGCCTGATGTGGGACTTGATCCCGGGTCTCCAGGATCACACCCTGGGCTGCAGGCGGCGCTAAACCGCTGCGCCACCGGGGCTGCCCTCAGACAAATCTTGATGCAGATTTGCACACACACGTAAATATATGGGAACATCATTCAATACATATAATCAATTGTGTAGAGTATTTTACTCCATGGAGGTAGCATAATTTACTTAACTAATCTCTGTCAATTTAACAATACCTTCCAGAGATGTTGTTTCTACCCTCTTGGTATTATAAACAATGGCTTCATCATCTTTAATAAAGACATTTCCATCATGGAAGAGTTTTGGTTACAAATTTTTTAGATTAGTTTGATAAAAGGTGTGTATGTAAAGTCTAGGATGATACGGAACCAGAGGAGGAGGCCAAACCCACATAGACTTTTGTCTTGAGATTTGCATATAGTTCAGATCAGTCTGGGTTCTGTAGGGCTTTGTAGTTCCATCATCCACCAAGATGTTTGAAAGCCCCCTGGCAGACATGAATTGGCACCCTTGGGGCACATCAAATGGGCCTTGGAGCACATCAGATGAAGACTTATCCTATTTTTAAAAGAATTCCCTAGCTTAACAATTTTGTTAGAAGAAAATTCACTGGTGATATATGTCATTAAATGTTTTGTTTTTACTTTTGGCTTATTCAATGATTAATGCTTGCTTGCATGCAGCCTCATATTTTATTTCAATGTTCCTAATTCTCCAGTCTCTTTTCTCCAAATTGTCAGCACACAGGCTCCTTCTGCCCTCTTCACATGTTTGTCCTCCCTCTTCACCCCTCCCCACCACCAACCAGGACCCACAGATACACTCTGGTGTTTAAACAATAGTTGCTTGACATAGAAGGTAAAAAGAAAAGAAATGTTCATGTAAAAGTCAAGATTAATGAAATTTTAGAGACAAAAGATTATCTTACTTCATGGTGAGTTAGAAAGATTGTTTTGATAGTAATATATTTAATGGTTTAAAGGAGCGAGAGGCAAAGAGACAGTAAAGTCCAGAAAGAATGGCCAAAGTTTGAGAAGAGGGAAATTTGTGGAAATTATGAGAAAGAGGAGAATGTAATGATTCTTTCATTGACAAGAAAAGGAGAAAGTGGATATGGTCAGGAATATGGTTAGTCTTATGGCGATTAATAAACATAATTGCATGTGTTCTGTTATTATAGACCTTGGCTATTGATTCCTAATTTAGAAGATTAACATATTTTTAACATGTTTCAGTGCTTAAAATGGAAAACAAACTAGCATTATAACCTTTGTTATAAATGAACCTTATTTCTTAATTTTATGGTTTTTTTTGGTTATGTGCACAAATTCAAAAGAAACCAAGAACTACTTATAATAAATTCTTTCTAATCACAATTTTTGGTTATTTTCATAATTATTCAATTTACATTTTCCTACTTTGGAAGTTATCTACTTTTATATTAATATAATCATTCATTTTCACCTCTATGTATTGTTTAGCTGTCCAGTCTTTGCACCTGTCAATGAAGTAGCCACATAAAGACCAGCATGCATATTCCAGAGAAAGTGGAATGCCAGCAGCTGACAAAACAAAATGACAGTTTAATGTGGACAAAGCCAGGATTCAATCTAACATGCTGTAGTAAAGTTGAAAGTTCAACTTAAACTGGAGAGCAAACACTCTAGTCTACATATGGTGTTTTTTTTTTTTTTTTTTTAATGAAAAGAGAAGCTATCTTCGTCATTGTAGAAATATTGTCTTTTGGAGAGATTGAATAATTATTTGCTTTAGAGAAGATATGCTTTAGCAACAGTCTTATCTTTAGTTATTACAGAGTTGATCATTATATGAGAGGCAGGAAAAGGGAGCCTTGAAAAATTGAAACTCATGTTTACTATATCTGAATTTAAACACAGAGTCTTTTTAATAAATTTTCAGTTGTGGATATGACTTTGAATATAGTGAAGTAAATAAATACAAATGTCTTTCTACATGGGAACTTATTTTGTTTTACCAAATTGTTTTCCTGACTTTTTATGGATTACTTTTTATAATTTGGGTTAATTCTTTCCCCAATGGCCTACTGTCAGGTGTCCTCCAAAGCTTGGAATTCTTTTTTTTTTTTTTAAGATTTTATTTATTTATTCATGACAGACACACAGAGAGAGGCAGAGACATAGGCAGAGGGAGAAGCAGGCTCCCTGTGGGGAGCCCAATGCAGGACTTGATCCCAGGACCCTGGGATCACGACCTGAGCCAAAGGCAGACTCTCAACCACTGAGCCACACAGGTGATTTCCTTGGTCCATTATTGACCAAATGACAGTCAACTCACTCTCCTTCTGCCTGGGGAAGAGAGGCTGTTCGAGTGGATTGTGCTCTTTGAGAACAAATAGGTTGGGAAGATTCTAAAAAGTGTATATGCCACTGTGATGTTCCTCACTTTTTTGAATCCAAGGAGGGCTAATAATAACAAAGGCTTTTGTTGTTTTAATTAAATTGCTGTTATTGGTCTAGCTTCCTGTCACATGGGCTTTGAGAAGACTGAGTCACAGTGTTGGTAGCAGTAGTTGGTGGTTTCTTGTAGGGAGTTTGAGACAGTGTGTCAACAATTAAAGGAACATTTATCTGGGTAGTTCTAAGGCCACCATAGGGCCCTCCAGGACTGTGAGGACTGATGGAGTGAGAGTTAAGAGTTTAGAGAACTAAGGTAACAGCAGCAGGTTAGAGTCCAGGTTTGGGAAGTCCCTGTCAGTGAAGAATAAGTCAGAACTGCAGGTCAGTCACCCCTGCACACAGGCTTCTATCCCAGACCTTCTGCTTTTCTCTCTCTCTAAACTTTATGAATGGCCTTCTCCAAGTCTTCAGCTTCAGCCAAATTATTGGTGACTCCAAATTATATCTCTAGGATGAACCCCATGCCCAAATTCCAGATTCCAAGCTTGCCTATTATATGTCCTCCTTTGTTTGTTTTTTATTTTTATTGATTTACTCATGAGAGACACGGAGAGAGGGGCAGAGACATAGGCAGAGGGAGAAGCAGGCTCCTTGCAGGGGGCCCGATGTGGGACTTCGTCCCAGGACCCAGGATCACACCCTGAGCTGAAGCCAAACGTTCAAACACTGAACCACCCAGGCGTCCCTATATGTCCTCATTTGAATGTGCCATGGGTTTCTCAAACTCAAAGTATTTGAATCTGAACTTACCAAATTATTTTTCATTAAATAAGAAAATAATGCTAGCACACAAAATTGCCCTATTCCAATTATTTTTTCTTTTCTTAGTGAATGGTTCCATTGTCCATCTAGTTGCCCAAATAAGCAATTATGAGCAGTTTCCTTCTTATTCAAAGAATGCCCTAAGTTCTACCTCTTTTATAATGCATCTCAAATATGTGCCTTCTACTTCAGCCCTGTTCTGCTTTTTATTGTATCTTCGGTTCCTAGAAGTTTCCCATCACACAGTAGGAATTCAGCAAATATTTAGTGAGTGAAAGAAGAAAGAGAACAAACAGCATTGGCTCTATAGGAAATGGTTAACTCAGGGGACAGGCAAGAACTTAAAAGACATTTTTAACATAAATATATTTTGGGAAACATTCATGAGAAACTTCTCCATTAAGGAAGGACAGACAGCTGTGAGAAAGGAACTGTCTCAGGGAAGGAATAATTTCTTGGAAGTAACAATAACAGCAACAACAACAAGAAGACAGCAATGGCTGAATAATAGAATTGACACAGCTGAAAACCCAATTAATAACCTGGAAGAGCCCTGTGTGGCTTAGTTGGTTAAGTGTCTGACTATTGATTTCGGCCCTGGTCATGATCTCAGGGTTGTGAGATTGAGTCCCACGTTGGGTTGGGACTCTGCCCCTGCCACCACTTGTGTGTGCTCGCTCTTTTTCTCTCTCAAATAAATAAATAAAATCTTTTTAAAAAATAATTTGGAAGACTAAGTGAACAATGTCACTTAGAAAATAGTGCAAAATGGCAGACAGAAATTATGAGAAAAGTTAAAATATGGAGGATGGATCCAAGCAAGAGGTCTAATACCTTTCTAATAGAGTTTTCAGGAAGCAAGACAGGTACAATGAAAGTAAATAAAAGAAAATTTCCATAAACTAAAGCAAAGAGACCTTAAAAGTCAGATGGAAGGGCCCATCAAGTGCTGAGCAGGATTCAAAAGAAAAGCAGAGTATCTATTGTACTTTATCAAATCTCAGATGCCAATGGTGGTAAGACATTTTAATTTTGTGTACCACTAGCAAGGCAAAACTGCAGCCTATTGAATTGTGATGTGCACACCAGTTGTAAGCCATCTCAATTTCAAAGCTGTTAAAACACTGGGTGGGACACAGAATATGTCTTAGAATTGATGAAAATAGCAGGTACATCCTGGTGAAATTTTAGGTCTCTAAGAATTAAAAAGTGACGAAGACACTTTATCTATAACAGAACAAAACCAAGGAAACTACTTTTCTCATCGGCATTACTGATTGCTGCAGGAAAATAAAGCAAAGTTTTCAAAAGGAAAAATTCTTGAATCCTAATTCTTATATCCAACTGAAGTCTCAAGTGAGTATGTAAGAAAAATAAAGATATTTTTGAATATGGAAAAACTCGGAAAGTTTATTATACTTGGAACTTGTCAAAAAGAAATTACTCAAGAAATACTTTAACCAAACACAGAAAGAATCCAATATGCAGGATGATATGGACACAAGAAGGAGAAAGTCAGTGTGACTCAGAAGTAAGGGGAGCTACAAAAATTAAAAGTTGTCACATTAGACCAGTACTGGGAAAAGCCTCCTTTCAGTGGCAAAGCTTAGTTACAGTTTTACATTTCTGTCCCTATGAAGCCAAGTACACTACTTGGTCCTATAGTAAATAATATTTACAAAAACACATTTCACTTTTTAGAATCAGTGTAGATAAAGTTTGGGGCACTTAATTATAGTTTGAGAACAATCCTATAGACTTTAACATTGTAAAAGTAGCATTCCTTCCAAAAACTGGGAGGTTGAGAGAGAGGAGTGTTGGGGAGAAAAGAAGACTAAATAAATTTCCCATTTTTCACAGCAGGGAGTTAAGTCAAAATACAGATGTTGACATATTTTGAAATGATAATAAAGGCAACTATGATATAAGCTAAACATTTGCAAATTAAAAAACACCTAGGCATGTGAGGGAGAGAGAGAAGGTGGAAGGTAATGTGAATGCTTTAAATGCTTCATCTCTATTCGTGAAGAAGCCCAAATCAAAAAAGGCTGTTATATATTTATAATAATGATGAGAAAAATGAAAATGAAACACAATGAGCAAACCAAATCTTAGCTTCTGGGAAGTGAGAGTTTCAGGTTTATGTATGCTATTTGCAGTTCATTTAAAAAAATACATGCATGCATGATCTATCATGAAAAATCTAAAGTAATAGGAGGGGCACCTGGGTGGCTCAGTCAGTTGAGCGCCGACTCTTGATTTTGGCCGGGTCCTGATCTCAGGGTAGTAGGGTTGAGCCCCTAATAGGGGCTCCGTGCCCAGCATTGAGTCTACTTGAAATTCTCCCCCTCTCCCTCCCCACCCCGCCTCTCCCCCTGCTTGCGCATGCGTGTGCTCGCTCGCTCTCAAATAAATGCATAAAATCTTTTTAAAAAATTAATGGAATATGAATGAAGAAGTCAGTAGCTTAGTGTTCAGAAATAAACAGTGTGAAGTGCCTGGCATATAGTAGGCACTCAATAAACTATAGCTTTTATGGCTGTTACTTCAAACTTTGTTATTTTTATTTGTGGCAGCTGATGTCCACTAGGTTCTCTCTATTCCTTCAGATATAAATAAGATTGGTTCAAATGCACATTCCATGCTTTGTGGCAACCTAGAGAGCATGTCCTGTGTTCTCTGCAGATGTCCATGGCATCTTGTGGTGGTCGTTGCTTTGTCTGGCTCCCTCCTCCATCGAACTAAGCCAGTTTCAGAGTTTCATTATGTGCTGCTTGCCACCCCAGTTCCCACTTTGTTTAATAAGACCTTGAATTCAGTACAGTTCTGCAATTTCTACTAAAATGACCCAACTACTCACGGGACCCCTGTAAATTTGAGGAGTTTGAAGAAGGTAAGTGACAGGCACAGTTTACATCACCGAGATGCTATTTCAAATTGAATAGTGGACATCACCCCTGGACACCAGTCACCTGAGGCTTCACCACACATTAGCACCTCCAGTCTGTGGTCTTGCCCAGCCATTCTCTCTCTCTCTCTCTCTCTCTCTCTCTCTCTCTTTCCCCAGTCCTTACTTCTAATTACTCAGGGGGAGCTAGCTCTAAGTTCCTTTTACTTTATTCTGTAGAACACTCTAGCTCTTGTTCCCAGATGGGGCTCCAAGCCCTTCTGGGTAGAGCCCACCTCACCAAGATAGGCAACAGATGCAGGGCCTTTGGGGTCACAGAACCCACCAGAGACATAATGGTAGTAATAAGGAGTACCTTTTTCTGTCTTTTGTGTAAGAACACAGAGGTAGCTAACCAAGCAGATTTTTATATTTAGTATGCTTTCTCACTGCCATCTGTTCTTATCAGAGAGATACAGTAGTGGAAAGTCATTATATCATTTAAAATAAACTTTCTTAAAATTTGTTACTTCACTAAGTGATAACTGCCTACTTCATTTTTTAAAAAAGTATAATAGTAAAATTTGGCCAACATATAAGTGCAGGGAAATGCACTTAAAAAGATGGTAGTGGGAAAGTTGGTTTTAATGGGCTGTGATTATTCAGTTACAAATGCAATGTATAAAAGCACTGGGCTTTATAAATTAGAAAAGGCAGAGAAGACCCCTGTGGGACTATGGCTGGCATATTTTAAGGCTCAGTTGCCTGTCTCTAAGCTGCAGAAAACCACATCTGTATGCATTGATTTGGAATGCTATATTTACTTTGGTTTATTTTCATGGCAGGTGAGGCATGAAAAACCAGTTGCGGTGCATGAAGAAAAGAAAGTAAAATTATCAGTGGCTAAGGTATAATAATAAAGACTAATGTGACCATTATTATTAATATGCTTATTGTTTATATTGATGCTGGCTGTTCTTAAGAAGTGGGAATGACTTTGAAAGCTACACTGAGAGTCAGTCTTCTGAGGAGACAAAGGGCCTGATTCCCACTGGAGTCTGATTCTGGGGTACATCCCAACTGGAGCCAAAGAAATCTCTCTCATTCATTCAATGCCTACAATTCCACTATTAGAGATTAATTCCTTTTGCCAAATTTTGTCCTCTTGTGAAATATAAACAATACTGAGAAATGGATGACAGAAGCTCTAATGTGATTGGTTTGGTCAGGTCCTTTCCTGAGAATAGTTTTGGGAAAGAAAGAAAGAAAGAAAGAAAGAAAGAAAGAAAGAAAGAAAGAAAGAAAGAAAGAAAGAAAGAAAGAAAGAAAGAAAAGGAAAAAAAGAGTAACTGGAGGAGCTCCTGCCTAAAATGAGCATGGAGAGAAGTCACAATAAGAGAGGGAAAACAAGATATAGGAAAAGGGATACCTGGTAGGGGGAAGAGTGATGAAGGTAAGTTTTGATTACTTTGTAATATTGCCTAAAGTTGGCTGCCTTTAAATGAATCACTTACAGGACATGGAGGATGGGATCTTTAATTCTTGCAATTCATGGGGATTTGCAAGTAAATGTAACTCACAATTCCCTCAAATTATTTTTGATAAGTAGAATATGCATGTTATTTAATAGAACTTCACAGATTTATGGAGAAGCAGTATACTCATGTAATTCACTTTGTGATGTGTTTTCTATTGAAAGACTGAAGACAAACGTATTTTGGAGGAGCAAATACAAATACTAAAGGCTAATTTAGAAAACGAGAGAAAGAAGACAGAAAGGTACTGGTGATAATGAAGCATAATTGTTCATTTGTAGCTAATACGACATTTAACCATCTATAACTTTATTACAGATATAAAAAAGAGTCAGATCGGATAAGCAAAAACTGGGAAAAGAAATTCTACATTCTCAAGAATAGGTATGTGGTGATAGATACAAGTTCTGTTTATAGAAATGTGACTAATCATCTTTGAAGGAATTTGGGAGCTTTGCATTCTTCTGTACATGTTAATCAATATAAAATGCCAGTATGCACTTTTAACAAGAAGTGCAAAATAACTGGCCTATAATAGAAGAGTTTTTGAAGTCACTTCAAAGGAAAAATAATTCAAGATTCTATTTCATTCGTTATCTCCATATTTCAAATTTTTTAAAAAAGATTTTATTTATCTATTCATGAGAGACAAAGAGAGAAGCAGAGACACAGGCAGAGGGAGAAGCAGGCTCCTCACAGGGAGCCTGATGTGGACCTGGATCCTGGACCCAGGATCACGCCCTGGGCTGAAGGCAGACACTCAACTGCTGAGCCACCCAGGCGTCCCTCCATATTTCAATTTTAAAGGATTAATGGGAGAGACAGACTCTTCTTGATACCTGATTTAATTGAACCTCGATAGTCATCTTCCTTCGCAGGGCTATTAAAACAGTTTCCTGTTCATTTGCACATGACAATATTTAACTGGTCTATATCTTCTTTGTAAAATTGTTTTATATCCTGTGTCCTCTACCTTTTTTACAGACAACACAGCTCCCGATTTCTTAATTCTCAGATCTTTTACTCACATAATCATTTTATCTTCCCTATGTAACCTTCGTCTTGTTAAAAGTGAAGTAAGTGACACTATAAAAGCAACACCAAGTAGAGAAAAAGCCTATTTTTTTCCTTGTCCTAACATTGTTAATATAAAACATCTACATTCTATTCTCTTGTTTCCTGCCATAATGTCACCCAGATTCTCCTGTCTTTATCATATGTTGGAATTTCCTTTGCAAAATTTTCTTACAGTCAAGGAGCATTTGAGACAGGATGGATTCAGTGGTGGTCCGATGTCATAGGTCAAGCATGAGACTCACACAGGGCTTCATACGATGGTAATGCCCTACATTTGCACAGCACTTCATAAGGCACACTATTACTGTGAGTGTGTATGAGAGAGAGGAGAAAAAAACAAAAATCTATACATTGCTGCAGAACTGCAGACATCATCCTGAAATAGTCCCAGGTGGTACATGGAGAATCCACAAGATAGCAGAAATACCACCAGATGGCCAGGGAAAGATCTCCTCCTTGAGGTAAAATGTTCTGTGCTGAGTTCCTGCTTGTGCTTCACATCTTTTCCTTGCTTATTTCTGTGGGGTTCACTTTGTTAATTTTGTTTTTTCTTAAAGATTGCATTTGTTTGAAGTGGGGAGAATGAATGGGGGAGGGGCAGAGAGAGGGACAAGCAGACACCATGCCCCACCCTCCCCACCTCTCCCCCTCCTCGCCTTGAGCTGGGAACCAATGTGGGGCTCAATGTGGGGCTGGATTCCAGGACCTGGAGATCATGACCTGAGCCAAAGGCAGATGCTTAACTGACTGAGTCACCCAGGAGCCCCAGTGGGGTTCACTTTGATCTTAATATTTACCTTGGATCTGTCCCCATGAGATTCATCCCATATTTCAATGACCATGGACAAGAATGTCTCAGCTTTACTACAGGTTGATTTGCTATTAATCAAGATGTTGACAGTCATATTCATCATTTTGGTCTATGCAGACTTTACATTGATATTTAAATATTTGGAATAGCAAGAAGTATGATTACATGTTTTCTCTGTGTGCCTCAGTTAATCGACTGTCATCTGTCAGGTGAGGTGGCATTGCCAAGTTTCGTGCAAGATGATGTATAACCTAGAGAGTGTGCATGTCCAGAGTAGTGCATCACAGTGTGGGATGGAGATGAACTGTACAGTCCCAGATCTCTATGGCTAGAATGGCCATTTGGATTCATTGTAACAGGGATCAGAACCCATCATTTTTTCTCGTAGAGGAAAAACTTCACCTTGGCCATTCAAGGTAAAAGTCTAATCCAACCATTTCTCAGATGATTCATGATTTATATTCAGCCCCAGTCCAAGTCAGCACGCTCCCTGTGCTCTAATTCCCTCCCTCTTCTCCTCACTTTGAAACTTAGAAACCCCCTCATTCTTGGATTTGGGAGGCAGGGAAAGTTAGGTAAACGGGAACCCTAGGCTGTTCCTTCTTTCCTCTTCTCTCCGCACTCCTCCCTTCTCAGGCGTCTGGCTTGCCTTGCAAGTCCAGGAGTCCTAGGACCTTTCCCAGTACACCTGCACTCCCTGGTACACCTGGGCTCCCCAGTACATCTGCGCTCCCCGGTACACCTGCACTTCCCGGTCCTGTTAGTTTCACCCCTGGTGGGTTAGACTCTTATGTCCTTGTTCTCAGACCATGTCAGAGTGTAGTGTGGAGGGAAAAAGAAGAGTCACCCTTGGTCGCTTGTTGTCTCTTCTGGCCATGCAACACATTCATTTTCATTGTCTATGAAATTCAAGTTTCACAAGAAGTACTAAGGCCAAATCAGAATAATTCTGGAGTTTGGGACACTCTTTTTTTTTTAAGATTTTATTTATTTATTCATGAGAGACAGAGAGACAGAGAGACAGAGACACAGGCAGAGGGAGAAGCAGGCTCCCCACAGGGAGCCCGATGCAGGACTGGATCCCAGGACCCCGGGATCACAGCCTGAGCCAAAGGCAGATGCTCAACCACTGAGCCACCCAGGTGCCCCACTCAGGTGTTTTTTTTTTTGGGGGGGAGGGGAGTTTGTGCCTTCTTCTCAATTAAGCTTTCTTAAGTCTTCTCAAAAGCTAGGCCTTGGCAGGTGAGGGGATGGTGTGGGGTGAGGGGTTGACTCATGAAGTTCAGAGTGTTCAGCTGATGGTGATCCAAGACACAGTTTCCCAGCATGGGAGGTGAGGGGAATTGGAATCAAAAGCCAAGCAGACAGGGATGCTGGTGGCAGCTTTATTCATAACTGCCAAACTCAGAAGCAACCAAGATGTGCAGGAAATAGATCACACTATTTAAAAAATTTCCATCCATACTGCTCTGTATCCAGTCAGTTATTTTTCTGAGCACTGCATAGTATTCCATAGTATGTCTTTATGTCGTGTTACTAATCTATTCCATTTCTGGTGGTCAGCCAGGTTTTTGCCAGCACCCTCTTATCCTATTTCCTCTCAAGGTTCGGCAGGAGTTCTTTTCGTACATATGGAGTAGGATGGTTGGATTCTGTTGCGATGACCAAACATTTTAATTTTCCTGGGCTGATTCTGGTTTAAGCTGGTTTCCTAGTACCATTCTCAATAGCATTTCCTTCTATTTGCAGATTTATCATCCTGAATTGGATGATAAATGACATGGTCACCTTAGTCCAGTAAAACAGGCTCTATTGTTCTCCAGAGAGGCTATAACACTTACACTCCCAACAGGAGCCCATTAAAGTTACTGTTTCACCTTTGTAGATTCTGGAGATAGAGCAGTAAACAAAATAACCAAATCTCTACCCTCACAGAACTTACCTCCTATTGGAAGAAAACATAATAAACAAGTAAATATATAATATGTCAGATTGACATAGGATACATTGTGCCCCTGCAGTACAAGGCAGGGGTTGCTAGTTTACAGATGGTGGTCAGAAAAGGTGTTTCTAGTAAGGTGGTATTTGAGTGGAAACCTGAAGTGAATGATGGAGCCAACGATGTGGTTGTCTGGAGGAGCATTCCAGGCAGCGGGAACAGCAGCAGATACAAAGGCTCTGAGGTGGGAGCTTTCCTATGTTTCAAGGACTGTGAAGAAACCAGGTGGCTGGAGTGGAGTAAGGAGGGGCAAGCTGTGTAAGAAGTCAATGAAGTAGAAGATTTGGAATTTCACTTTGATATGGAAATAGCTAGCTTTTTTTTTTTAATAAGAAAATTTTCTCTCTTAATGGCT